>NW_008481838.1:801176-847696 GCF_000524495.1 Plasmodium inui San Antonio 1
GTCAACCCGTGGGAATTCTTTTTTTTTTTTTTTTTTTTTCGTGTTTTTTTACTATAACGTACAATTTTTTCATTCTGCTGCCATGCGCATGTGTGTTTATAGGCACATAAGCGTACATGTATGTATGGCTCCACGTATATGCATATGTATGCTTACACAAGTCGAGGCGAACGTGCAATGAGCACATATAGGCAAATGTATCTACGTGTTGAAGCGGCATTGTAATATGTCATGAGAAAGATAACGTCGTTGTTGTTTCGTAGCTTGCACGCTTCATCATTATTGCTGACAGATAAGAGGGAACAACTTTTTTCTTTTTTTTTTTTTCATAAAAATATTAACCATTGCATGATGTTTTGAATGTGCACTTAAAAAGACTAAAGGGAGTCAGTACAAGGCAAAGTAATGTGCCATTTGTATACAAATGCAAGCACACCGTACGTTTTTGCACATATAATTGTATATGATACGTGTGTACGTTTATTTTTGTATACATAGGACTGCCTCTATGTGAGCGTGAAACAGCGGGATCTCTGCAGTCATGAGATTTTCCCTTTTTTCCCGCACCCGCGCTCGGTCGAATCGCGCGTGTATATACATACAAGCGTAGTACCACACGTGCGTATATATAAACGTACCAAACTTCCTTCGTGCCAACGCCCCATTTCGTTCCCCATGATGAATCCCAACGAGGAATCCGAGGAAAAGGCAACCCAAAAGGACGCGCAGGGAGGAGCACCAAAGGGGGTCCAAATGGGTGAGGAGAAGGTCGCATCCAAGGTAGCCCAAACAGGTGAACAGAAAATCGAGCAGAGTAGACCCACGCAAGGTGGCCCCAAACAGGACAACGCGCACACGAACAAAGAAGACATGCAGAAAAACGTAAAGGACTACAATAACATTAATGACATGATCAGCTACATTATTAAAGTCGGGGTGTGGGAAATGTACACATACGAGTGGCTAATGAACAGAAAAACCTTCCTTTACTACAATACGTATGTAGAGAATTATTTTTTTTACGACAAGAACAACAATTTGACGCCATTTAATGAGAAGTACTTTTTTTTATATGTACTTACATTTGATAACACGGATTTTGTAGCTAGCTTTTTTTTTAAAAAAAATGAAAAAAAAAAAAAAAAGAAAAAAATTAAATTAAGTAGTTACACAAAAACCATGCAAGGAAGGAGAAAAAAACAGGAAGATCGGTACACAGTGATTAACGACATGACCAAGTATATAGATGCTTATGATTACAAAACTTTATTTTTTTATAAAAGAAATCCATTTTATTGCTTTTCCGTAATTGATGGTCACCGAGGTATAAAGGCCTGCGAATATTGTATGACCCACATTGTGAAGAATATTATTTACTACTTTTATAATCAAGACAATGTCAGAGAGGATGAATTTAAACTTGGCTCCTCGTCTGCCACAAAGGATAATAAACAGGATCCCTCTGATTGTCAAAGTTGCGCGGAGAATGGCGCTACCCATAAAAGGAAGATTCAAGGCACGGCGGCCAAAGGAAACACCCAGGAAGGAAGCAAAAAGGGTGAAAATAAAAGCTGTGATGATAGCAGCTCCACGGGTTTCTCCCGCCAGGACTCTTCCACAGGGGATGACAAGAAAGACTCGCCATCACGGAGTAACACAGAAGAGAGTGAAAAGGAGGAAGGTAAAAGCAGGGACAAACGCGTGATGGTAAAGGAACAAATTTCAAAAACTAAGAAGAGAAAAATAGACAGCAGCGACATTACAGAGAGAGAAGAAAGTCCATCACAGAGAGAAAGCGAAGATGACAACAAGAAGCGTAGCGAAGAAAACGTAAGCGCCGATTATGATGGAAGATCCGGGGAAGAAAAGGACGAGTGTACCCGTACCTCCATAACGGAGGATAGGGAAAAAACAACAAGCGCCAAAACCAGCGGGAGTGGCCAACAAAAACTTGTATTTTTAGAGGACCTCACAGATGAAGAAATCATGAATTGTATAAAACTCGCCTTCTTAAGAACAGACGAACAGTTCCTTAAAATTTCCAAATTCCCGAATCATGGTTGCACGGTGATTTCCCTCATTATCATAAAGAACAAAATGTTTATTGCCAACCTGGGGGACTGCCGGGCGATAGGAATCGTCAACGTGAACGATACCTTGGTAAGTGCCGTTGAGGCGATGGAACGGTAGACCGACGGAGCGGTGGAGTGGCCTGGCAGCATGACCGCGAGGCTCTCGTACGCATGTACAGATGTCTATACATATACGTCTGTATATATTTCTTTGTGTTTATTTGCACTTACACATGGCCTGCGTTTTTCCCCCCCTCCGCTCGCCCCCCTTGCAGAAACCGGAAATGCTGTCGCATGACCATAAACCCAATGAGCCTAAGGAAAGGGAGCGAATAAAAAAAATGGGAGGCGAAGTCATCTGCATGCAGAACGTGTTCAGGGTTAAGGCCAACGCGAAGAAGGTAACCGCAAAGATGAAACACCATGAGCCTCGTCTGTGTAGTAATGTGCGCATAGGAAAACCATGTCGAGAAAGCCGGACGCGCGGAAGTACTTCCCCCCTGCCAATACTTCCCTATTTTATTATCAGACAATGAACTTTACCATGCACACCTTCGCGTGTACACATTCACGTAGACCACTGTGGACCCTTCCAATTTGCTGGACCGCTTGCCAATGAAGGAGGAAGTTTACCTAGCCGGTACTATAGATGAAATGCACTCCGAAAAAGTGTGACTCCCAAAGTTGTGCATGTCGATTTTACATTTATATATATGAATGTATGTGTGTGTGTATGTATTTTTCCCGTGCTCACCATGCCCCTTCCCCCCTATATTTGCTCTTCCTCACCGTGACGTAACTGCAGTTTCCAGAGCCATAGGAGACAAAGACTTCAAAGAAAACAACGTGGTGTCAGCCCTACCGGATGTCATCTGCAGAGAGCTGTGCGACGCAGACAGAGATGAGAAGGAATCGGAAAAGGAAAATGTTGAAGCTTCCGACTCGACGGTAACAGTCAAAGTAGAAGAAGACTATTTCAAGGAAGGTGAACCATTTTTTTTTTCCCCGGATGAGATGAATTACCTGTTTGTTGTCTTGGCTTGTGATGGAGTGTGGGACACCCTGTCCAATAAGGTATGTCTAAGTTGATTCCCCGGTCGCCAGTAGCTCCTATGCGTTTTTATAAAGTTTTATCAAGGGGCCCCATCTGTCCAGATGGACGTATACATACACACACCGCTGCACATGTGTCCCCCGCTCTGTTTCTTCGTACCGTTACAGGACGTGACCCAGATCTTGCAAACCTACCAGCACGACCCGGACAAGGCCTGCAGCGAAATTATAAAAACGGCGTTTGCCTGTGGAAGTCAGGTAATTTGAATAAGCCCAAGTTGAGACTGTGTGTGGGTCAATCATACGACCGTTGGCATTGTATCTCTTTAATTAACCTACCATTCAAGTCTCTGAAATGTGTACATGCCCATTTTTTGCTCTCCCCCAGGACAACATAACCGCCCTTGTGTTAAAATTCTACTGAGTTGGGAAGACCTGGGCTGGAGTTTTCTTTTTGGTGAAATGGCCGCCGTGTAAGGCGAATGCAGATACCTTCGAAATTTTTGTACGAACCGCTGTGCTGTACGGAGCTCTGTCTAGCTGAGTTAAGCTTCCCTTTTACCCTTTCGAAGGCGAAGACGCGCAGAAGAAGTGAGGGCGAAATATGTTGAGACATTACAAGAAGGAACAGAACAGGGAGCAATAGTCGTGGATAAAGTAATGGGGGATAGCCCAACCCCCTTTATTAATTACGTATGGAGTAGCACAATGAGATGTGCTGTCCTTTTTTTTTTTTTATGTTTGGGAAATTATGTAAAGGAGAACCTAACAGATGGGAAATTATTTCAAGACGTCTAGTCTAGGTGGCACTGTTCTGCTTTTTCCCCTTTGCATTGTACAGTTAATTTTTCATTTTGAATTTTTTCACCTTTTCAATTGGTGCCGCCCGCTGGTATCGCGCACCTTGCACTGCCCAATTTTGATTACGCGGGAATAAACGCCCTTCCCCAATTACCCTCTTGGAAGAAATACTAGGTGATGGAAAACACGGGGGAGCTTCCAAACGGATAGCGAAACGACACCGTCATGCTAATGAACAGAAGGTAGAATGCCAGCAGAGTGACAAAAGTTACTGCCTCTTTTCGTCGTAAGAACAGTGCGGATAGCCCCCTTCATCGATGGAGTGCCTTAAAAACAGTAAAGCTTCTCAAATTACAGAAGGTACGTTTGTTGATAAGCCTATTGCAGTTATTCCGAATGTGACAAACATAGAAGAAGAAAAAAGAAAAAAAGAAGGAAAAAAAAAAAAAAACGTTAATAGATGATCGATCGAAATGGCAAAAGAGAATACCTTCAATTTTTTAAGTCCCTATCCGTTCCCCATTTTGGCCTTTCATTTAAACGCTGTGAAAGTGTGGATAAATATGTACACACCTGTGTTTCTTGCCCCACCCTTTCTCTCCTGGGCGACAGACATGATGTGCAAGATGCAGCTGCGCATATTTCCGCGCGCCCCGGTACCGTTTCACCGAAATTTTTGTTTTAAAATTGTTTTTCCCCCTTATAGCACCTGTGAATTAATCTTTCCACACGCTGTCTATATGTGTGTATGTGTATGTATGTATGTTTGTGTGCTCCCCCTTTAAAAGGCCACCGCGCGTAGGCCCACTTGCACACCTACATTCACATATCTGTCTGCATTCCTACCCTTGTACTTTTTTTATACGTAATTAAAACAAAAGTTTTTGTGGCCCGTGCACGTGTACATTCGCAATAAAATGGCGCACGCACAAAATGAATTGTGGCTTTAATTAAAGTAAAACATGTTTGAAAAAAAGCTTGTAATTTTGAAAACATGGATGACGCGTGTTGGTGCGAAAGTCGCAGTTTAGTGAACCAGCAGGCACAAACGGGACATCTGCTTCAACCAAGTGGTGCAAAAGTAGCAGTTGCGTCCACCAGCGGCGCGAATGGCACAGCTGCTTCATCAAATCGGCGTGCCCGCACTCGCGCGCAAATACTTCTCCATGGATGCAATGAACCATGAAAAAAAACTGGTGATTAAGCTCCCAGAGCGCGGGTCGGGGAAAACATTTTGATAAATGAGCGGATGGATATCTGCAGAGTAGTAGGGCATTTCGAAGGAGAAATATTTCCATGAGCAAATAAACAAATCCCTTACCTTCGCGAGAGACAAGTGGAGGAACAACTGCACGAGTTCGTAGTCCAGCGCGAGTTGGCAGTTCCGTCCGCCAGTATTAACTTGGGCACGGCCAGGGAGATCATCCCCATGAAAGTCGTCAACATCGTCCCCTCTGGCATCCCTGCTGGGATCCCCGTTGGCACATCTTTCCGCCAAGTTGCTGTGAACCCCCTCAGTGGACTCGTACATGACGGCAAAGCAGAAATCCACGGGAATGGACTGGTTTCCAATGGAGGGAATCATAACGTCGCTTATGAGGAACTCCAGACACTTGTGGTTTATGTCCGTGCAGTGAATTTTTATTTTCTTCCTCTTCCCCGTGACGCTGGGAAGGTTTAGTGCCAGGTTATTATTTCTGTCTTTCAAATTATTTGCTTGTTCGGCCAGGATGTAGAAAATCGATTTATCTATGAGTACCCACTGTGCAGTTGTCAGTTTCTCATGCATCTTTTTGGCTTGCTCAAAAAAAATATTTTCTGGAATTATTCTTTCTGGAAAAGTGTTTGCCCCCCATGCGGAATGATTTTCCTTTGTGTGCGTTTTTAATTCATTCTTTAGCTGTACGTTTAATGGACACAAGTCAAACTGGATGGCATAGTTTTTTTCGATCAAGTGCGCAGCTATCCCTTCGAACTCGACGGAAATGACGCTCATGCTATCCAGCATGCTGAATATTTTTATTTCTTCTTCCTTCACATTTGGGTAGTAAAAAGTGTAACTCTGTTCATTTGTCTTATGCTCACCGTTAATGGATGTGTGAACTTCATTCAGTATAATATCTCCATTCGGTTTGAAGCTATCTTGTCTATTTTGTAGACCCTCTGTTGGGTCATTAATTTTGTATTCTTCGCCAAGAGGAGGAATCATTTCCTGTGTGGTGCTCTGCCTTTTGTTCGGTTTATGCCTAAATAGAGAGTCATCAATAGCGCAACCTCCAGTCTGGTTATGTATTCCACGCTGTATATCCTTTTCCAACCCATCAAACGAAAAAGTGACATTTGCATACTGTGATTTGAAGGGAGAGAAAGAAGGGTAAGGTGGCCAGGAGAGAAATATCGGATTGGAAGAAAAGTTCCAAAAATAAGATGGAAGAAAAAAATACTCAACAGAGACCTCCGTAACGTAAGGGAAATTATTATCAAGTTGTAAATAATCTATTTCGGAATATTTTTTATTTAATACTTTCCAGTATTGAATGAGTTGATTGATAAAATGTAAAAAATATTTCTGTGCAACAATGCCGTTTATGGAGTTAATCTGCTTTCTTGTTTCTTCACACAATTTTCTCAACTTCTGTAGGAGTTCTTTCCTGGTCGTAACAGCGATGCATATGTCCTGGTTGTTAGCTTTTATATCCCTCACATAGTTACACTTATTTAGGGTTAAATATTTTGTGCCCTTATCATAATTCAGTGTACCTAATATTAGGTCAAATAAAACCATCAATTCTTTTAAATCATCCTCGACCATCACTCTGTATTCCTCTCCTTGTGTCCATTCTTTATCATTTCTCAAATTATTGTCATTACTTTTTATCTGGATCCTTTTTTCCATTGCTGAACAGAACAATTGTGCATACTGTTGTAGATTCTTCATATTTTTATTTTCTTCATCTGGTATTTGTTCGAAAACGCAGGATCCATCTGGTAGATATCTGAGCAGTCTATAATCCCCCTCTCCATACGCCTCCACCTTCAAATCGATATCGCGAAATTTTTCTCTCTGCTTTTCATTCTTGTTCGTCTTTTCACTCCCCTCCTCGACTTTTCTGTCTTCCTTCATTTTGTGGTCCTCAGCGTGCAAAGAGAGGAAGAGATAGATTCGTCTCGACGTTACAGGTATGTTGAACTCATCTGTGGTGTTTTTAGTTTTCCCCTTTTTTTTTTTTGTGTGTCTTCTCAACTTGGATTACTGACTCAATGGGAGACCGATCTACGTACTGAGACAACCGTCGTGTAGGTGGACTATTTTTGCGAGCGTGGTCCGCTTATAGAAAAAACCCCACGGAGGAGTCGCACGGAGAGATTTCCCCCTAAGCGGAGAACTGCTTGCTGTCGCGGGTAGCCCCAAGGCGCACCGAGAGAGCATGGTGGTGCATAGATGTACGTACAAGGCGGTGCATGTCTATGTGTGTGAGCGCATAAGCAAGCTTCCTCTTAGAAGCGGTGCAAATGATGCCCTCACTTCGCTCAAAATGGGTGCATATATATATAAGATATACATATATAGATACACCTGTACATACATCTACGTACTCATTTCAAGAATTATTTCTCTGCCAAGCCGAAAAGGCACTTTTCTCAATATGGGTAGTGACACCAATGGCAGAATCGCATCGCATGTGTAGGAGGGCGAAAGTAACACGGCTAAAAACAAAATGGGGAAAGTTGTCCCTAGACATGCGGGAGGGGGAAGAATCCGCCACGCTTCTGCCATGCATCTACCACGCCTCTTCAACCGTTTAGCATTTTTATATGCACATTTTTGCAGAGGAGGAATTGCCCACTTAAAAGGAAATGGAAGAACCGATTAAATGCGTGATGGCGCAGCTCGCGTGATACGCCGCTCCATATGCATACGCATAATCACATGAACTATTGGGGCATAACTGTGGGAACGAATTCGTGGCGCACCACTGGGGTGTTGCATTCGCAGCTCTGTGTACGATGGGGATAGTGGCTGGTAGGTAACGGTTGGTAGGTAGCTGCTGGTAGAGGTAGCGGTTGTGGGCTACCAATTCGTAGCCGCCGCGCCTGTTCACCCTTTCGTTCTGTTCACGCGGTTAACGCATCCGTTTATGCAAACGTTTTTTTTAAGCTCTCTATTTCCCGTTCCATCCACGCATATGCCATTCGGTCGTTTCACTTTGTAACATTTCTTTGTGCAGCATATCACCTGGCAGCGTTTCATTTTGGGGCTGCGAAATGTGACGCTGATTTTTTTTTGACCGCCCCTAAAAAAAGGGTCGCTAAGGAGGGACGTTTCATCTGCCCAGTGTGAGTTAAATTTCAGCTTCGATGAATCTTATGACAAAACTGACAATTGCAGTTTTAGTTAAATTTTATTTTGTTTCTCCTCTATTTAGCATTCACCAGCCATGCAGAGGAACCATGCCAAGATAAGCACCCATGCCATAACGACAAATTTTAAAAGAGCTATCCAACCATTTAAGAGGCATACACTCCGACAGGAGGTAACAAATCAACACAGCTAAGTTCTACTCTTTTAGGTTAATTTATCTCTGTAAATTGGCTGCCCTCATGCGGAGTTGTCAATCAAAGTACGTTCTATCGTTTTTGTCGTACTCGTGAAAGAAGGAAAAAATGGTAAAGTGAAAAAATGGAATAACAATGCCCAAGAGATTCCAGCGTGATGCCTTGAAAACACGTGCATGTTGCGAATCCCCGCTACTATGAAAAGCAGCCTCCTTTCAGGCGGCGCGAAATGGGGGCTACACACATACTATGCTCCCACGTAGCACTGCGTACCTGTAGATATGTGAGTAGATATTTCCGCCTGGCCTTTCCCCCCTGATTCGCAGCTTTTTTTTACCTTTTTTCAACAACTGGCAGATAAAAACCACCACGTGACGGTCGAACTGAAAAATGACTTGCAAATATCTGGGGTATTACATTCGGTAGACCAATATCTGAACATCAAATTGACCAATGTAACTGTGAATCACCCGGAGAAGTATCCTCACTTGGTGGGTAACCCTTCGGAGACGCTTCGTCTGCCTAGTGGAATGGCCAGATGGGGAAGTGAGTGGCTGTCCCGAGGGCGCACAGCCTTTGGGAGGGTTCTCACTTCACCGCTTCGTGACTTCAGCGCCACACTTCCACACCGCTTCCCCTCCCCTCGCGTAGCTGTCGATCAAATCCTGCTTCGTGCGGGGCTCTGTCGTGAGGTATGTTTTCCTGCCGTCCAAAGAAATCGATGTGGAGAAGTTACACCACATGTGCAGGAAGGAAGCCAAGATGACTTCGGAAAAGGAGAAGGAGAGAAAGTGATGGGGCGACGCAAGTAGATGGGCCCATTGCAATCTGCGCATGGAGATACGCGAAAGGCGATTTCGCTTCTCCCCCACTTCATCCAAATGACGGCCACAAGCAACACACACCACGAGGTGGACAAACTTTTGTGGCAAAAAGGGGTCAGTCATCCTTAGGAACGCAAGGAAGTTTTGGAGGCCCCCGTTTGGCACCAAGTATAAATCATTTTTTTTTTTTTTTGTCTTTCATTTTGCAAATTTTTTTTTTTACAATAACTTTTAAAAACAGCGTCATTGTTAAATTGGTTTAAAAAAAGCAACCTTTTCCGTCGGCCGCCATTATGACATACGGAGCGTACAAAGAGGTAAACTTTACCCATGTAAAAGGTTTACACAGAAATGCAGACATATGAAAATACATGTGCATTGGTGAAAACTTTGCAACACAAAAAATGAAAGACAGTTAAAAGGCAAGAAAAAAGGGTCCCCATCCGTTTCACCTTTCGGCACGCGACCAAAAAGTGTGGCTTTAGTCATCATATTCCTCTTCCATAAAACGTAGTTTGCTGAAACACTGCACCAGTGTCGTTTAATGTGTGTGTTTCATTTGTAAGAATGAAATATACATGGTGATATGTTCCTAGGAGGCCCGATTTCCCTTTCGAAACTACTTCCCCCCACCACCACCGACATACATACGTACATACACACACAGAGACACAATCATTGCTGCCTGGCCCAGCCAAGCAACTGCGGGAGTAACAAATTTGCTGCCTTCTGAAAAAGAAGAAATTCAGAAAAAGGGGAGCTGACATGAAGTTCTTCAAAATTGTTCTTTTTCTCGTCATTCAAATTGTTTATCTGAGGACTCTGGTTAACTTCCATGTTGAGGTTATTCATTTCTCCCAAGTTGCCATCCGGATTGCCACACGGATGATACTTGTATCGTATAACTATGTGGTCCTTCTTCTCCTTGTGCTTATCGATAATTAGGCAGTTGTTGTTGCTGCCCTTGACAGATATTGGCGTCTTTATCTTCTCTGCGTCCTTCAGAGAGAGCAAAGGGGCCAAATTGTTGATTTTAAGGATAATGCTCATTTTATTATTTTTGTCGTACTTATTCGAGTTGCTGTGTTTTTTCATGAAGACAAATTGAAACCCCCCCTTTCCATAGATGGTCACTTTATTTTTATTAACGATGTAGTCCGGATATATTGGCTTTATTTGGCACATGGCTGAGCTGCCAAAAATGCTAAAGTATTGGTACGTCGTGTTGGCGGTAGCGACGGAAGCGCCGGGGGGGGCGTTGTTGTCCACACCTTCGGCATTTACACCATAGTTGTACTTCGGGTAATAACTGTTCGGCTGATTTTCGTAATTAAAACTCATCTGGTTTGGCGTGGCACTCGCGTTATTTTCATGGCTGCTCATTTGCATGTTCATATAATTGGGGGGCACATTATTGTACATCCCTGGATTGAAAACCCTATTTTTGTATGTATTGTATTTGCTCTTTTGTATCAGTTTTGCCAAGTCTGTGCTGCTTACATGGGCTCTCTGTGTGGCATGGGGAACTTCCCTTTCTCCTCTGTTCAGAAGCCCAGGGGTGAGGCTGCTGTACAGCTTTGCCTGCACATTGGCGCGCAGCCGCTTCTTTAGATAATTCCCCTGCATTGTGTATCGTTCTCTACGCAGTTGCAGGGTGTGGCTAGCTATGCGTAGGGTAATTATACTGGGCAAAGCAGCTGCGCGGAGGAATGCGCAGATAACTACACGAACCGTGAACACCTCGCGGGGGGCAACTTGCCAACGTGGTCGAATGCCACGAACCCCCAGGCGGATAATTCTCCCGTGTTTACGGATTTGCAAAATTGGGTTGGGGGGGCTACTGAGAAATGTTCCCTCGTTTTAGAAACGTGCCGATTTTCCAACTTTTCAATACCGTCCCCTTTTGCGCTTTTATCTTTCTGCGTTTGGTTTGTATCGACTGGTTGGATTTTATTTCAGCTGACGGGTGGAAGGCTAAATGGCTCTAGGAATTTTTTTTTTTTTTTTTTTTTTGTACCTTTTTCCTTTTGCACGCTTTAAAATGTTTTTACGTTGACGTGGCTAAACATGTTTGTTAGGCAAAATGGTTAATTTGAAGACTTCGCCCGGTTGCATTTGCCATATGTGTATTTTTTCAAAGGGGCTGCTTCTTTCCCCCCCCGTGGGGATCAGCATAGGCGGGGTTAAGAGTATTCGTTTGCCAGTTCTGTCCCGCCCTTTTTTATAAGAACAAGAGTGGGCCTGGTGCGACATGATAAAGTGGGATTTATATGTACACATCGGGAGAACAAACAGGACGGTGTGCAAATAGGTTAAGCGAATCTCTCACCACCTCCCTTCAGAAAATATCCCACCAAGAAGCAACGTATCCACGATGAGACATTAAGGGGAAGTGAAACGCCCCTCTAATTTCTTGGGGCTAACGTTCGGTTCACCCTACACAAAGGTTACCTAAATACAATTTTTGTTCCACGAATGAACAGGGACAAAGAAAAAAAAAAAAAGCAAAAAAGAAAAAGGAAAAAGTCCCATAAGGGGGACTACAAATGTGTGGACAAAACATCGCACAGGGAGAAATTATTCCGTGAAAAATGGGAATAAAAAAAAAGAAGGACCCAATGGTACATGTGCACACATTTGTGCAGATATAGATACAAACATATATATACATACAAATATATACACATTTGCATGGTGTGCCATATAGAAAACCCCTCCATGTTGAGAAAAGAAAAAAGAAGAGGTATAATAGACGCTACATAAAAAATTCAGCCCCGACCTCCACCAGCGCAACCGCGCTAAGGGGAATCTTGAACAATGGGTATAACGTCGAGGTCTGTAAAAGTTGGTAACTCTTGAGATGCCTTCAAATGGTTCAACCCCTGACTTTTACTCCCAAACGGGTAGGCATATCGGATGCAGTTATAAATGTACTTTTTCGATTCTATGCAAGATTGCAAAATGGTATGCTTCTTTGCCAAGTAGCACGCTATGGCTGTGGATAGGGTACAGCCCGTTCCGTGTATGTCTAGCCCTGGCTTCCGCTTAGACCTTAGTTTGTACACGTCATATAGGTAGGTTACTCCCCCTGGTGGGGATTGTCCCAGTTCGCCTGTATCCCTCTGTACTACTTCCCCCCCAGGTGTACTTCCAACCCTTCTGATGCACAAATGGTCTACTGCGTACACCTCATTCTCCTCCGCGAAATCTCCCCCCACATTGCAGCTCTTAAACAAACAGGCATTTATGTCCAACTTGTCCGTCACCAATTTGCACAGGTCAGTAATGTTTGCCTTGGATAAATCCATTTTGCAGTCAAGTGCATCGAGAATGACCCTACACTCGTAAAAGTTAGGAGTAATTATAGAGCTTATCGGACATATTAAATCAAGAGCAAATTTTATGTATTCCAGATTTTCCACTAGGAGGCATCCAGAACTTGAGACAAACACTGGGTCGAAAACTATTAGCAGTTTTTTTCCCCTCTTTTTGTTCATATCTACTATGTACTCACGAACCAATGAAATGATTTTCTTTGAATATAAAACTCCCAGCTTCACCACGTCGATGGTCACATCTGCAAAAATGCTATCCAGCTGCTCCACAATGAAGCTTTCCTCAATTTCTACAATCCTTTTAACCTCCTTAGTGTTCTGGGCTGTTAACACGACGAACACAGTACAGCAGTGGCATCCTAACCCCATTGCAGTTTTTATATCTGCCTGCGCGCCCGCTCCACCACAACTGTCGCTCCCCGCTATGCTTAAGATGTTGCTTATGTCTTCCATGATAGGGTAGCCAAATGTTGGGATAAGAAAAAAAAGAGAAAGAAAAAGCGAAAGCGACAACTTTATGGCTACTTCGTAATGAACTGCTTTAGCCTAATGGAGCATACAATTTTGTAGCTAGCTAGCTAGAAAAAAAAAAAAATTACTTCTTCTGTGAATAAATTTGTACAAAGTGAAGCGAATAAATTAGTGTAGTGCCTGCAAAAGTGTAGTCATTTTAAAGTAAAGAAAATTTCACACTAGGTGGGGGATTCCACAGTGGCGATGGATGCACACATTTCCTAGCAGGGTCGTCATCCCCATATAACGTCATCAGGCACAGCGGATTGTAGGATAGAAAACAAAAAAAATTTCGCTGCACAATGGAACAATACTCCTTTGTGATTCGTATGGAGCGTTATCTTTTTATGCAACTCGTTGTGGCTAATTGCTGGTCGATGACCAACACGTGTCGTTCTTTGGAATCCTATTCGCCATTGCACAGTTATCCTTTTTAAAGAAACTATGGGACAGTTTTTATGACATATTTGCTCGGTTGTTCTTTCACGAAATGGGGACGGATGGGGGGAGGGGGCAGAGATAAATGGGAATTGACAAACGGGGAGGAGATAAATAGCAAAGTGGCAAATGGCAGGGTGACAAATGACAAAATGCCAAACGACGAAGTGAGAAATGGCAAAGTGACATATGACGAGGTCAAAAATGAAGACCGTCAAATGATAAAGATGCACCGAACACGTCTGCGAAGATTTCAACGCTCGGTGGAAAATTTATGCAGCGTGTAAAAAAAAAAATAAAAAAAAAAAAAAATAAAAAAAAAGAAATTGTAAACCCCCACTTCCCCAAGTTCTCCCATTCTTTAAACAAGTGTGAAAAATTAAAACAGCCGATTCGTTGTCAAAATAGTAGGACACATGCACCTCAGATACATTGTGCGCAAATAAAATGTGCCAATTTAGCGAGTGGCCTACTGAAACGGATTTATTTTGCCTATTAGCGAATTATCCTTTTTTTTTCTTTTTACCATCCGTAAGAGAGCATCGAACTGCTATCTGGGCACGCGAATTTTTCAGTCCACAGGCGAGCTCACCTCCAAAGTGTGCTCAGTTGGATAAACACACGCCGGGTTATATGGGCACCTTTGAGCGTTACCCATGTGTCCATAAAAAGTCGAACCCAGCCCGCGTATGCAACACATATGCAGTCCCAACTGGGGTGACTTCCAAAATTACGACGACATGATCATCTCTCCGTTGTTCTTCAAAAAATCCTCCGCGTGTGTGAGCAAATCGGTTAGAGACCCGGGGAGTGAATACGTGACCGACTCGTCGCTGTGGATCCACCTGTTGGCCGGAAAAGGGGGGGAAAAGAAAAACGCAATGGAATCGTAACAGCATCACAATGGAATCGTAACAGCATCACAATGGAATCGTAACAGCATCACAATGGAATCGTAACAGCATCACAATGGAATAGTAATAGCATCACAAGAGAATCGTAAAGAACCACAATATAATAGTAAAGCATCCCTATCGAGTGGCGGTCCATTCGACGAACTAGGCAGCCCATTCCATTAAACGCCCCGGCCCCGCTACCATCCCCCGATTTCTAAGCGCCTTACTTATAATCCGTGTGTTCATCTGATAAAGTGATGCGTTCCTCGTTGTTCAGCAGAAGCGCCAGATAATAGGTGGTCTCCTTTAAACTATCATGAACCCTATATTTTAATGTCTAAACAAGGGAAGCAAAAAAGGACCAAGTGGGAGAAGTGCACCATAGGTCTGACAGGATGGTGATAGCGTTCCATAATCTATGTATGTAAGCACACCTCTTGATAATTTAGTAACTTGTACTTGTCCCTATCCAGTCCCGTTTCTTCTAGCGTTTCTCTCAGGGCAGTGTCTAACCCATTTTCGTTATTTTCGTGCAGACCTGCGTATTGGAAAGGAGAAATGTGCGGAGGAGGCTCATTGCGCGGGACATGTCGGGTATAAGTATGTTCCTAAAATGTGGCGGCAGGAGTCCCAAAGATTTAAAGGCGAGTGACCCTGCACTATGTCCAGAAACCCCTTCGCAGGGTACCTTTTGGAGGAGTCCAATGTTTATTCCCGTACGATGCCTTTAAAAATAAAAACTCAATTCTTGAATTATCACCTAAAAAGCTTCCTGCGCCACTGTACAGGATTCTACATAGCAGAATGCCATAGGCTTTTATAATACCGTCCCTGTGTGTGTGTGGGGTGTCATTAGGAAGAAGAGAAAGGGGAAAAAAAAAAATTACTCTTTCATTTCGAGCCTTTACAATTAATTTGCGCGCTATAAGGTGCTTTATTCGTCTGCCCCCTTTTGTTGAGTTCTTTTGCCAACATTCTACATCTACAGTCGTACAAAGACCTTTTCAATGGAGGGAACTAGGACATATGGATTTTTGTAAAAATTATGAGCGCGCTTATATCCTTTTTCTCATTACCTCATTTTGCTATACTTGCAGCTTTATAAAGAAGGTAGCTTCGAACGACGTTACGCGCGGATGTAGAATCTCTGCAAAGCAATCTTGGCGTTGACATGAAATGTAAGAGTAGGTACTACATTATAAGATTCGAAAATGTGGGACGGCTTTTATTTATCTCTCTATGTAGCACTGGGATCTACAATCTCAGGTCGCGAGTTGATACATATATGTATAAAACGTACAAGCGTACTTTTACATGTGACTGTTAAGGATTGCGCCATGTGGGCTTTGACGAAACATTACCTTGAGAAAAATATGCCTTACGGCTCGCCTCTAGGCGAAGAAAATGGTATCAAAATGGGATGCGACAAAATAGCAATGTTAGCTTGAGTACACATGTAGCATTGTGCATGTTTGCACGTACGCACTCGTAGGCTGGAAAGAAAACATGCAGTAAGTCATCACATAAAAACGACAATATAAAGGTGCAATTAATTTGAGGTCAATGTTAATTAGCACGTCATGGTTGGGATTACCCCTTTTGCGACGTAAATATCTGTGCATTCATTTAGGGAGAGAAATATGAACAAAAAAAAAAAAAATCGCATTCGGCAGCTTTTGGAATAGGAAATCAAAACGTTAGCATTATAGCAGCAATTGTATAATTTTTTTTTTTCTCTCTTTCAGGGAATTATTCATATGTATTATTCATACGCCAATTTTCGCGCGCATAATAATATATTCAAGAAATATAGCTTCACCCATTTGACATTTAGAAAAAGGTCACCAAGGTTACATATCCACTATTGAGGAAGGAAAAAAAAAATGCAATAAAGTAAAAATAAAGGGCGAATGGCAAAAATTAAAAAAGCAAAGTTTCGACGGACGGAAAAAAAAAGAGCAACCAATGAGCCAGCAGTGACGAGTGCGCGCAGGCACGGAGGGGGGGGGGAGAGGCCATCACCCCGCACCGGCGGTTTAGGTATAGTAACACGATAAGTACATACATAGGTATATACTTATGTATACACGTTCACAGGGCAAGAGCCGCGCGGGACTAGAGCTTCCTTTTGCGCGTGTAGCAAGACCTGTCCCGTCTTTGCAAAATGAACTTCTCAATGTTGGTCCAGAATTTATTAACGGCGAGGTAATCCTCCTTCCTCTTGTCCCGACTGAGTCTGATGATATCGACATTGCCACCTGTCAACAAATCGGACGGTATTATAACATCATTGAACATAAAAAAAAATGATTTGAATGGCTGGAAGAGCGCAGTAGGAATTTCGAACGGGTATTCATTTAAAATGTTTTTTAGCGACTCCTTCGATTTTATGATAACTGCAATGACACACTTCCAGTCCGTTTCGGTCAATTTCGAAATTTGATCATTTTCGATGAAGGAAAATTTTATGCTTTTTTTCTTGTTAAACATTTTGTGAATGATGGGTATGGAATTGTACGGCCCCGCTGTGCCGTCACCCCCACTACCTGTGACATGAGTCCCTTTCCGATTGGAGCCAGAGTTTTCCAAACGGTTATGCACAAAAAACGATTCCACATTGTTCCTATTAATTATGTGGTTGCTGCTCTCTTTTTCTATCAATATAATGGGTCTCTTCTTATACGTTAAGTGAATTTCGTCGATAAGTTTTAACGATTTTTTTTCCACCCCTGTTTTCATATGACCATCATCAATGATGATGTTTTTCTTGATTCCATTTATGTATACATTTTTTATATTACTCTTGTTGAGAAGCTCTCGTTCGAAAAGGTTATATATGCGACTGAAGTCACTGGAGTTTTTTCCTATCTGGTCATACGCGTCCTGCATGTTAACTTCTTTAAGGAGTACCGACTTGGTGATTTCTTCATTCGCCGTGACCTGCTCGTCTGATAATTTCATCTTCGAGATGGTTTTCCGGTCAAGTTTGCTTCTTACTACTGCGCAGTTGTTTTCTGTGAATGGAAAATTATTTTTCTGGTCGTCTTTTCCGTCCATTTGAGCGACATCTCCACCTGTGGTGACCGCCTCTTGCTGTACCACATCGGGAAGGAAGTCTTCCGGATCGGATAAGAATAATTCCTCTGGGGGGAGCGGACAACCTGCCTCGGCATTCATCCCCCAATAGAGATTCTCCTTAAGCGAAAAGTCATTAACAAAATTATGAACGAAGTTGACCAGTGCCCTATTTGCATCGTAGCACTGTTTGTCACGTACGACTTGCACATACTGAGCCAGCGAATGGTGAAAGAAAATTATCTTATCGTGATCATTGAAATTTTGGACCATTTCTAGGGGGATAAATTGGCCAACCAAAAATTTCGCATCTTCTACATCCACTGAATGGCCATTTGGACAATGAACATCGGATTGGTCGCCGCCCTCATTGGTTGAATGTTTTCCCTCTTCATTGTATTCATTAAGGCTCAAATCGAGATCCAGCATGTCGTAATCTGCAAAATTTTTGTACAAATCCCCCTTCTGATAAATATCTGTGTAGTTATGCTTGGAGTACCTTGTCAGAAAATCGTTACAGGTGGACAAAACCATGTGCTGGTCATTTTCCATAAATTTTATGTAATCCCTGTGAAACTTGTGGACAATTAATTTTACACACTGATCAATTTGCGTTTCATTTTGTGTGTTCCCAAAATAAGTGTTTTTTAAAACAGAATATAAATTCACATTTTGGAGAAAAACGTTTTTAAAAAAATTGTCTTTTCCGAAGTAATGCTTAATCATGTTTTGCAGGCTGTTGTCAGGGGTGTCCTCATGGTGGTTACTTTTATTTTGCCCATCCTTTTCACGACTTTGATTCTTTGTTGTTTTATTCTTCCTATCATGGGGGTTACCCACTTGTGTTGCTTCCTCTATTGGAACTTCTTCCCCAGTTTGGGCAACTTCCATCGGAGAATTCCCTCCTGAATGGTCTTTCCTATTCGCTGGGTGTGTGACATCCACTCTGAAGAAGTCATAATTGTTGTTCGCATCGTTCGCAAATTCCTCCATGGCGTTAACTTCGTTACAATTGAAATAGATTAACGGGTCGTACTCTTGGGAGGGGATATCACTCTGCAAGAAGTTGTAACCTCCCATTCTTTCCCAGAGGTCGATTTCACTGGGGATATGTCTGCTTTGTGGGCTCTCCTTCGCCACATAAAGGATTAGTGCGTTGTCCATTTTTTCTGTGTCACATACGGTTCTTATGCTATCGAAGGAGACGAAATTTTCCTTCGCAACAGGGTTGGCAGTACCTCTGTTGAGATCACTGCTGCTTTTTTCGTGATATGGGGGCTTTCTGTGAACCCCAGTTTGGATGCCTTCCTCTTTTTGAAGTTCCCCCCCTTCTCGCTTCCTCTTCCGGTGGCCAGGGCTAAATGTTTCTCCCCCTCCCTCCCTCTGTTTCGCCCCCGTTGGGGCACCTTTTGCACTACTTCCTTTTACATAGCCCTCTTGATTCCCCTTCTCATCCCCATGTTCATCCCCATTTTGATTCCCCTTTTCATTGCCATCTTCGCTATCCCTGTCCACGTCCCCCACGACGTCCAAATGAAAGAGGTCCACCTTTATGCCCTGATCCTTATCTTCCACGTCCACATAGTCATGCAAATCCAGAATTTTCTTCAAATCATACACAAAAAAATTTACTTTAATTTCGTCATTATCTTCATTGTCTTCGATAATTTTAATAATTTTGCTTTTCTCAAGTATGCTTATATATTTATAGCCAATAGAATTTATGTATGAAAAGGTGTAGTTACTCTTGGGCAGGCACAGGAATAGGTAAATGTCCCCTACATTGTACTTTTCTTTCTTCCTGCTTTCAATTCCACAGAGGATATTTGAATGTATGTAAAAGTTTTCCTTTTCGAAAAGTATGATATCTCTTTGATCTTTCTTCACGAATTTGATGTACTCCTTCTCCTCGCTGAGGAACTTCTTCATCAGGATTTTTAAGTTGAGTTGTTCGCTCCCCATTCTGTGTTCTGGTGTGGTTACTCCGGATATTGGGGGAGGAGAGGGGCCGCTTCACTCGTCACTCGGGATGGCTGGTGCTTGATGCGTCACGCGTCGTGGGCACATTGCTTATCGATCGTCATTGCACATACTTAAGCTTGTCATGCATCGGAACTGATTGCCTTGCTTCTCTGTTGTACTCCTGAGTAGTGTCACTCGGACGGGAAGAAGGCCTCCTCCTTTTTCTCCTTTTTCCATTTGGTCATCACCTGCGTTTTCCTGCGCAGATCTGCCAGCCTCCACAAGACGACTTTGGGCGCGCTCGTATACCTGCCGCGTTGCGTGCACTCTTGGCATGTCCCTTATGGGTACGCACAAACACGCATCAGGGATCACATGCGTAAGCGTCAGGCGCATTTCCGATCGACTCAATGCGGCTGGCCGTTGTGACTACTAATTATGCTTGCGCGTGGCGGCTACTATTTTGGCTTGTGCGTGGTGATTACTAGTTAAGCTTCCACGTTATGGTTGTGCGCACGGGCTCTACGCTGGCGCTGCGGGAATCCCCCCCCCCTGCCCGTATGGAGAACTCACAAGGGGGAAAAAAGTTATCCGCTTTTTGCAGGCGAACGTGGCGTGAAGGAGACGCAAAAGAGGCACAAAGATGGCACAATAATGGCATAAAAATGGCATAAAAATAGCACAAAAATCGCGTAAAAATAAGGCAAAATTACAGCGAACAGATGGTGCGAAAGACATTGCTCAAAAAAATGCGACACGCCCCGTGCGCTGCTGATGCGCTGCATCACATAAATGCTTACTGCTGAAGAGTTCTGCCCCTACAGGAAAAGGTATATAGAGGCACTATTTGAGCGGGACTCCAAATGGTGCCATGTTAACACTGCTTTCTTTTGAGCATTACACCTCATAAGGGGCTACCTTTCGGGGGCCAAACCTTCACATCCCACACTGTACACGCCAATTCGAGCGAACCGAGCGGGGAAGGAAACAAAAATGTATGCTGAAATGATCTACGGTTTTGTGTCGTGTCGGATTGAAGTGCTACGGACCTTCAGCTTTAGCATAACGTGTAGGTATATTGTGTTAAGTGTGACCAAAGTGACAATTGTTGGAGCGCTATACTTGATGGTATTTCCCCGTGTTCGTATTACCAATATGGGGGGATGAAATGGGATTCCTTTTTTTTTTTTTCTTTTTTTTTCGTCCACATTCCCCGAGTGGCTCTCTTCCCGTCCGCTTATTAAAGCGAAAAAGATGCCACACATCGGACCAATTTTGTAAACCCACATGCGGAATGCCAACACTTACGGAGCAGTAATTCGCGCCGGTGGGCCACCACAAAAGGAGAGGAGGCAGAATATCGCCATTGGGAGGAGGAACTTTCCACTGTGCGAAAAACGGCCATACAAATAACCACGCTTCTAGGACTTAACTACAGATGGGAAAAAAAAAAAAATTAACAAAACGATTGAACACAATGGAAGTTATGTGGTTAATCGAGTGTCCACTTTTTCATAGTAGGGTCAATAAACAAGGCAACAAATGGAATTAAAAAAATGGGAAGGGAAAAGTAACGAAAAGAGGCAAAAATGATTTGTCGAGAAAGTACACGCAGAGGGGTGTCTTCCACCAAGCGTGGGTGGGGTGCGCCTCTTAACGTGAACAAAAAAAAAAAAAGGAAGACCATCCTTGGTAAATAATACCTACGTAGTTGCGGCTAGACTGCCTAGGGGGGGTCATCTCAGACGCCTCACATCGGCAGTACAGCTTACAACTCCATGTAGGGCTCCATGTGGAACTCCCTTTTATCGCCCTCAAGCATAACGCAAAAGAAAAAAGGGCGGAACAAACAATCCGGTGAGAAAGAATTGACAAAAAAAAAGGAAATATCATAATTGTGTGAGTAGTTATGCGAATAAATTATTGAGGGGGAAAAGCGCGGGGGAGAAGAGGAAACCACTTCGCGTGAAGAGGAAAGTGGACCCACGTGTCTCGCTTCGCACACGCGACGCACCTCACTTGAACAAGGAGTCGACGTCGAAGTCGTCGGGCATGTCCAGCTGACTCATGGCGGACAGTACCTCCTCCTTCGAAATGTTGTGCCTCTTAACCAAATCTTTTAAATCATGGATAGTAACGCTGTTGGGGTCAAAATTCTTCTTAGCATTGGGGTCGTATAGAGCATTGTACCCTTTTATAACGTCCTTGATATCTTCCTTCACATTTTCAGGGGCATCAGCATTTAACAATTCGTGGTGGTCTACCTTTTCGAAGTTTTTTCTCATATTTTTATTTATCCACAGGACGAATTCATCGAAACTTTTTATGGCATCATTGTCTTCACTTCGAGATAGGGTCCTCTCCACCAGATCGTCCTCGTTGTTCCTTTTCTGTAAGCTATGTTCCAGAATGGCCAGAGCCCTCTTTGACGAACATGCTTTGCTATTAACGAGTAGGTCATACAAATGCCCACTATTATTTTTTGTGGAGTAGACCAAAATTTTTTGATTTTCGAGCTCCGTCAAAGCATTAATCCATTCCTCGTTCATCTCGTTAAATGCAATGGGGAATTCCTTTTTTTTAATCACATACTGGATGTATCTATACATATAATTAAGGTAAATACTTTTGAGGTCGTTTGGTTCGAAATACAATTCCATTGCGGGGTCTCTGCTTGGCGTTGTAGGGTCTGTACTCGCCATTGCAGCGTCGGTACTTGGCGTAGCGGTGTCTGTACTCGCCGTTGCAGGGTCTGCACTTGGCGTAGCGGTGCCATCCGATTGCTCATTTTTTTCTTTTTTCTCACTCACCTCCGGTGTGTAGTATTTCATGGCATTCAGCTTGTCGTACGTGTATAGGTATTCCTCCAGACACTTTTGCACGTCTGCTTTGTCATTATATTTAGCTTTTCGAAACTCTATGATTTCTTTGAACATTTCTTCATGGTTGTAGTTTGCGATTCGGTCGATCATATTGTCGATATCCATTTTGTCCTTCTCCGCCATGAATTCTTCTTTCTGTAGTGGAGAAGGGGTTGCTCCCGGGGTTGTGAAGTGGGTTGGAAGGGGCCCGACCTGGTGGTTTTCCTTCTTCTCTGGGTGTTCCCCCTCTAGGTGTTTCTCCTCTCTGTGTTTCTTCTCTGCGTGATTCTTATCTGTGTGCTTCTCCTCTATGTGCTTCTCCTCTATGTGCTCCTCCCCTGTGTGCTCGTCGCCAAAGTCGAAGGTCACTTTAGTGTCCCCTCCCTGGAAACAATTGGCATACTTGAAAACGACGGGCAGGTAGGCGCTCTTGAAGTCCTTCTTCAAGTAGAGCTTATTTTCCCTCTCGATTTTGTTATCATTGTAGAAGTAGAAAATATCGGCCATTTCTTTGAGTAATACGTTGGCCAGAATATTGACTGAATAGACATTGTCATTGATTAAAATTTTGGGACTTTCAAACGAGTTGACAAAATTCAAGTGCGTGGAAAGAGTTTCGTCATTTTTGACGAACTCGATTTGGACATTCTTTATTTTGTCTCCAAATATTTCTTTGTTGAAAAAGTGAAACAGGTTCTGCGTGACGGTGGATCTGTTTAGCTCTGTTGTTGAGCCACACTTCTTCTTCTCAGAGTCGTATAGGAAAATGAGCTCGTCAATTTTCTCCTTCGGTTTTGTGTCCTGGGTGCCACTTTCAAATTCGCTGACCGATTTCGTCTTGTTGGGGAAAATGTCAGATATCAAATTGATGAGAGTCCCAAATATATCTTCCTTCTTGATTAAGTTGATTAAAATAATTTTCTCCTTTAGCTTCTCAAAGTAATATTCAATCGAGCTTACGTTTTCGTTGTACATTGTAAAAATGAGATTATTGTTGGACGACTTGAGCTCTTCTAGTCTTTTATAGTACACAATTTCGCATGCATATTTGCATTTGTTCATAACTAGGTCAATTTCATTTGAGTTCATGTTTAGTAACACCTTTATGCCCTTCTGGAAAACCTTAAACAGATTTATGTAGTTATTTGTGAATAACGCGGAGGCGATGTGTTTGATGGGGATTTTCTTCTCCTTCCATGTCTCTTTGCAGTCATCCCTTTTTATGGCACTTTTAATGATTTCCATGATTCTTTTTTTGTCTATGTTTGCTCCTTTCAGTTTTAGGAAGAAGTTATTTAGGCTGTTATAATGCTCTACACCTTTCAGCAGCTCCAGCTCTTGGCTATTCAGGTACGAGTCCAGGTTGATCGTCTCATCTAGGAAGAAGGGCCACTGGTTGTATTCGACCACAAACCGAATGAATTGCTTTATTCTATTCATTTTGACGTAGTTGAAGATGTCCACATGTTCGTCGTCCACAGGCTGGTCATCTGTTTGCTCCTCGGCTAGGGGCTCTCCTGCGCTATCCACCTCTTTGATGTTGTCCAAGTTGATCTTTTCTGGGTCGATGTTCTCCTCTTCCGCATCTAGGTGATTCATCTCTTCCTCGTCTGGCTCTTCATCTTCCAGAAATTCCTCCTCCATCTTGGTGTCATCCTTTCCGTGGTTCCTTCCCGATCTATCACTTCCCCTTTCAGTGCTGTTCCCCTGCGTAGTTGACTCATCGTGCGGACCCCCCTCCTTTTTCATCTTGCTCTTGGCCTCCCTGACGGTCGAGTTGTCCGTGTTCCCTCCATACTTGTGCACGTAGGTGGTGTACTTCTCATACACATTGAGGCACTCGTCCAGGATGACCCTGGAGAGCACGAACGAGTTACTAACATCGTTGTGCACATAAATAACTACATCATTCGATACGTAATCAAAATTGTAATCGTAAAAACTTAGCCCAGCTATTTTGTCCGTAAATTTTATTACGACATTGTTTGGTAAGTCAAAACGGAAAAGGTACTTGGTGTAGTAGTTCAAAAAATAGTAGGCGATCTCTTCTCTATTTTTTCGCGTCAACATAATATTGCTTTTCATGGGGTAGGCAACTTTTAAATTATTCATCACGTAATCCATTTTGTTAATGTTCATATTTTCATCGTAGATGCTGACATCTTTGTATATATCTGTAATGACGTCTGTCTGTAGGATTCTTTTAAAGAAGTACTTCTCCTTCGTCCTGGTCTTCCTGATGTTTCGGAAGAGTTCCCCTATGACCACCATCATTTGCAGCGTCATGATGTTGTTGGTCGTTTCTACCTTTTCGTTTTTTTCATACTTTTTTAAAAGGCTCTCCACATCTTCATTTTCGTTACCGCTTTCGTGTAAAAAACGCATGCATGCGTACGTCAGGGCGTTATGTACGTAAGTTAAGTCGAACTCGTTTAGCTGCTTTAGCTTTTCGATCCCCTGCGTTAGAAGCTTCGTGGAATTGTTCACATCGCACAGGAAAAGGGAAGACGAAAATTCGTTCAGCGGTATTCTGAACCGCTGCAGTGCTGGGTTGTTCTCCTTCAATTGGTAAGAGGGCCCTGGGTTGGTTTTACTAGGGTCTGCTCTTACTCTTAGCGCGGTCCTGCTTTCTGCCTCGCCCGCTTCGGGGTTCGTGACGTCCGCGGGTGTACCCCACAGGTGGGCGACGTTTTTCTTCCTGTACACGTTGGTGGCCATCTGGATGGCTCGGTTGATGTCGCTGGTGACGTTCGATTTGAGGAGCAGCATTGTGAGGTCGTCCTGGTCGGGCTCGTCATCGTCCAGGGGGGGGGCATCCGGGGGGAAGTCGTCCAGATTGGCCACTCCCCGGTTGGTGGTGCTCACAGTGGTTCCGCTGACATTGATTCCGCTGACATCGGTGCCGCTCCCATTACCGCTGACATTGGAGGTGCTCACATTGGTGTCCTCCACGATGCCCTCTTCGGGGCAAAACGAAAGCTCCCTGTTGTATTCTAAAGGACGGAATATCTTATTGTCATACCCATTGATATCCTTAACGTAGGAGTAAAAGATAGCTGCCTCCTCGTTGTCCAAATTGAGGTCGCCCAAATAGGGAGCATAAAAATGGAAATCGATATTCTCCAGCAAGCCAGCAATCCCGTGAACAAACTTGATAATTTTCTGTTTCTTCTCATCGATTTTTTTGGACATATTATAATTTTTTACTTCCTTGAAGGGTAAAATATCCACGCACAATAATTTCTGGTATTCATACATGACCTTTAAGATGGTGTAATTTAATAACAGGGGAGACGTTTTCAACGCAGAGTGAAACATAACATTGGGTAAGTTTAAAAAGTGTTTATTCCCAATTCGGTACATTTTCATATTTGGAATTTTCTTCAGTTTCTCCACTTTGTCAGTTACCCAAAAGAAATTTATCGAGTCAAAATTTGGCAGTTCATTGTTGAAAATTTTAAAATTAAAATAATTCCACATGTTCATTATATGTCTTTCTGCTTCTTCATTATTGTGTAAAACATACGGAGTTGAATAATTTATAATTTCCTTTTTCTTGGACAAATAATCTTCCAACTCTGTTTCTCTAATTTTGAACATTTCTTTCATTTTTTCTATGAAGTGTGTTAATATATTTATGATTTCTTCAAATTCGGATGCTAGCTCTATGTAAGTTTCGCTATTAATGATCTTGTTGCTTGCACTTGGCTCTACATTGGAGTCAGTCTCGATCTCCATTTCGTTGCTTAGTTTCACTTGGAATGTTTTGTATACTATTTTTAAAATGTAATTTTTGATATACCTCAGGATGAACATGAGGAAGATTTTATCGTCCAAGTTACTTTTCAGGTGTTGTCTATAGTAGTGATGCAAATGCTTGTGCATCGCCAGCTTGATGGATTCCGTTCCCTTTTCGAGGAAGTCGTTGAAGGCATCCTTCCCCATGTATATGGAACTGCGCAGCGACTCCGTCGGGAAAAGCATGTTCGCCCGCAGCGCGAAATTGATATCGGACAGCTGCCCCACTTGCTCTTCGCTGAGCACTGATTCCTCATAGGGGGCCCCGTCAGTGGCTGCGCTATTTTGCGTTACGCTATTTTGGGAAGGCCAGTCTCCACTCTTCTCGTCACAGCTGGTTGGTGGGTCTCTTGTCGCGTCTGTTGCCCCGTCTGTTGCCACTTCTCTGGCCGCTTCCCCCTTCCCTCCCACGAACATATCATAGGTCATTTTTCCGCTGAAATTTTTCGTCAGCGACTGACACGCTTGTTCGCTCTCCTTTTTGTTCAAAAATGGGACCAAACTGACGGAACACCTGTCAGTCAAGATGAAATCCCTTTTGTAAAAGTTAGAATTTACCTGATATATCTTATAGTACTTCTTTGTACTGACGCACTCGTGTGCTACGTCGTAGTAAAAGCAGTTTTCCTGCGAAAGTTGCAGTCGGTCACTCCATTGCTGAAACCTCATGTTTTCATTTATTTCTTCTTCGTTTAATATTTCCCCATTTAGGTACTCTTGTTTGTATTTTTTCCCTTCTACGATGGCGCCTCCCTTTCGGGGGGGTTTTCCCTGTTGCCAGCTCGACACATGATTATCCACGTCATCATTCCTTCTGCGTTGCTCCTCCAGAAAAACATTTTCTTCACCACTGGCTGAAGCGTTACTACCTTGCGTGTCCTCCCCATTTGGGGAGCTCCTCAATTTAAGGCGATCCTCTTTCTCTATTCTCCGCACAAAATGAAGACTGGGATTTATTTCATACTTGGAGGTGCTTTTCCAGATGGCTGGTTCGATAAAATTAAATGCATCGCTCAGTCTCTTAATTTTTATACCCGCATTTTGGGGAAGGACGTGAAGTAGAAGGAGGATTATGCTTGTTATGGTTGCAAGTGTGCGCGTGCGTTTTGACATTTTCTGCTTCGGCGTTGTTAGCGGCTACTAGGCTGCTGCTGTCACCGGGACCTCTTTCGCCTCTTCCGATTCGTGGCAGTTATGGGCTCCTCTGCGCTATTCGCGTGTGTAGCATTGGGGGCGACGGTGCAGGAAAGGCGATTGTTGCGGGAAATACGGGTGGGGATTTCTCCGGTGAACCATTTCTTCTTTACCTTACCAAAAAAGGTGAGAAAAAGAAAAAAAATCCTAAATTCGTTTAAACAAAGTACGGCCTTATCTAAACAACTGGCAAAGGAGTAAATCCCGCAGTGTGCCTTTCTTTGCCCTGTTTGTAAAAGAAACAAGGAAAAAAAAATATCGACTTGTAAAAGTTCCAATTTTCTGAACTGATATACGTTATTCCTCACATGGCAGCAAAGAACACACCCCTTTTGTTTGTTCCCCCGAAATGGCCTACTTTGCTCTGCTCCGAATTGGTTCCAAGCACTGTATAGGATTTATTAAATAGGCAAACTGTGTATACATATATATGCTGAATGCAGTGTTCATCCCCTGGTGGGTGCTCTTCTGTACATTATACATTCCTCCAGGGGGAAATCCTCCCAAGTGATTTCCCCTTTCCCTGGGGGGAGGAAAGGGGAACAAAAGGGTTGCCCGTAGCGTACCTGTGCCCATCCCACATGCATTAAATGTATTGCATTTTTCAGCCACACGCAGTTGTTTTATAAAATACGGCATCTGGCTATATCTTCGCGAGAAACGAAAGCGCGGAGTATACGCTCAGACCATTCTGTAATAGTTCTTCGTAAGTCTTAAATGCTTCCAATGTGTTGTGCTTTTCTATGTAGAGAAGATTAAAAAAAAAAAAAAGGTATATGTATAGAGTGACCCGACTGTTGGATGGGGCATTATTATACTCTTCCTCCATAGGTGCTAATATCCTCGAAACGGTCAACACATAGATTTTTTTTTTTTTTTTTTCTTTTTTGTCTTCGCCAAAGGTAAACTTTTTAAAACAACAAATTATACTACCCAAATACAAAGAGAAAAAACAACGCGCTTGACTTCACAACGCGATTAAGCGTACTTTACCAAATTCGCAGCATCACGAAAACGACGCTAATATCCCTCAATTTAGCGAGCGCTAAAAGTCGCTTGAGCAACTTCCTCACATTTTTCCACCAATAGGTATTTTTTTCCTTTTTTTTGTCCCCTACTGATGCTATCACTGTAGAATTCACACACGTTCGCACGTACATGTAGATCTGCCCCTTGTGTATGAATCTGCTGCGCGCTTATTTCTCCACACGAATGTTTTTTCTCTTCTCCATCGCGTAGATCCCCCAAGACAGCGGCCAAAAGAAGAAAAAAGAAAAAAAAGGCCACTTCATCATCAGTAACACTATCACAGAAGAAGCTGAAAAGGAATTTTTTTTTTGCTGAACACTCCGCCGCTTTCCCCCCCAACATGTGCGAAAACAAGAGCAAGGTAAAAGATTTGAGCTTAGCCCCCTTTGGGAAGCTCCAAATGCAGATCTCTGAAAATGAAATGCCAGGAATTATGACAATCCGAGAGGAGTACGAAAAGGTGAAGCCCCTTAAAGGTGCAAAAATAACTGGATGTTTACATATGACGGTTGAATGTGCACTGCTAATCGAGACGCTACAAAAGTTGGGAGCCCAAATAAGGTGGTGCTCATGCAACATATACTCGACAGTAGACTACGCAGCTGCCGCTGTGAGCACGTTGGAAAATGTAGTAGTGTTTGCCTGGAAAGGGGAAACATTAGAAGAGTATTGGTGGTGTGTAGAAAGTGCATTGACATGGGGAAATGAAGAAGGACCAGATCTCATCGTTGACGATGGTGGTGATGCAGTGCTGCTAGTACATAAAGGTGTCGAATATGAAAAGTTGTATGAAGAGAAGAAAACTTTACCTGACCCTGAGTCAGGAAAAAATGAAGAAGAAAAATGTTTCCTCCGTTTGTTAAAAAAGTCCATTCTTAAGAACCCCAAAAAATGGACAAACATTGCCAAGAAAATTATCGGAGTGTCTGAAGAGACTACAACAGGAGTGCTAAGATTGAAGAAGATGGAGAAAAATCATGAACTCCTTTTTACAGCCATAAATGTAAACGATGCAGTGACGAAACAGAAGTATGATAATATTTATGGCTGCAGACATTCCCTCCCAGATGGATTAATGCGCGCAACTGATTTCCTCATTTCAGGAAAAATTGTTGTGATATGTGGATTTGGAGATGTTGGCAAAGGTTGTGCTTCCTCTATGAAAGGCTTAGGTGCAAGAGTATACGTCACCGAAATTGACCCTATTTGTGCCATTCAAGCTGTTATGGAAGGCTTTAATGTAGTTACCCTAGACGAAATTGTAGAGAAAGCAGATTTTTTTATCACCTGTACAGGCAATGTTGATGTGATCAAACTAGAGCACCTAATGAGAATGAAAAACAATGCTGTGGTGGGAAACATTGGACATTTCGATGATGAAATACAAGTTAACGAACTTTTTAATTGTGAAGGAATACATATTGAGAATGTGAAGCCACAGGTTGATAGAGTAACTCTGCCAAATGGAAACAAAATTATCGTCCTTGCTAAGGGGAGACTTCTAAATCTTGGATGCGCTACTGGTCATCCTGCTTTTGTCATGTCCTTCTCCTTTTGTAATCAAGTTTTTGCACAACTAGACTTGTGGGAAAACAGAAACAGCTCCAAGTATCAGAACAAAGTGTACTTGTTGCCCAAGCAGCTCGATGAAAAGGTTGCCCTTTACCATTTGAAGAAACTCAATGCTTCTCTAACGAAGTTGGACGACAAGCAGTGCGAGTTCCTGGGCGTCACCAAAGGTGGCCCCTACAAGAGTGACTCCTATAGGTATTGACGGCGGGGTGCAATCCGTCATTGCACAGTCTTCCATTGTGCAGTAATCCATTGTGTAGTTTCCCAGCGCATTGCCGTTCCACCTCGAACCCCCGACACGGGACATCCAAACGGGTAATCGTTGCCCCATTGTTGCAGTTCACCATACCGTTCGTGGGTTCGCGAGGGAAGGCACAAACAGGTTAAAAAAGTATACTTATAACAAAAAAAAAAAAAAAAATATATACAAATAAGCACAACAAGCGGGTGAAGCGCGCGCGGAAAAGCAACGCAGTGGGGGCACAACCTACCGCGTAGACGTACTTACATCAGCATAGTATATCCACTTTCCACACGCGCCTTCCACACCCGCTTACCCACGAGAGCATCCCGGCACATGTACGTCCCCACCGGTGTCGCCTCAAATAAAAAAGATAAAAATTTGCCCATGAGAAATGGTCGCACAACCAAATTTGCAGTCGAGTGTATTTGGCCGTTTTTTACGCAGAAGAAAAAAATGCATGTGTTGCGTTTGCCGTTTGGCAGATTCGCTATGATTTTTGTTTTTTTTATTTGCTAGCCCCCCGGAAGATGACTCCGTTCCGGGTGGCGTTCGTACCTATGTGCTTCTGCACACGCATTTTTTGTGTATTTTCTGGCATGTGCCTTTTTTTAAGCGCATCTGGACATATCGTCTGACGGCGCTTTTATATGTACCTTGTGGCATGCAGATCCAGTGTACTTCTTGGGCATGCGCCCTCTCGCACGTGCGTGTGCAAAACCATATTTTAACTGTTCATCCTTAAACTGAGCTCCAAACACAAAGCAGCAGGCTGCGCACCGTCCCCCGGACGATGATATGGAATTTTTTTTCCTTTTTAACCTTCTAGTGATCCACACGGGACATGACTTAAACAAACCCTAGGGGCAACCCCAGCGATTCCATAATTTTCTCCTCCTCAAGCTTTTCCTTAAGCTTCCTATCAATTTCTTCCACTGTCTTAGTCTCCAATATTTCATCCTCATCGCTATCGGACATTTCCGCGCTTCCCAATTTGGTCCCCTTCTCAGTTTTTACGTCACTTCGTTTATCATTTGTATCTTCCACTTTATCTTCACTTTGGTCAAAATGTGAGATATTTTTATTTTTGATTTCCTCAACCCTTTCATAATGGCAATTGTCTCTTAGTTCTGTTCTTCTGTAACGTCCTCTTCTGTTTTCTGACCATCCATGTCCATCCCATTTATTCAAATGGCTGTTCTGTCCGTGATGATATCCTTGGTCATCTGCATCATTGGGATGACTATAATGTCTTCTGTGATATTTCCTGTTATGGTTATAATTGGCTTCATTCTCCTCGTCAGAAAAATTCAATTCTTTCCTTTTCCTTCCTCCATCTCGATCCCAGTCCCTGTCTCTATGCCTTTCTCTATACGGGTCTCTATGTTTGTCCATATGTCTGTAATTCCTTCGATACTGTATGGACCCTTCTCTCCCATCGTCGTCATCTTTTCTGTGGTGATATCTGTGAGATTCGTATCTGCTACTTTTCCCTCCTTCCCAGGCTCGCTCCTTGCTGCTATCGCTGCTACGCCCAAGATGGTGCGTATGTTCGTATCGACCTCCGCCCCTGTGTCCATGTGTACGAGCATGTCTGTCCTCCCATCTGTTCACTCGGTTATCCCCTTTATGTTCCCGATTTCCATCATCACTTTGGCTGTCCTCCGATCCTCTTGTATCGTATTTATCGCTACTTCTCTTTACCTTCTCAGACACGTCAATGTATTGAAGTTTGCTCAGGTCGCTATCGGAGGAAATCGATTCCTTTTCGTTTGCGTCAACGTCACTGTGTTCACAGCTGTTTTTTTTCTTCGGTGAATTGGTATTTTCCCCACCCTTCTGGGCATCATGTGTGTCGTCTTCTTCACTAGCGTTGTTATCCCCTTTCGATTTATTTTTCTTTTTTCCCTCTGTGCGGTGCTTCTTTGCCTTTTTTGCCTCCTTTGCTTCTTTTTTGTATTCCTTGGCTCGGCCATCATCATAGCTATCATAGTCGTCGTCGTCATCATCTCTTTTCCCCCTTTTACTCTTTTTATGAATTTTTTTTTTTCTTTCTTCTCTTTTTTTTCTGCTGGACCTTTTGGTGCCACTTTCGCGGGAACCTGTTCTGTTCGTGCGTTCGCTAAGCTGTGAATCAATAGTTTGGCTGGTATTGGAGCTTTCCTGTGAAGGGGCACTCGAAGAATCCCTGCTGGCGCCCTTTCTGATGGAAGTTGATCTGGCGGATCGTTTTCTTCGTCTTTTCTTTTGAGAAGATTCACGCGAAGGAGTTGGCGATTTGGATACCCTCGAATCATCGGAGGAAGATTGACTACTCGATTTGTTGCGCTTCTTACGAATATGCTCTTTTTTCTTATTTTCAGATTCTCCTTTTTTTTCTCTTTTTTTGTCATTCGTGGTTTTATCTTCACTCGCTATACCCTTTTTTGGGACCCATAGTCCTTTTTCGTTTTTCATTAGATTGTTACTTTTTCTGAAAATGGAATAGGGGACAAAAAAAAGGTGAATACAAAAAGGGTTTGCATAAGCATGTAGAGGTAAGTTTCGCTTATCAAGAGTGACAACGTTGTAACTGGACACATAGAGGGGGGAGGTCTGGCCAAAAGGGGGGTGGTTAACCAGACGATACGGACATAAGAGAAACAAAGCAAAGCATCTTTCTCCTCTTTTTCACTCAATTCTGTGTCATACCTCAGGTGTACGCTGCTATCATGTGCATCGCCGTCGTCTGCGGGGCCCCTCTTTTTCAATTTCACTAAGGAATGGGCGAAGTCCCAATTTCGATGTTTTATTAGCTCCGTATCATCCTGCTCCTTCAGAGACTTTTCCTGATTGTAAACGGGTACTAATTGGGGCATCTTAAGTTCAAGAAAATGCTGCACCTGGGTGTCTCTCCGAGGAGACTTTTCTTTATGATTCCCTCTGCTTTCTGACTTAGGAGCAGCCGCGGGAACATTTCATTATGCGGAAAAATCACGGGAAGGAAGGTTCCAATTCTGTGGGATATCATCGAATAGTGGGAATAACTCTATGTGAAATCTCTTCCCTTCCAAATGTGGTTCCTCCTCTCTGTGTGTTTCCTCTTTTACGACTCGATGGGACGAAAAAGGGAATAATTTAAAAAAAAAAAGAAAAATTCGAAATGGTGCAAAGGTAGGGCTACTTTTGTAAAATGAATTAAAAAAATGGGAAAAAAAAAAAGAAAAAAAGAGTTTACAAATTGCTTTTTGTAGCTTTCCTGTTAATTTGCCTTCACAAATTGGTTAGAAATGGTATCGCGGAAAAAACACGCCAGTTGGGTGACGTGGCTGGGTCGACCAGTTTAAAGCGGAAGCGGGAAATAGTGGAAAGAAAAAGCACAAGAGTAACATAAGTGAAGGGACCTTTCTTCTCCTAACCTTTTTATAATTTTTTCTTTCTCATTTTTTTTTTTTTCTCATTTTCCCCATTTTGAGGAACCAATATGTACCACTATAGGTAGAATTTATAACTTTCCCCCTCCTTTTGAATAAGGTGTACCTTTATAAAACGCTTGTATTCCTCTCTCCATTGAATTCATGTAAGAAAATTTCCCTAGCGTTTGCGCTGTTATATTTCGTCGGGTATCACAACATTGTATCATCTCACGGTGCATTAAGCCACATGCATGTGAAAAAAAAAAGAAAAAGTGGAGAGAAAAAAGAAAAATCATTTGGATGATATATTTAACAGGGGAAAACTCCAAAGCGAAATGTTCTTATCATAAAAAAAGCAGCGAAATAAAGTGAAGATGTGTTTACATTTAAAGTTAATGTGTAACTCACGAGAAAAGTGGGTGAAATGTTGTCTTTTTAAGCGTTTCGCGTGTGTTTCCTCCACGCGGTTAAATGGGCAGATGTATCCATCGAAAGGGAGGGCGCCTTACCTCAGGTGCATGCTTGTGATGGCTACATCACATGAGGTGTAGCGCAGACAAGCTTAACCCGTCACAGAAACGTGTTAATGATCGTGTTGCAGACGTCCAGCCGTTTAACGTGCTTAGTCCTGGTGTAAGTTGCCTTCAAATCTGCAAGGACGTCTAAGAGGCAAAAAATTCGCAAGGCGCATGTGTATACCATCTGGCGGGGTGTGCATACCCACCTCCCCTGCGTGCATTTAGGAGCAAATGGGAGGAGGAAGAAGTTAGAGGAGGCACAACTGGGAGGAGGCGCAAACTGACATATTGGGTACCTCCATAATTAGCGCTTAGGACCGACAGCAAGAGGCTGAGACAACTGCAGAGGGACTCCTTCACCAGATTTCTCTTTTCTGCGCATAGGGGAGAGGGGCAGGTGAGGGAAGAATTAAAAATGAATGCTCCTATACGCACACGCTTTTTCACAAATAAGTCGGTGCACGCATGTACAGAAGAACATCGAAGTGGAGGAGACCCCTGAACAGACGCGGCGAATCCTCCCTTCCACACACACCACTCCCATCACTTACCATAATTGAAAATCACGTTGTTGACTATATTGCAAAATGTGCCCTTATCAAAGTTGGCCGTTCGTTCAGCGTTTTCGTTGCAGTTCATCTTTATTAAGGCACCGTTAATCAGGTCCTCGTTTTCTAGATACAGCTGCAGGATGGGAGGAGTCAAAATGAGATTACTCTCATAAAGAACAAACAGGCCATTTTTTTTTTCAATTATCATGTCCAAGTGCCAGGCAAAGCGACTACCAAGTGGAGTGACATCCACGCAGGTACATATTCTCTTCGTATAACCATTATGATCAAATTGAAGAGGGCTATCAGGTGGTCCTCACTAATTTGGAGGGGATTCAAAAAGAACTCGTTCGAAAGTCCCACACTGGTGCTTGACAGGAAGGATGACTCGTCAGCAGTGTCTACAACTCCGATTTGGAAAAACTCATCCACAAAGAATAGCAAACAGGAATAAAGCAAAATAATGAGAGAATTCCTCTCCAGGACGCGGAAGGGAATGTGATAAACACCATGTTCGAGTATGAAAAAAACGAGGTCATGAGATTTAAAATAATTTTCCAAATTGGTGTGATCATATTTTATACCCTCTATGTTGTGTGTCTCTTCCTTCTGAAAAAATGACTCTATTTCTTTTACGAAATTGTTTTCTTTCTGATATGGGTTAGTGTCACTGTTACTATGTGATCTTTGCTCAATTTTGTCGCTACCACGTGGAAGGTTTTCTGTGGAAACTTTCCCGGACTTATGATCGCTTAAGGGTTTTACAACGGTCGAACTGGCCAAATCCCCCTGGTTCACTTCATAAAAGTAGTGAAGAATAATCGGGTTCAGAAGAAACATGTGAACTCCTTTCAGTAGGGCAAAAGAGTATCTAAAATAGATGTGGGTATTCAATATGAGATCATTATAATCGGGGGAGTTTAAAATTTTCTTCCTTAAGGAATATAGCTCTGAAAAGTTGTTTTTTTCAAGGAGCATATCTTCAATGGTTCTTTTATACAAATTCGAGATGGTATAACTTCCCTGTTCTTTAATTTTCAATATTTGTAGAACTCGTTTTTCTGTGCCATCAAAAAGGGTTCTAAAAGCTTCATGTATTTTTAGGTGGCCTATTTCTTCTTCCTGGTCTTTCAGCAGCACAGACAAGCAGGCTAACGACTTGTAGTATATTAAATAAATGCAGGTACTTACAAAGTAGAACAGAATATCCACCTCGGTATTCACCTGCTTCCTGAGTCCAATTTTCTTCCCTATGTTTATATGGTCCAGATATTTTATGTCCCCATCGTTGTTCATATATTTTTCGTAATTTATGTGCAGGTCATTTAGGACATGTTTGCAGAAAAAGATGCTTTTCGCTTCTCTGCACTCGACTATATCGCACAGCTTGCTGACGAGGCTGCAAAAGGGGGATGGTGATGAAGAAAGAAGTTGTCCAGTGAAGCACCCTACAAGGGGGTGGCAACCCCATGCATAGGCAAAGATGTAAGGGTGAAGAATCAACGTTACGCCCGTTCATTTTCCACATATGTGAGTCACCTCTCCTACCTCGTGCGCTTAATTAAGAACAAAAAGGAATAGGGATTCTTCACCTCAGTGAGGAGGTGCAACACCACTTTACAGGTTTCAATAACGTTGCTGAATGTTTCATATATATTCACATTCTTGAACATAAAGAGTAGAAATATTGTACAGGCGTATTCGAGAAACACATGTTTGACCTGTTTGGCATTCTTGTCTTTGCCTTCCTGGTGAACATCATATAAGGCTAACTCTTCGTTGTAAAGTACCACTTTGGTTATGTTCTTTTTGTTTTGGTTCAGGTTGAACAATTTAAGCATGATTTTACACAAAAAGATGGAAAAACTTTGGTCATAAAAAAACGTCTGCCTTTTAATTATGTACTGAATTAAGAAGTACACATACTGTGAATTGTAGAGAAATTCGTCTGGCAGGATTTGCAAAATTGCTGTCTTCTGATTTATGTTGTCATCTGAGATAGTGAATATTTTGTAGAGTATTTCCGACCCCACGTGGATGTTTATTTGCTCTTGGCTCATGTCTAATTGTTCGAAGTTTTTTATCCTTTTTATTCTGCGTGGAGGTGGACATAGGATGAGGAAAAGGGCAAGAATGGGAAGGGAAAATTTACAACGTGGTTTATTTTGTTTTTTTTTTTTTTTTTTGAACGGGGATATTTCCACAAAGGATCATGTTTTCACAATTCGCGAAATTCGTTTTGTGTTCGTAGAAACTTCCGACCACGTTGCCCACAGAAATTTGTGTTGTGGGAGGGACAGCCGAATTCTCCCATTCAGCTTCTTTTATCCGCACCTGGTGATATAAAAATGAATGTTCAACACATCCACCGGTAGGTAGAAGTTCCTGTTCAGGCAAATTTTGTCCTTTCCTTTGGTTAAGTCTTCTCTAACGTCTTTCACCTTGTTGAATATAATGTACAGTAGTATTACCAACTGGGTGATGTATTTCTCATCCAGAGTCGCGTACGCGCACTCGCTGCTCAGGATGGTGTGGATTATCTGGATGGGAGGTGTGCGGGAGCGGAAAAGGGGGTGGCGCGGCAAGTAAGGTAATACGACAAAGGGGGCTATCTTTCCAGAGGGACATACACCTTAGCGTAGTAGCCCAAAAGACACAGCCCTCGCACACGACTAATGGTTTAGGCTACCTCAGGGTCGCGTCCCCCACATTTCCCTCTTTACCCATTTACAGCTTTACCCATTTTCCGCTTTACGCAATTGCCATACCTGCAGAACCAGGAGGTACCTCTCCACATGCTGCGCCCCATTTAGGACGCCAAAAAAAAGGCCTATAATTTTTTCCTGCACGAGGACAAAACTGGGATGAATCCCTTCGTGGGTGAGTCCCCTTCGACAGACATCCTTATACGTTTCTATGGCCCCCATCAAAATTTTGTCTAAAATATAAAGACAAGTCAGCGTGACATTCTTTTGATTATTCTCCTTTACATTTTTGATGTAATTTTCTAGGAAGAAATAGTAGTTGGCTGGATTAACATAAGAGCCCACGAGGTAGAGGCAGTTCATATAAATGAGCCAACGCTCTTCGTCTAGCTTTTTTTCAAATGCAAAAAGGAGATGTGTAAAAAAGTGGGGAAGATGTTCCGTTACATTTTCCTCAATGAAATAAAATAGTAACAAAATAATTTTGGAGTTCTCCAGTGATTCCAATTTATTCGTTTCATCCTCTTTTTTTATATACAGATGTTTAAAGTAGGCATTTAAAATGGTGGAGGATAGTTGCTTGCACTGTTTGTTCATTTCGTTGTGTGTAATTTTTATTTGAGTAATTTTGTTTTCTCTGAGGATGTCCATAATGTGTTGATTGCTCTGGAGAAAATTTTGGAGCAACTTCTCGTGGTACTCTACAGAATATTCGTCTTCCCTCATTTGGTCACGTTTGCCCCTTCTGTGGGGGTTATCATCTTTTTCGTTCGTCTCCTCATGGGGGTATTCTTCCTCAGGGGGGTTCTCCCAACTGTTAAGTCGCTCTTCCTTCCCGTGTGGGTGGCAAAACATATATTTTTTTTGACCACCCGGTTTGTCTTGTTCCTCTCTGTGGGCCTCTACAACGATTCCACTTCCATCGTTGCAGGATGAATCCACAGCAGCTACATTTAAGGTGTACATATTTTCCTTCATCAGAAAGGAGCTACGACAAAAGGGAGGAAAGTAATAATCCGTCAGGGGCAAAGGCAAAGTGAAAGCCGTCTTGTAGGACCACTCAGGGTTAAACTGGTAAATAATTTCATCATTCATATTTTGGTCCAAGTCGAATCTCTTCCTTCTGCATATCAATTGGATGTACAAAAAGGACACCAATCTGAATATTTTGTAATTATCAAAGCAGGCCGAAAAGAGGTAGGGCAATAAAAAGGTATCAAACTCGTTTGACTCATTAAATTCGTAGATCAATATAAAGAGGAATGAGTAAAATTGAAACTTCACTCTTGTGCTTCTATCATTATATAAGTTGCACAAGTAATTTATATTTACATACGCATTGTCGTAGAAACTTTTTATCGGAACCACATTGGGATCCTTATACCCAATTAGCATTTCAATAATTTTGTAATTTTTGGAGTTACTATTATGTAGAATTAGCTTCACCAGTGTCTTCATGCATTTTATTTTCACTTTACTGTATTTGTTGCAGAGACACTTGAGTAAGCAGGTGCTGATGATGTAGTGGTAATTCACATACTGGTCTTCTACTTGCTCGATGGTTTCCTCGATGAAGCTCATCATCAGGCAGTTTATTTCGCAGCAGTGGTCGAAAAGACCCATTAAACACACCCGAATTATCTTGTCCGCATGGTTCATGAACTGAGAAAGAGAGGGAAAATGAAAACACGTCATTATGTTGGATGTGCGGACTGGAAAAAAGTCCTCCAACTTGAAAAGCACTAGTCTGCACTCCATGTAAGACTCCGTAATGCGTGGATCCCCCACCTGCTGCTTCGAAACGTCGCGCACGAGGATGTAAAAATACGAGAATAGGAAATATCTTGTGTTTTCATTCACGAGGTAGCTTGTGAGAACCATCGGCTTGTGGTCGAATAGCCTCACGTTGTCGTCAGCCTCGTCAATGGGTAACGTGCACTCATGCGCGTTTAAAGTGGCAATCAAAGCATCAATTATGTAGGTGAAAAACTTGTTAATAGTACTCTCATTTACAATCACTAATAACGTGTACAAAACGAGTAGGATATATTTTTCTTCCTTTTTCTCAAACACGAGGAGTAGACAGTGGAACATTTTGCTGAGCGCGTAATTCTTGTAATCATTGTAATCATTGTTGATGCTGAAGAAGAAAAATAAATCTTCCAAAACGAGGAAGTTATTTTTTTTAATTTCATGTATGTATTTTTTTAGAAGTCTTTTCTTATCACCGCAGCTGGTTATTTCGCTGCACTTGGCTTCCTGAAGATCGCCGACATATTCATTAATGTACTGCTTCAGCGCAGTTAGAAGTTCATCTTTTTGGAAGTCCTCAGAAAAGCATAAATTGAAGTCCAGTGAATTGTTCTTCTGGCACTCTCCGGTAGGTGGACAATTCGGTTTGGTTTGTTCAGCATCATAATCGCCATTGCTTTGGCTGCTTATCCGTCCTCTCCCTTCTGATTCCAATATTTTGTCCACATCCCCATGTGTATCACTTCCCCTTGCGGGGTAATCCTTACAGCTTAGTCTGTTCCCCCTTTTGTAGTAAAGCAAAGCCTCGCTAATGACGCTATCGTATTGCTTTGCTTTCTTTTTTTCTTTCACGGGGCTGAAGCTGTATTGAATCATTTTCTTATTCGAGAGTCAAGAAAAATAAATTAACATAAATGCAAAGAAGGAAAAAAAAAAAAAAAAAGAATTACTACTCCTAGGAATGGTAGAAACTAAATGGGGTGTGTGAAAATGTGGAAATGTTCCTAAAGGGGGTCATTCACCGGGGAGAGGGGAAAAAAAAAAAAAAAAAATATATCCATATATAGGTATATACATATACAAATCCCCGCAGAGGAAAGTTCCCAAAGCATCTTCACAGTTAACCAAACAAACGTTGTGCCTTTTTCCAATTTGCGGAGGGGTCTTGTGCAGAAATGTACTTTCGAGTCGATGGTGCTAACTGGGACAGCGGAGCCGCGAAGGGAATTGCACCTAAACATTTCACTGTTGACGGGGTGGAGACTCCCTGTCTGTACATGCACCCGTGTAATATATACATGTTTTCCGCGTGGAAAAAAGGACCTCAATGCAATTAACCATTCTCCTGTGCGAATGTTTTCCATACTGCTGTTAGTCGTTGATGTCGTTTGCCAATGCCACCCGCACCCACACCCGCACACTTTGGTGACGTGGCTCTTTGAGGGACCCCTGGTAAGCCGACCAACCATATGGTGAACGCATGTTATTATATCATTTTGTGTGCACTTTTTTTGCTTATTTTTTCCCTCTTACACCATAATGCGGACTCTCGCCGAGGGGGCATTTCCCTCGCCATTGAGCGGCTTGGGCTGGACTCACCCCGGTCCAATTTTTCATTCTTTTCAATCACATAAAAATAGTCCACGTAGTTACCGCAAAGGTGTATGTGGTGACACCCACTTAGGGGTGTTCTCCTGAAAATAACTCCCTGCCAAGTTTGCCACTCATTAGCAAATTGCCTACTATGGGGTGTAGAAAAAATGGGGAGCGACAAGGAATAACACAGCGGGGCGAGATAACACCTGGATATTTGTACATATATGCTTAATAAGGATGGCTTTCCCAAGGGTGGAGTAGTCCCTACCCTGCGGATTCTCACTCAGACGTTGCCTTAATATGTTTTTACGCCAAAAAATGGAGGGAGTTTTTTTCCACTTTTTTAAAATGATGCATAAATGGCTTCGCAAAATGATCCGCAATTTTTAGGCCGCCGGTTAGCTTTTCCATTACTTGAGTTTGTTTTCCTTCATAGCATCCTTCTCCTTCCTTTTGTTTTTTTCTTTTCTTCGTTTATATAAAGAGAAAAGGGGGGCACAAACAGCGCATATGTTAGCAATACGACATGTTAGCAATACGACATGTTAGCAATACGACATGTTAGCGATACGCCATTTTAGCCATGTGCTATTTCAGCACTGTGCCAATGCAGCCTCTTCAGCGGAGTTGTCCTCGCTAGCGGGTTAACTCTTCAATTTTGGATGGCATAGTAACTCCCCAATTGAACACATACACGTGGAAAGCGTTTTAGCCATTTTTGCTTACGAGGACATGGCCCTACAAAGAAAGGGCACAGCTCAGCACGTCCCCACGCCGACACACACCAAATGACCGCCACGGCAAATGTGTTAGTTCTGTCCCCCTTCTTAGATGTGTTTCCCCCAGAATGGGCATAGAGAGCTACTTCCTAAAGTACGTTAAGGCGACGTACATAACGAGGAGGAGAAGTGAAATGAGGAAAACCATAGAGAATTTGAAAAATAATATTTACACGTACAACAATTACAGCTGTAAAAATATAAAGTATCACATGGGGGAAGAAGATAAGTGCGATAGGAGTAGCCACTACAGCGTTCAAATTGATGAGCAAGTGGAGAAGGTGATGCGTTTTGTTAATCCTCTCCCGTTTTATGAGGAGAATAACACGTCAAGCAGCCCTCCACAGGGAAATAATAATCAGACGGAATATCCAAATGAAGACAAGCATGAAAGATTTAACACAAGTCAGCCGTATCGTGACATGGCATGCACTCACACGGAAGGTAGTCCCAACACAGAGAGAGGGGAAGATCCACCAGAAGGAAAAAACAACACATACATTTTAAATTATCGAATAAATCACATCGTAGGGAGAAGAGGAAAAAGGGAACAGTACAGATACACCTACTTGAAATCCCCATTCAAATACAAATATGCATTAAGACATTACGTTTTTGAAAAATATAAATATCATTTCTATTTTTACAATATCACTCACTTTAACATTCATATAATTTTTAACATCATTTTATCCTCCATGACAAGCCAGACTTCGGTCAAGTGCAACATCCACTGGTTCTACCCTGGGAGGAATTTATTCGATTCTGAATTTTTGAGAAGGTGTTTTCTTCCCTTGATGGAGGGGAGGCCCGATCGGCCCGAGGACCGTTCAGAGATCAATTCGTATTTGCAGAGACACATAGAAGAGGCATACAATAATGCGGTCAATAATGAAGCGGGTAGCAAATCATCCTCCCCACGGAACTTTGACATCAACTTAGACTTGACAAAATATAATATACAAAATTTGTTACCCTTGTTTTTTCAAAATAAATCATTTAGTCAGAATTATAAGAATCTGTTCCTACTGGAAGAGAAATGTTTCAAAAAAGTGAAAAGCAAAATTAGGAAAAAAAATGTTCACTGGTTTCTGAATAAAAATCCAAATGGATAGACAGTGCGCGCCGTAAAGGTGGGAGATAGACCTCGTCAGGGAAGTGGGCTCACCACTCGGCTGCAGTAAGACAGGTTCTAATTAAACGCGAGTTGGAGTGTGCCTAGCTGCATGTCTCCCCAAGCGCTCCAAAGTTATAAACCAATTGAAGGGCGTGCCAAATGCCCATTAACACAAAAAAGACGAAAACAAAGAGTAGCTACAAAAAAAAAAAAAAAAAAGCACATAAGCACATAAACATAAAAATTAATATTAATACGTATCTGTGACCGCGATCCGGCGTGGAGTAGCGGCTGCCACCCCGTTACCGCTTCTTGAATCTGCTCTTCGGAGTCATTTTCTCCCCTATAATGAAGGACGAATTCTGAAGAGGCAAAAAAATGTCACACATAAATAGGCACGAGGATTCCCCCACCAGGATTGCATAGCAGTTGTATGTTCGCAGTACCAATGCAGGGTACACACCCAAAGGTTCTATCATTTGAGCACGCCCTCATCGCACAAATGACGCACATGAAACTGACTACAGCGCGGCGTGGCCGAAGCCGTGGGCACATTTTCGCCTTACCGTCATTCCAGAATTTTGAGAGAATTTCGCCACTACCTGTTTGTGGAAGGATAAATCGGTGATCTGAAAAGAGGGGAGGCGCGAAAGTGGAAACAGATTAACATACAGAATGTAGAAACGCACCAACACACTTCGGACGCGCATGAGGGGGAGCCGACTCAACCCCCCCAACACACACACATACGTGTGCCTTGCTAACTCCATACCTGCTGGTTTAGCTCGCGTATAATTTGCTGCTTCTCCCGTATTATTTTTTTCTTCTCCTCTGCCATAGCCTCCTGGTTATGAATTTCTTTCTTTTGATCCTCACACAGTTTTGCATTTATAATTTCGACATTCCTGAGCTGCTGTAGCAGTTCAGCATTTGTTTTGGCCTTCTCATGAAGAATGCTAATTTTTTTTTTAACTTGGGCTTTCAACTGTTTGTTTCTTTCTTGTGCCATTTTTAACTCATTCAAACATTTGCTCGCTTCCCTTGAGTTGTCCTTGTTCACATTTTCATAATTTAATTTCAAGTCATAAATACAGGACATGAAATGGTCTCTCTGACTTTCCAACAAAGCACTTAACAGTTGATTGAATTCGTAAATGTACATGATGATGTTTTTCTTGTCTATGATTTCTTCTTTTCCATTGACGTTTATATTTGCTGAGTCGATTTTTTTCAAATTTTTTTTTCCACTTTTTAAATTTATTAATTTTTTTATGTACAAGTTGCTGCTGTAATCGAACACTGAATTTTTGGAAATGTCGAAGAAGTAGTTGTGCATCGTTCCGCAAAAATGCTCCTTTGCGTGGTCGATGAGTTTTTTCTTTTTTCTTTTCTCAATGGAATGCTTGCGGGTGTTCATGTCTCTCCTGAGGAAGTCGTACTTGTTGAAGGAGCCCCCTTCGCGCTCGGCTCGGTCGCTTTCTTCACGCGGTGATCGATGCCCATGCTGCCTACTTCTCACTCCACTTGAGCTCCCCTTATGGACCTTCTTTTCATGCCTAGCGTTTACCTGGTTGGTTTTCGCTGCATCCATTCTGTTTTCACCTTCTCTATGCCTCCACCGGCGTTTGGTACCTTTTTCCTTCTTATTGTCCATCCTCATCAGTTTTCTGAATCTGAGAAGGAAACTGAGCGAGACATGCCTCGCCAAGTTCCCCCTATTCCACCCACATGTAGTGTTCTCTGTAGAGAACTCCAACCTTTCGACGACAATTCTTTTTTCGGCACATATGTGTACCTCCGAATTAGCATCCTTACCGTTTACACTACGCATTTGCAAATGGGGGCGGACTCCATCATTTTTTGTTGAGATAGGGAGAGGGTCATTAATTTTGTTTGCATTTTCTGCTTCACTTGGGACTCCCTGGATGGGCACTGTCAAATGATTGGATACTCCCTCCCTGTTGACACTTGCACATTTTGCATTCAAATCCAGATGGGTACTTCCCACTCCTTGGGTGCACTTTTTCCCATTTTTCTCCCCTTCAAAAGTGGCATTACATATAGGTTCACTAATGGTAGTTCTTTTTCTTCCCACATCGATGGGCTGGCCACAATCCCACTGACGATCTAGACTTGTAGCTACAACCGGAGGCACAACAATGTAGTTTCCCTGGTTTATAAAAAAATTTACAATTCGTAAAAAGATGTACTTAATGTAAGCAATCAATTTTTTTTTTCTTCTGACGAGATTTCTTTTTTCCTTTATCTTTAGTTCCTTCAGTTTGTTCAAGCGATCATAATTTATAGAACATCCAATGAAACCACAAAATAAACAAATTTTTGCATTTTGGTTTCTCTCACATACATCGCAATTCGCTATCTGATAATTGTACTGTTTATATCGGCAGATTGGACAAGATGTGAAACAACATTTTTTAAGACAGCTCGAATGGAATATGTGACCGCATAGAATGTTAATGCAGACGTTATTAAAAATTGTTTTCCTCTCACTTTTTTTTTTTTTCTTCATCTGATTGTTGTACTTCTTTTGTATATTATGGATAAAGGAGATAACGGATAAATAGTAGCTCCTCCGGTCATTAGTGGTGTAGCTACTCAACGTCTTAACGCAATAATACTGGTGCTTCTTCGTTTGCTTCCCCAACGCTTCTGTTTCATACGGACGCCCGTTCCTTCGCGTATTGCTGCGCCTGCTGCTTTGGCACCTGTGGTAGGTGCGTGAGCTTCTGCTGCTATTGCTCCTACTTCTTTTTTCGCACGGCTCATTCTGACCGTAATACGTTTCGCCAAAAATGGTAGCACCGGTGTTGGCGGCGGGAACCACAACAGCGAATCCGACGCGACTGCCAACTTCACTGCCAAGGCCACTACCAACGCCACTGCCATCGCCGCTGCCACTGTCCTGGTTCGATGGCGACCGGTCCCTTGCCTTGGGTTCCCCTCTTTTCTGCGTTGCAAAGTTTAAATTAAAAATGTGCGATATTACCTTACTGAGGCTGTCTGAGTACAACGGCTCCAGGCAAACTGCACAGGAGAGCTGTAATTTGTTTTGGGAAATGAGATAGAGGGGGTTGATAAATCTGCTTCTGCGCGACGGCTCGATGTTCTCATGTGTGCGCGGGAAGGTATGCTCACCGTTCCGATTCTCCTTCTGGTTAGGCCTCCCGCTTGCCTTCTCATTTGAATCCCACTCTCCCCCCTCCTCGTAAAACGTCTTCACTCGTACCATCCGTTGCGTGTTCTTCTTTATCCTCGAAGTGGCGTTCATGGTGATGTCCTTCACGATGTAAACTTTTAATCTTTTCTTTTTTTTCATGTTAAAAAAACTAATCCTCTTGACCTTTTTCATGATTTTCCTTGCATACACATTGAACGTTAGGAAGTATATCATGTACTCTTCATTGTTTTTTTTGTTTAAAACTTTTAAAAAAAATATGAAATTGTCAAAGGGGTGTAGGAGCTCAAGGAACTCCGAGGGGGATAAACAGTTGGATACGTTGACGCAAAGAAGAACGGATATAGCCATTTGGCCTGGGGTGTAACGTCCCTCGCTTAGCTTCCTCCTCAAATTGGAACTATCGTGGCTACCATTAACACTATTGTGCGGGCTGCCATGTTGAGTGTCGTGGAGGCTACCGCGGAGACTGCTGCGGAGGCTGCTGTTCGTGCCGCTAGCAGTGGCAGAGTTACTTCTGTTCTCCCTGTACAGACAGTAGTTCTTGAAGCAGCGGATGTAGCCCGTGATGGACTGAATTTTGGTGTTCCCACAGTTGTAATTGAATATGTAGTACCTCCTCTTTGTCTTCGATATGGTTCCTCTTTTAGTTATCATGCCACACAAGTCGCTGACCACTTCGTAATCCTT
>NW_008481838.1:847877-871744 GCF_000524495.1 Plasmodium inui San Antonio 1
TTCATTAGCATATCGTAAAAGTTGTAGCTTTCTTTTTCCGAAGGGGCGCACCTGGGACGCACATTGCATTTGTCAATGGAGTGATGATTGCAAGTGTTGTTATTTGCACCATTTGCCGCTTCACCTGTCACTATCCGCTGCTGTGCTCCCCTTTTTTTTCCCTCTTTCTTGATGGAGTAATTACTACTAAAGTTATGCCTGTCTCTACGCACATTTGACAGCACGTTATCATCGTTAAATTTTTTTTTAAATTTTTCTATTTCTTTAATTAAGTCCCTTAAAAATTCATTTTGGTGATCTCCCTTTTCTGCAAGCAAACAGTACATCGCATCGACGTCGATGTTTGGAAAGAGGCTGTTCGTTTGTTCTTCTGCGCCTTGGTCACCACTGGGCATAGGAAAATCGTCCACATCGTCATTAGATGATTTGAATTTTGCACTTTCGCTTGCTCCTTCGTTGGGAATATTCGGTGCGGGCTCGATTTTCTTTTTCCTTCCCTTGGTGCCCATCGCTTTTCCCATCACCATGTCGGTCACCCCATCGGGTGTGTTCCCCTTTTTGTCTTCTTCCTTCTCTGCTTCATCTCCACTGGTAGGGCTTTGGCCCTTCTCCGCAGTTTCTCCACTAGGTGCACTGTCACCCCTTTCTTTTTTCCCGTTCACAGTGTCACTAACTTGAGCATTTAGAGGGGCAGAGTTGTCCTCATTCGGCCCGTTTATTTTGAGTCCCCGTCCTCGATCTGCTTCCTTCGCCTCATTCAACTCATGGTCATGTTTGCCGCATACATTAGATGAGGAATTATTTTCCCTTTTTCTCCCCTTGGATTTTTTCTTCTTTTGATTCTTTTTGCTCATTCGGGAAGCAGAAAGAAGATAAAAGGGGAGGGGGGGCAGCGGCGTAATGGAAAAAATCAACGTAAAGAATGGAAGGGGGGAAACAAAAAGAAAAAAGGGAGATTCAAAAGGGGGAGAAAATATGCATCATAAAGAGGGAAGAAGGAAGGATAAGAAGAGGAAGAAAAGGAAGAGCTTTACTAGCGTTACAAGTAAGCAAATCTAAACGAACCGCGTTTACCAGACCCGCTATGCATTCGAATGATGCGATTCAGTACATTTTGCAAACGCATATATAGATGTACTATTTTATCTGTACATGCGAATCCCCGTTTCGTGTGATTTAAGCATCTATGTAAGTGAACAAGCCTTGTTCTCGCATCATGGTGACGACTGCTCTAAGTGGCGAATAAGGACCGACTCGGTGAAGCACATCAGCTACACGCACTGGGTTCGGAAGGCATGCAAATATAGGCCATATATGTTTTATGCGCATGATTGTGTTTCCCTTTTTTTGTAAGAACCGCAAGAGGCCGCACCTGCTCATAGCCCATATAATGTCGAAACAGAATTAACTAGTGAATAATGTGAGCCGATAAGCAGCGAGGTGCTATCATTTCCGCCACTAAGAAAAAATCCCCTATTTTTCATCGAAGGGGGAGATTTTAACTTTCACGATATTCTTTGTGAGGCAGAAGGTTACATTTGGACGTTTAAAATGGCATTAGGAAAAAAAAAAAAAAACTAATGCGTGAATAAACTAACCAATGGTGATGAATACAAACGATTGATGATATTGATGAGCAAAGGATGGCGTAAAGGTAGAGGGGAATGCTTGTTGGAGGTCCCTTTGTGTGTGGACGCTTTAATGGGTCCGTACAGGTACTGCCAATCCCTGAAATGAGTAAACAAAAAGAAAGGGACGTGTTTATCCCTACTTAGCATAGCTTAGTGTACATCTGAATTGTGCCAAGTGACCATCGTGAAGGAATGAACATGCTTACATGTTGTGCATTGCCTGCTTATGCAAAAGTAAGAAAAAAAATACTTAACCAAATAGGTACTTGTCTGGAAGACGCGAAGTGGTATAATGATTAAATTTTGCGAAAAAAAAAGAATTAAGAAAAATTCCACCTTACGTTACATATAAGCATATGTACATTGTTCCACCATTTGGGCGTGTCAGCCATGATAGCCTTCTTTTCCCTATTGCAGAAAAAAAAAAAAAAGGCGAGCGAGCACGTCCACAGCGAATTTACTAAAAAGGTGAAAATTGTGCCTACGTACAAAATGGACAGGTTTCTTAAAAAGTTAAGCGGAGGTTAATTAGGGGGAAGCGTATCCATTCCGTTCATTCAGCTTTTACTTGCCTTTTTGTTCCCCTTTTTTGTCCCTTTTTGACACATTTTTAATTTCATTACCCACAGGCGCGAATTAAACAACGCCCAGCACTGACAAGTTATATACAAATTGCACTTAAAAAAAAAATTTCACAAATGTTATAAGCACAAAGGTGGGGAAAAAAAAGAAAAAAAAGAGAAAAAACATTTTAAATATGACTCATAGGAGGAGTAATTATAAACAACTCTCTCCACTGTGATGAAGAAAGCATGTCTACTTTTATCAAGTCATTCGCATTTTAAACTGCTGACATAAAAACGTTTAACCACATCCTGATCAAATGGAAGTTAAAAACGAGCGCAGCCCCGAGAAAATGCAAAAAAAAAAAATAATAAAATAAAATGTTTGGGAACTAATTCCGCAGCTACTGCAGTTTTACGGGGGCGAAATGGACTGCGTGAAATGTAGTAGTCGCGTTTTTGCAACCTCGCAATGCATCTTTCGCTCTGTCCCTACGTCGATCTGGGAAATCCGCTGCAGGGTGATCCACTTCGGGGAAATTCTCTGCAGGGTGATATTCTTCTGGGAACTCCCCTTCCAGCGGCTTAACTTCGGTTAGCTGCGCGCGCCCTCACAACCCCCTCAACTTAAGCTTCAGCTCGTCATATAACTGCATCAAAAACTGCTTGACGTTTTCCAAGCGCAGCTCCGTGTTGTCTGTGTACATCATCTGCAGTTTCGTGGGTATGGTGGCGTGAATGTCCAGCGCCAAGAAGGAAAAGTACTCCAAATATAAGGAGGTGAAAAAATTCAGTTCCTTGTTCCGAAAATCGATGGATTTATTAACATTAAGAACGTTGGCGTACTCATCAATCCTATCGGTGATTTTCTCCAGATGTCTAAATTTTTCATTTTCTTTCGTGTCTCCCATTTTTTCGGTGTACCTTATTTTCAGTTCCAATATTTTATCATACAAGTTCATGATAATTTTTTTGTTCTCTTGCGTGAGTTCGAAATTGTTCAGGTGTTTATTATTGTCGACAAAAAGCTCAGCATTTACAAGGAAGTCCGTACTGGTGACATTATAGCTGTTTATTTTAAATCTGTACAAATTTAACACTGATATTTCTCCACTCTTATCCAGGAGGGACAAATCCAGAGGGTGTGCCATAATACCTATCGGAAACATATTATGGGTTATGGCAGCTTCGTTGGTATTTTTCCCCTTATTATCGACGAAAATCATAGCAATACAGACATTTCTGTTTGTTTTAATTTTTTTTAAAAATTGAACTTTCTCAATTTCGGAAAATTTAATTACTGTCCTTTCCCCTGGGAGAAGATTTGACTGTTCTGTAATTTTCGAGACGAAAACGGACAGGTCAACATTTTTCTTTTCTCTCCACACGAGCAGGAAGTTGTAAATGTTCAGCACGTGATTATTGTCGTACACCTTTTTTAGGTATTTTACTTCATGCTCCTCCAACGTTTTTTCCGTGTCAAAAAAGGACAGGTCATTTCCGCTAAGTTTCTGCTCTATCTTATCTTTTATTATTTCTTCATTCACTACATTTATGTATTCATTACTATCTCGTATGATTTGCAATATCTCCTTGGTGAATCCTCCCGATGGCTTTAGCTGTGTTCCTATTATGGGCATTTTTAATTTTTTGATTACTTCACTTTTTTGGCTTTCCATTTTTTCCGAAATGATATCCTTTGATGCAAGTTTGTCGTTAAAGTCATAATCGAACACATTCGGTTTGAATTCTTCCCTGTTTATCGTCTCTGTTGATGGTTCTTTCGATGTGTCTGTTGCTTCTGGTAGTGGGGATCCACTTCCTTCTGCGGCCTCCACTGAGTCCTGGCTCTCCTTAAGAGGTTCTCCTCCATTCACGCTTTCGTGGAGTACATTTTTTCCATACTTTTGGTGATATTTTGGAAACTTACGTTTTCGCACCCCCGTCGCCCCTACTCTCTTTCTATGCTTGTACGGTGTAAGAATCGGGTCATGATTCTTCCCCAGGTGGTTGTTGAAGGTGCCCAAGAAATGGTAAAGCGAAGAGCTTTTCGTCTTTTTACTCACTGCAAGGTTCAACAGGGTGAGTACCAGAAGGACGAATTTACTGCTCTTTAACATAATCGTTAGGTTGTGCTGTGTAGGAAGTATCGCTTATTTTGAGCCTCTCTCATTTGCCTCTTTGTTCATTCTGCGTGCACAACTGGAGGAAAAAAGAAATGCTTCCCTATTTTTTAGCATGTATGCCGTACTGCGCCGCGGTGTTGTCCCGTTTGGCGCAAACCTACGCGGGCTGCTGCTTTGACGGTGTGCTTATTTCTTCACACTCTCAGTCATCAGCTCGCCAGAGTTTGGCTTTCCCCTTATCCGTATGACGCATTGGGCGCAGCAGTGACACAATTTGGGCTTAATTTTGGCGCTCTTCTGGGGCAGTTTTGGCCAATTCTGACTAATCGTTCAAACCTTTTACAGCTCCGAAGTTGTCGCGCGTCCGCCAAATGGGCGAAAAATATGTATCTCCGATTTTTATCGTGATCTTCTATGTGGGCGTTATTTGAACGTTATGTTAGCATAACATGCGGGGCCCACCCCCTTTGGGAGAAATGAAAAAAAAATCAGCATGATGTAGTTCGCATGATGTAGTTCCCATGATGCAGGTCGCAAGATGCATACTGTACGAAAAACACCTAACCGCTTCGCATGTGTTCCCTATACCAGGGAAGGCAGAAAAACACTCCTCATAGTGGCCCTCCTCCGAGGTTACAGAATACATAGTGCGGTTACCTTATATTTCTTCTTGCCCCCCCGTAGGAAAAATATGAACGAATAGGTTAGACCAAATTAACAAAAAAAAAGTCCCTCCGAACAAAGATGCACCATGCTATTTAGAACCATTTTTTACAATGTATCACGGGGGTGTAAAGAGAAGAACATTCCATATCTCATCAAAAAGGGGAAGTTTTTCTGCATAGAAAAGAGGGTTGTTCTAGAGGAACGTAGAGGCATCATGGGGGATAGGCCCCCCCCCGTTGTTGATCCTCAACCGGCATATAAAAGCTACAAGGGCCATAATTTAAGCATAGTATATGAAAATGAGTTCTTCTTGGTGGTGAATAAGCCTTATGACATAAAGTTGGAGAAGGGGAAGCTCGACGATATGTACCCCTCTGTGGAAACGCTTCTTCGCCAGAAGACCAACTTGGATGTGTTCAGGTGAGCAGAGAACGCCGCGAGCGGGTCCGTTGATTTTACCCCTTTGCGTGCTTATTGCTCGGGTGGGACGTGAAGAGGGTGTCTTCGCGTTGACATCCCCGTTCTAACTTTACGTGATAGCTTCCACGTGATAGCTTCAATGTGATAACTCCACGTGATAGCTTCAATGTGATAACTCCCACGTGATAGCTTCAATGTGATAACTCCCACGTGATAGCTTCAATGTGATAACTCCACGAGATAACTTTCCGATGATGCCCCTATACGCCTACAGAATTTGCGGGCAGCTGGACTACGCCACGAGCGGCCTTCTAATCATCGCCAAAGACAAACTGAGCTGCAACATCCTGAATTACAACATAGAAAGCAAGCGCATAAGCAAAATATACCTAGCAATACTGTACGGACACCTACCCCTAGGAGTTCTCCATGTAAACACACCAATAAGTAAAATCAAAAACAAATTTAAAATGAAATTATGTTACAACTATAATGACTACTATGACACTGGGAAATATTGTTACAGTTTAATTTATCCGTATAAGCAGTGCTACTTAAAAAATGAGAAGGTAACCCTGTGTGAGCTTAGGACGATTACGGGGAGGAGGCACCAGCTAAGGCTGCATGCACTCTGTCTAGGCAGCGGAATTGTGGGAGATGAAACGTACTTTGAGGACATGATAAGTAATAAGTATAAAATTAGTTGGACTTACAACCCTTGTGAGGAACAGACAGGAGCAGGATCGCTTGCTGAGGGTGACCAACAGGACCGATGCTTTCCCACCCCAGAGAGACCAATCGCCAAAATCGATGCCGAGCGGATGATGCTTCACTGCTGGATGATCCTAAAAAATAACGAGGACCAAAAGAAGCAGCTTAAAAAAACAGAAGACATAAACATGTTGGAAAAAAAAATATTCGATCGGGATTACATCATCTGCTCAGATGAAATAAGTAAATTTGTTAATGAAGAAGAAAGGACGTATGACCAGTGCGTCTTAAAAAACGACGACTTAGTAAATAATAATTTTGTTAATTACAATGTTAAGAATATAAATAAAAATATTAAAAATATTGATAGAAGGTTAAGCAGAGGGAAACATGACCCCCTGATGAGGAGCCCTGACACAGTGGAAAGTTTAAACGAATTGGACGCCTCACATTTGTTGAACAGGGAAGAGGCAGATAAAACTGGAAAAAGAGAAAATAACTCACAGGGGAATGGCACTAGTGAGAAGGGACAGCTGCATCAGACACATAGTGTTATACCTACCGAGGACCACACCGAGTTGCATTTGCACCCAAACAAAATGCAAACCGTTGATGTAACGGGCACCCTTATAAATGCCCAGAAGCTAGATAAAAATTCCATTTATTTGGTGAAAAATGACATGTATGAAAATCCGAACCTTTTGTTCGACGACATTCACGACAGTGTTAATAAATTTAATTGGGGTTAACTTAAAAATATATATATCCCCATGTCTATGTGTTCGTCTTTATTGTCCTTACCACGAAGCAGTTTGCAGCAGACTATTTTATTATTTTATTTTTTTTGTCAACTTCGCGCGAATTCCGCACGCTTATTTCCCTGTTAACAATTTGTTCCGCCCCCAAATGGGCCTTTTCAATCGCTTTAAAAATTAAAAAAGATCTTATCAGGTAGTGCCAATTGGGCGACTACACACAAAAGTTATGTCACCCCCCTGCCTGCTTACGTTTGTATACATGCATGTAGGGTGGTTTACCAACGAAAAAGGTATATAAAGCTGTATAATATGCAATAGTGGGGTTAAAAAGTTTCAATCAGTGGTGAGGCGCATTATATATATACACACATGGAGGTCTTTCCCCTCACGCGTAGCAAAACATTTTGTACGTTCTCATGCCCATACACCCGAAAATTATAATTTTGAAGTCATCTAGGACGGATAATCCCTCGTGGATCCTCTCATTGTTGTGCTTCACATGTATATCGTTATGGATTGCACAGAAGTCTTCGCTTTCCAATTTAGTTGGCACGGCCTTGTGCCTCCTTTTCGTCAAAGTCGTGTCAGCAGTCTCGTCACTTGAGCACGTCGCTTGTTCGTTTATGCTGCACTCTGAGGAGGCATCGTTAAAGGTGGTGTACTTCATCTTTGAGGTCGCTCTGGAAAACTGATGCTGCCCAGGGGGTTCCTTCAGTCAGGACGCGGGAGCGCAGACACATATGTAAATATGTGCACATGCATATATATGCATATATACATGTGTACACATATATGTACGTCTTTTTTCCGCTTACCTCTTTGATTGGGGCTCTTTGTAACTGTTCAGGCAATTGGCAAGTTGTCCTCGTTAAAGAAATAAAAGGGGGACGAAAGGGGGCTCATCAACGCGTTTCTTTAATTTTGCCTTCGGTAGATGTGCACATGTGCATCTAAATGCATATACACTCATATATACATACATATATATATGTATTATTTTTTTCTTTTTTTTCCCTTTAATTCGCTAATGCGGTTGTTATGACACCCTTTTCACCTATTTGCAACTCCATTTCGTCCGTGTGCCACAAAATCGGGGCCAAATTGTTTCCCCCAAAGTGGTAGACACATGAAAGAAACTCAAATAGGTCTAAAAAAAATGATGCCAAGAGGCAGCCGCCCTGATGAGAATTTCTTCCCCCACTTCGTCCTGCACAGCAATTTAAGTATAGATATGCACATATATATATCTAATTTTTTTTTTTCTTTTTTTTTTTAATGCATGCGCAGAAAAACCAGATCAGCTTTCGCTTCAATTGTTCCCTGACTTTTTGCCCTCTTCAATACCTGTCTGGGTAACATTCCATTGTGGTAAAATGGCCTTTTTTCTTGCTTTGCAATTTCAAAGACAAAAAGTGGGAAGTGTGATAACTGGTAAAATTCTTCCAATCGGGAAAAAAGACCTTCAAAAAATTTGCCACAGCTTTGTTAATCGAAGAAAAGGGGACCGAAAATAGATCCCGCGTCCACAAATTTGCTTGACAAAAAAAAATAGTCCTCTTTTTAAGGGCGTTGCAGTTTCATATAAAAAATTAAGAAAAAAGTGCGCCACTCGGTATTGTAATGACGTCACTTCTTACTCCCTTAATGAAGTGACAAGATAGACATATGTGAAAAGGTCTATACGTATGTAATACGCCATGTGGGCCAAAATAAAAAAAAAAATAAATAATCCAATTGTCACAGGCAAATTTCGTCTACTCCTTTGAGCGCTTCAGCTGCACCATCGCAAGAGAAAAAAGGAGGAAACTGTGCCTCGTAAAAGGATTAAAGCAAGGTGAAAAGGAAACAGCAGTTGTCCGGAATCTCGTTTTTTTTTTCCCAATTCGAGGGGATTTAATTATATGTATAAAATTGTCACCAGAGGGGGTCCCTGTTGAGAGATTTGCAAGGTGATGGATGAACGAATGAAAGTTCCCAAAAGGGAATGCCAGACGTGAGAAAAATGAACATATTCCCACAGGACCAATGTGCGCATAACGTGTATTTAAATACCTATCTGTGCTTCCTCTTTTTTTTTTCTTCCTGTTTCTGGGGAAGGATCCCTCATCAAGGCACACTCATGTGATGCATTTCTCCAAAAAGGCAAACTTTCTTTTCCTCCGCACAGAACTTGTCACTGTACAGGTAAGCGTCGTCTTAGGCGCCATTTTGTGGCTTTAAAAAAGGAGTCAAATGTACTCACAAGTATAAATGCAAATATGCACATACGTAGGCCACTTCAATGGCCCTCAAAAGGAACCAACTAGCGGCTACAAAGAACGAGTTAACAATAAAAATATTTTGACGGCCTACACATGGATGCAAAATGTGGTGCGAAACAATTCGTCGACTCGCTTTACCAACTTGTAACATTAACCTATCATCGGAGCGCCGCACTGAAACGGTAGTAATTAAGAAAAAAAAAAGAAATAGTCAAAGTGCTGCCACAAATTAACACCTCGCAATAGGCGAAATTCATTTTTTTTTTATAATCTCCCTTTTGGTGAAGAAACAGTTGGCATTTTTCTAAATCCCGGTTGGCAGCAAAAACACTGTTTTTTGTTCAAAAGTGCGTCATACCTACAGTAGGTATGAATTTCTTTAGGGGGGGAGAGTTTCCCCGTAGGTGTGCCCTAACCCCATGTGCTACAGTTGTAGATGTAGCGGGCTACTAATTTGTCGCTAAAAGCGATAGGCACATATTGGGATGCTCAGAATTGCTTACCACGATAATTGACTCCGCCATCTTTGAGGCGTTCCATTCGCCCCGTCTTGGGTACCCCTGTTTTATCCCCCCCTTTTCTTTCCACGCCACACTGCATATGTGCGATATAAGCACACGGCTTATTTGTGTCGTTGTGGAAAACATCCAACTGAGGACAACATTCTACAGCGCATGAACCATGTCGGCCTTCGAAGAACTAGGCCTGCACGGCAACTTGTGCGAAATGCTAGAAAAAAACGGCATAGATTTACCAACGGCTATTCAGCAAGAGTCGATTCCGCTGATTCTAGGGGGAGGAGATGTATGCGCATCAGCTGAGACGGGGACAGGAAAAACGCTAAGTTTCATTGTGTCCTCTTTGCAAATAGTGCACGAATTGTTTAGGAATATAGGAACGTACGAGTCGAGCAATTCTAGCGTAGCCCTATGTGGCAGCAACAAGGGAGACAAGGATAATGGTGAAATTGCCAGTGATGTGAAAAAAGTGGGTCTACTCCTAAAAATGGTAAGCGGAAACAATTCGAGAGTCACCCTGAATAATGCACTTGGAGAATGCAGATGCAATGGTGACCACTCTAGCTCGTTCGAAGAAGTCAAAGTGGTCTGCGAAATAAGGAGTGGAATGTACTCCTACGAAATTGAAGTGCTAGGAAGATGCTTCCTGAACGTTGGATTTTGCCCCTCAGTAAAGGAAACGCTAAAATATAACTACACCTACTGCAGTAATGGGGGCAAGTACACCAATGGAAGGGAAGAAAATTATGGAGACGTGTTCTCAGCCAGTGATATAATAACTTGCTTGATAAATAAAAACACGAACGTAATTGCTTTTAAAAAAAATGGGAAATTTTTGGGAAATGCTTTTAAAATATTTTACAAGTATAATGATCTTCCTTTTTTCCCCTATATATGTGGGAAATACTTTCATGTGAAGTTCCATTTTGCAAATTTGAAGTACGGGGATGCGTCCTACACAGAGTTGAATCAAATTATGGGCTCAGGTCAAGAAGACAACTCCTGTACGAGGAAGATATACTACGGTGGAGACCCAGGGGGGAATAAGATCGCGTCAAAGTTCCAGAGCAAGCAGATGCAAACTAGTGGCACCCCTTCTGATAAGGGCGTTTTGGCAAGCGGAAAGGTGGACGCAGCGAATAGGACAAAGCTGTACTGCATCGTTCTCTGCCCTACTAGAGATCTAGCCATGCAGACGTACAACAATTACCTAATTTATGCGGAGAGTTTCAGCAGCTCCTCCATAAACATCGGGCTTCTAGTAGGAGGGGAACAACCTAACAGGGACAAACGAAATCAGCAGCAGTACAGCAACATCCTTGTGTGCACGTGCTTCAAACTTATGGAATGTATAAAGAAAAACACAATATGTTTGAACGATGTAAGACTGCTAATTTTGGACGAAGCGGACGAGCTTATCAATAATGATGAGAAGTCCGTGTTGCAAATTAAGGACACAAGTATGAAGCACAGTCAGCATGTACAGACATGTTTCTACTCAGCCACATTACAGGACCAAAACGTAAAGGATTGCATTAACAAAATTACGAATAAACCCATTTTCGTAGATTTGAAGTATGGGAAAAATAGCATCCCCTCACACATATATGTTTGCGTCTACTACGTTAACAATAAAAATGCAAACATGTGCTACTCAGAACAAAACAGGAAGGAAAAAATGTATGATGATATAATTTATAACGAAAAACTGCAGGCAATGAGCTACGAAATGGTTTATGAGTTTACAGACAAAGTACACTTACTCAATTGCGGAAAAAATGAAAAGGAAAAAATTTCCCTCGATGTTAAAATTAACAAATTGAAAAAATTAGTTCACATAATTAATGTTTTTAACATGCAAAATGGAATAATATTCTGTCGAACAAATTTAGACTGCGATAATGTGTACAATTTTTTAAACCACCTTGGAGATGGAAAAGCTTACAAAGGCACAATCGAAACGATGAAGGAAAATAAATACTCCTGCGTTATTTTGAAGGGGAAAATATCCAACACGGAAAGGAAGAATAACCTTGATGCATTTAAAAAGGGAGAAGTGCGCTTTTTAATATGTACTGACGTTGCTGCCAGAGGTATTGATATTCAAAATTTAAGATACTTAATCATTATGACTCTGTCTGATAATATAAATTCATTTTTTCACAAAATTGGGAGAGTAGGACGAGATGGAAAAAACAGCTTATGCATTGTGTTAAGTGCAGAATCTCAGGAAGAGAAAGTGTGGTTTCATACTTGTCCTAGTAGGGGCGTCGACTGTTATAACAGAAATTTGAAAGACAACAAAGGGTGCACAGTCTACATTAGAGAAGCCGACTATATTCAGACCATCAATAACATGCTGGAAACGCCCATGCATGTACTTGATTCTAAGTACTACTATGCAGAGAATGTGGTGGACCCCCTAAACTATCTCAAAATTAACCCCGTTTCGAACAAGAGCCGGAGAAACAAAAGTCAGAGCGGCAACACCATTTTCCAAGAGCCTCTCCACACCCACGTGACAGGGTGCTTTGGCCCAAGTATTGAAAATATCAAAAAGTTGCAGAGCGACATCTGTTGCAGGTATTACGAGTCGGCCAAGTTTGCTTTGTGACGGAATGGCAGATGTCGCTCTGGTGGTCTCTCCGCTTGGATGTGTGTCCCCGCATGTGTAGACATACTACTTGCGTATTTACTCGTTCGCCGCAGGCGTAGGAGCGTAGCGGGGGGATAAGGGTCAATGTCAGGTCAACGCGCAGTTACCCACACTACTGTTCTTGTGTAGCCCCTTAGCTCGGTCTGCACACCGCAGAAACAGGAGGGCTCAAACATTGTGCAGTCAGAAGGGCCACTTTAGGTGAGCATTAACAAGTACAGCGCTATTATCACAAAACTGATTCGGAGTAAACATTTTGTTGGTTATTAAGCTTGATGAGGGGTCGTCCCATGCGCGAAAAGGAATATTCTGTACGACGCGCCTTTTCTGTTCCCCGTTTTGAAGTTCAATTGCTCCTACCACAGCAGCATTGCCTCATAGATTTCCGCACCCACACGTTGAGACTTTACATGACCAGAATGAGGCTTTCTTGTATAAAAGGGACTCCGCGTAATTCTGCATTTTATTTTATTTTTATGACTCTTCATCTGCCCCGTGGCGGCAACTGACAAACGTGGATGCCCGGTGGGAAGCACAGAATTGTTTCCCAAAAGTGTGTATGTATGTAAGTACATATGTATGTATTTTTTTTTTTTTTTTTGGGGGTCCCTTTTTCTCAGCGCGCAAAGTGCTTTATCTCTATTTCCCCCGTATTTCCCCCCTTTTCTGCTGTACCCGCTCACACAAAATATGTTTACTCAATTTTACAATTTCAAAATGTGCGTTTCGTTGACCTTGGGAAAAGGAAAATAATTCGCTGACCCAGCGACATGTGATGTGATGTCAAAAGGGGGCATGTACCCATTTGAGTTTCCATTTTTTGGACCACTTCGGAAAGCATTTAGCTTATTGCATGCGAGTGTTATCAAAGCAGGTTATGTGTTCTATTGCTGTTATATCTGCTGCGGCTGGTGAGGCGTCATAAGGGGGAGCTTTCTCGGACCTCCATTACAAAGAGAAGCCTAAGCACCTTTGCCAAGATGAATATGTTGGCCAACTCAAGAGGAGGCATAAAGAGCCTCCCGCAAGTTAGAGCCACAATCAGCCACTACAGACAGAAACTTTTAAAATTCCAGCAGCAGGCACAGTTCTCATTATTCAACACTGAACAGAAGAAGCTAGCCGAAAATGACGTCACGGGAAGTGGCAACACTGGCTTTATTCAGCTGTATCACGATTTGGTAAAAACGAACAAAATTGAACGGGACCCCTTTCAGTACAAATTGGTTCTGATTCTGCAGGTATGGCCAGAGATGGGAGGAAGCGGAGGATGGTAGCTACCCACATGACTGCGTGTGTAAGAAGTGTGGTAGTTGTTCTTATGTGCAGTTAGCATCACAGCACCCCCACACAATGCTTCTGCACTGTATTCCACACCGCATACCACACTGTATTCCGCACTGTATTCCACAGCGCATTCCGCACCACGCCATCGAAATGGTGAACTCACCCCGCCGTGTCCCCTTCTTAACGCAAACACGTGCAGGCCCTGGAGAACAACCTGAATGGCTTCTACGACCATGTTGAGAAGAAGCTCGCTATGGGAGAAGTTCCAAAGAAAAAATTCTTCAGCTCATTTTTTGGGATGAAGAAAAATGCACAGGGGAGGAGCAAAGAAGGGAGCAACAAACCCGAAGAGGAAGCAGAAACTGCACAAGCAGTGGAAAAGGAAGAAGCGGTGGAGAATTACCGAAACGACGACAATTTCTTCATCTATGAGGAGGAAACAAATAGCAAGAAGAAGCAAAAAGGACTACATTATAACTGCATAGAGAGTGAGGAGTATTACCTCCGAGGTAAAGACTCTTTAGCCCATGAGGAAAACATTAAGTACATCAGAGGACTGTATGTGTACGGGAGTGTAGGCAGAGGGAAGACCTATTTCTTGAACCTATTATTTGACAGAATCAAATTAGCAAAGCTAAAAATTCATTATCACAATTTCATGCAAGAAATACACAAAAGTTTTCACCAAGAAAAAATGAACAATTCAGAGGATGCGATTAGAAGTATCTCCATAAAAATGAGTAAAAAATATAAATTAATTTTTATCGACGAATTTCAAGTGGTACATATATCCGACGCAATGGTGATTAATTCTCTATTTAATCATTTGTTCTATCGAGGAACCGTTTTGTTGTGTTCTTCCAATAGGAATCCCAAGCATTTGTATCACAATGGTCTGAATAGGGAACGATTCCTCCCCTTCATAAAGCTACTCTACAAATTTAATTACATTTTCGAAATTGACAACTATCACGATTTTAGACTTCGAAATAACAACGTGGATAATCATATTTATACCATACCAACAAAAAATTTTGAAGAAATTAAAAAAATGTGCAATGATATGTACTGCCAAGTGAGCAAAAAGGATATGAATCATGTCAGACAGGTAGAAAAATATTATAAAGAAATCGCTGTCTCTGAGTTTAAAACCTGTGTCATTCCATACAGCTTAAATAAGTATGCCATTTTTTCCTTCCACGAAATATGCGGGCAGAATATCAGCATAGACGAATTCAATGCAATATCGAAAGCGAGTCACACTTTATTTATTTATGACATTGAAAAGATGAATGAAGAAAGTAAAGGAAACGAAATGAGAAGATTTATTTTGCTCATAGATATTCTCTACGAAAAAAACACAAAAGTATTCTTTTTTAGTGATGTGCCAATTTTTCAAATTTTCCAAACATCCTCCATTATCTCTCATTTCCACACCCTCATGGAACAGATGAAAAAAAAATATAACAGCTTTAACAGCTTCAAAAATGATGCCAGTTTGTATCTCAAGTCGGGAAGTTTCAACAGAGAATTATTTACAAAAATTGTCTCGCATTTTGACATGGACCAAGAGTCAGTTTTGTTTTTTTTCTGGCGTTTTACATTTTAATACGGTTCATTTGTATGTTGCGTGGACCAATGTATCACAATTATCCACTACACATGATCACCGATGTGCTTTCCTCCTCTTCTTCCCCCCTACAGAATTGGCATTAAACTGTTTGACGCCATAAATTTCAACATCAACAAGGAGTACATCCCCATGGAATATTTACGGTGCGCACTTTTGCGTTCCCATGGAGGGGGAGAAAACCGGAGCATTACCAACAGGAACAAAGCGCGCCCCCCAAATGTGCGCATCCATATGATAGATATCCCCGAAATAGTTCTATGCTTACTTAATTTGTGCGTCCTTCCTCCCCCCCTCCTTCCATGCAGACACGTCCTCGCCTTCCACATCACCAATTACGAGGTCGACGTGAAGAAGCACCTCAAATATTTGGAGGATAAGGATGTCCAACTGGAGCCAATCCCTTACTTGCTATTTGAGTAACCCAAATGAACTTCTCGGCGGGGAATCTTCCTCTTCGCAGAAGTATGAAAGCATGTCTCCACTGACCCGTTTCTACACTTCTGATAACCCGTATGTACATTATAACGGTGACGATTTCCCTTTGCAGCGAAAATGAGATTGACACCTGCCAGGAAAACGCGTTTGCCTCAATGAGGACTCTATCTCGGTATGTGCTCATAAATAAGTGCCCTCGGGTCAGCAACTGGCTAATTTTGTCGAGCTTTGAGCAATTCATAGGGGAGGAGCATTGTCTGGGTTGCCGAGGGAGTTCGCTATTTACACATTTCTGCCTTTTTGTATACCTCACATTTTTTTTTTTGTTTTTCCCTCCCGCAGGATGAAGCACATGGGCACGGTGTCCTACCTGGAGAAGCACAAGAAAATATACGACAGCAGTGCATGAAATAAAAAAACATACACGCAGAAGCGCACACTTTCGCAAGTGTTTTATCTACGTGTGTAGTGGGACCGCGGCACTTACACAATTGCCAATATGTGTTTTACATCAGCTTTGAAAGAAGCCAAAAGGAAATCCATTTGTTGTTTTTCGTTTTGTCTGCATAGCCTTTTAATTGGGAGGAAGTTTTTCCGTAAATTCTGCGTCAATTTTTTTGACAAAATTATGCCTTTTTTTTTTTTTTTTTCCCCCCGCGGCCCGTGCGCCTAGCATACCCGCTTTAATAACACATTTGCCATTTAAGAGGAAGCGGTTATTATCACCCCTATGAGTGCGTATTGGCAGCGCGACTTCACCCTCTAGGAAGTCCCTCCGTTTAGCAAAAACTTCCCAATGGTGAAAAGTTGAGAGCTATAACGTCAAGATGGTGTAGCGGCTACATTTTTTTTTTGTCTGCTTGGTTTTTTTCGCCTCTGCTTCGCGTTTTTCCTCCGTGTGTGCTCCTTTTTGGGCACCTTCTTCCCACACCCTGGAAGGCAAACTGAAGGGCAGATAAAAAGGGGCGTTAAAAAGGAAAAAGAAAAAAAACGCACAGTGCATGCTGAGAAGGGGTTTTCAGTGAGATGGTACACATTTTGTCAACCTTACCTTCTATGTGCCGTCTTGAATCAGGACTTTTGGGGCATTCACAAGGGGGGTTGTCATATCCCTATTGGTAGTGACTGCAGTGGAGAAACCAACACACACTGTTAGCGACTCCTTCCTTGTAGGCCAAAATGAGCACAGTAAAAGTATCATTCCAATGGGGACATCCGTTTTGAGCTGTTCTATCGTAAAAGTGCAGCATTCATCATGTGGTGAATCTTTTTTTTTTTTTAGTTTGTTTTATTTTTTATTTATCTTTTTTCATTTTTATTTTTTTTGCTTTCCACATGATCAGAGAAAACGCACGAAGGAGAATTCCAAAAGCTCCAAAAAAAAAGAAGGCAGGAGAGAGCAAAGCGGGTTAGGTAGAATCGGAAATAAAGAATTACATTATGTTGTTAAGCTAGACTCGGATGAAGGACATAACAACAAGAACAGCATAAATAAGGACAAGTACAAAGATGCAAAGAAGAGAAACAATAAAAGACGAAGCTTATCAGTATTGGTCCCAAATTACAAAAAAGACATAGTAAATAACATCAAACTGGCTGACAAACTGTACAAATTGACAGCAAATAAGAGCTCAGACGAATCGGAAGACGACAATCGCAGAAAGAGGAAAAACTCAAAAAGGGACAAAAAAAATGATTGGAATAAGGAAAAGAAGAGCAGACATAGGAGAAGCGTCACCTGTGGAAGTTACCACTCCGATAGTGAGCATAGCGTGGACAGTGCGAAGAATAACAAGAAGGTCGACATAAACATTAATGAAGTTCAGACCAAGTACAAAAATAAGAACATAAAAATTATTTACGACGATGGGTATTCGAAGAGAATCGTCGTCCGGGGGGACAAAAGGAAGGTAGGGAGGAGCGACGACGAGGAGGAGAAATATGAGGGAGAAAGCGACAGCGATGATGAAAGCCATGATCAAAGTGATGACCAAAGTGATTACCAAAGTGATGACCAAAGTGGTGACCAAAGTGATAACCAAAGTGATGAACAAAGTGATAATCGATGCGATGATGAAAGCGAACCAGATGGTGAACGTCAATGCGGGAGCCAAGGGGAGAACCACTCGAATGACTACTACCGACGAACGCGCAAAAAAAAAAGCAGTGGAAGAAGAAAGCGCAAAGAAGAAAGAAAACCCTCCAAGAGGAAGAAAAAAAAATGCGCCAAACGACACTCTACAACTCTTAGTGACAGTTACTGCGAGGAAAGGAGGAAAAAAAACATCCAAAAGGGGAGGAGGAAATTTTCGACTCTAAAGTTCGTAGGGGCGAGAAAGAGAAAGGAAAGCAGCGAACCGATAGACAGAAATTACAGATCAGATAAAAACTATTACCAAAGGGCAGAGAAGGACTATTACCCTAACATGTATGAGAGAGAAAATAGTGAAAATAGAAATAAAGACAAAGACAAAAGCAAAAATGAAAACGGAAACCAGAACCAAAACCAAAGCAGAAACACATTTCAAGATGTAGAAGTCTTTAATCCATACAGTGAAAGAGGCAGAAAAACGATGACGTACCAAGCTTTAAGCACAAGGAGTGACCAAGTCAAAAACAACTTTTTCCTCACCATTAAGGACATAATTTTTAAATTGCATTTGAACCTACAGAACATGAAGGAAATACTGAAAAACAAAAATGATTACATAACGAGCTTGCTCGACTCATCCTACAGAAATATCACTGAAAATGTGAAACGCAACGCAATAAAACAGGACAATTTTTACAGGATAATTTTTCACGACTTGTTTAATTTATTAAATGAATTTATCATGGTAGATGATTATACAAAGAAGTTTTTCTTCAGCATCGAGACGGAGGTTAGGCAGAGGTGCTTGGAAAATATTAAGAACGAGTTTTACAATTTTATCAATAGGTACTTGCCCTCGGGGGAGAGGAGAAGTGTGTACAGCCCCAGCAGGGGCACGAACGAGTTGAGTCCGCAGGACATGTACAAGCGCATCATGGACATGCACGAATCTGCCAACAAGCGGAAAAACCTCTACTCTGCTCTGGCCCCATACAACAATGGGGGGGGGCCAACCGAAAGTGGCAACCCTGGAAGCGGCTTCACGAGGAGTGGCTTACCCGGCGAATACCAGGCCCACCCCGACGTGCAGAGCAGCTTGCACCTGAATAGCCTACAACAGATGGAAGGTGGAATGAGCGAGCTAGCCAGAATTGACAGCCTGGCAAACAACCTCGCACTTAAAGTAAAAAACGCAAGCATGTTCCAAAACCTAGGCGATCAGGAAGATGCCGTGGACTATTTAAAAGGAGTTGTAAAAAGCGAAAAGGAAAAAAACATAAAATTGGAGTTGCAGTATGATGAATTGAAACAAAAATACGATCTCTTGAAGAAGAAAAGGGAAGAAGACGTCAGCAAGGAAGTCAATATGTCAAAAAGTACCCCAGATGAAGAAGATAATTTTTTTAAGAAATTCTATCATAGTCAGTCATCATTTATCAAATTGGAGGAAAAAAAACTGGAAGACTCATCCAAGAGGATCGTCGACGAAAGTTTGAGGCTGACCAGGATGAAGGAAATGAACGAGAGCAGAAAAAGGGAAATAGAGAAAGACATGCACGACATCGAGGTTAAGAGAAAAGAAATTGAAAAGGACAAGGACGATATAGAAATTAAAAAAAAGGAGATCGAACTTGCGAACGAGGAGATAAGCAAACAAAACAAACAATTGGAACACAAACAGGACATACTAAATCAGAGGAAAAAAGAACTCGAGAAGGAAAACTCCATACTAGATAACACCAAAAGGGAGGTGGATGAAGAGAATGATTTGATAATGGAGAAAAAGAGAGAGCTGGACGAGCTGAACAAGTTATTGCCCGAAAGGCAGAAGCGCGTGGAGGAGACAGATAACACTCTGCGTAAAAAGAAGAAGGAAGTTGACGACACAAATGTGCTGCTAAACGAGAAACAAACCACCATGCAGAGAATGTGCACCTTAATGGAAAGAGAACCTCTAAATCATATGAGGGAGGAAGGGGACGTTTTGGAGAAAAGAAATAATCAGTTGAACAGGGGAAGCACCCAAATGAAGGCTGACGAGACGGAGTATGGCATACAAAACGGTGATCCAAATCAGCAATATGACAGTGGGGACAACCCCCACAAAAGAGAAAACAAGGAAACCAACGCATTATATATGCAAAATGATAACCCTAGCTATACACCAAGTGCGGGTGCTATCACGGGTAAGCATGGCACTCTTACTTTAGAAAAAGCGTCAACACTAATTGTGGAAAAGGAAACAAGCCAAAACGATATGAACATCGAAGGGGACGCTAAACGAAGTAGCGTTCTGTCTTATTTAGGGAACACGAAATTTTCTCTGAAAAATGCTTCCAAGATGGACAGCAACATGTTGCCAATAAGTGGTACTCCCCAAAATGGTAAGCTTGTGCTAAATGATAAAAACGTCCTATTGATGAAGAATGGAATTGTGGAAAGGGAAGAGGCCCTTTTAGGTAGAGAGGAAAAGCTCAATGAGGAAAAAGAACAAATTGTTCAGCAGATGAACCAACTTAGCATCTTAAGGGATAAGATTGCGAGCGAAACGGAGGCACTGCATATACGGGAAGAGGAACTAAAAAGGAAAGAATTACATCTACTTAGCATGCAACAAGAAGGAGACGGTACACAGGGGGGAGAAGAACCAAATGTCCCTTCAAGGGGAACCAACTCCCTCTTTTGTAATGCAGAAGAAACGAACAGTTTGGGCGAAAATTCAAAGAAGCATTTCGAGCCAGAACATTACGCAAATGACTCTAATGAAGGAATCGCAAATCATCAAATGGGTCACATGGGAATAGATCAACCTGAAAGCGATGATCAGAGGACTACCCAATCGCATGACGAAGTTGAATTAAACGAATGGCTACAAAAAGGGGATAGCACACATTTGGAAGGTACCATTTCTTCAGAAGGGAATAATATCAACAACGGCACTTTCAACCCTTGTGGAACTTCTCCCCCAGCAGGTGACAACCTAGACGCAATAAAAAGCAACCTAAACAACTGTTTGGATGAAATAGCTAAGTACAAACTTTTGCTAAAAAGTAGAGACGCAGAAATTTGTTCATTAAAAACCCAACTGGGAAGGCAGCAAGGTGAAGCCAACTGGAACGGAGATGCTACACAAGAAGGAAACATCTCGGGGGATAATTCCAAAATGGGGGATTCTCTTTGCAATACGGGTAATGCGGGGGGAGGGATAAATGGCGCAACTGGTTTTTCTTCCCTTTCGGGTGATTCTGGTAACACGGCGAGGGGTCCTTTAAAGCAGCCAACCGGGTTTTCAGGCCCCCCCCCTGAGCACAGTAAGGTATGCAACGAAAGAGAGCGCAGAAAAGCGCACGAGGGCATAGCGGAGCAACCCAACGTAACAGAATCGCGTAGACGCACGAATCGGTAGAGAAGTACTCATGCACCCAGATGAAGTTGCTTAGATGTAGTTGCCTACCCTTATGTGGTAAAACAAAGGTCCCTCATAAAGATTGACGAAAGGGGGGTCAAATAAGTAGGCAATTGGGCACAGAAAGGCCGCGCTTATACTGCACAAAGTGCAGACTTCGCATCATTCGATGGTTGGAAGGACGAAGAATACATCGCACAGCATTACGTTTTGCATTTGAAAATAGAAGGGCAATCCCCAACAGATATATACCGACGTTTAAAGGAGACGATGGGGACGCTTGGCCATATGTGCATATATAAATGGCAAACGCCTGTGTGTGTGTGTACATAAGTGCGTACCCGAATGTACACATCCCCTCCTTTTCTTTGCAGCCAAACTCAGAGGGGACCCAATCAAACGCTCAGAAGACGATGAAAAGTGTCATTAGCAGCGAGCTAATCACGTTATACAAAGAAATAAGCAAAATAAGGGAGGAGTACAATAAAAGCATCCTTAAAAAAAATGAGTTCATAGGGGATCTCCTGCACAATTTGTAAGCAGATGCGTGCATGTACATGCCTTGTGGGGATGTGGAACTATGCACCTCTATTTCCTCACTTTTTTTGCATCTCACATAGTAAACATAATTGAGTCAGATGAGGCAGCTCTCATGGACCTGCTCATGTACGGTTGTCTAACGTGGGACTGACAGTGCATTTACGTGTTCACTCACAAACGCACAATCGAGGGGGAGCTGGGAACAAAATATGCGTCTTCTCTTCGTTCCCTTTTTTTTTATATAACCCCCGGAGTAAACGACGCGGCCCGGAATGACAAACGTCATTTAAAAAGATAAAAAGAAAAAAAAGAAAAAAAAACATTCCGTATGCTCCGCATGTGCAACCCGCTCAGTTCATAAAATGCACGAATTACTTTTGCCGTTGAACCCTTCCCTTCAGCTTTAACGAAATGAGAAACAACTACAAGTTGAAGGAGAATTTCTATCAGAAGGAATCCAGCAAATATCACGCCCTCATTAGCGACAAGGAATGCTACATAAACGAACTTAAGTAAAAACAGGGTTTCTCCTTTTCGCAGATTAGCCGCTCCTAAGGTGTTCACGCGTGCACAATATTGATATCCTCCTTTCTTTCCTTATTCATGTCTCTCTCTGGCTCTCCCTGTATCTCTCTCTCTTTTTTTTTCTTTTTTTTTTCCCGTAGAAACGCGTTGCAGGAAAAAAAGGCGAAGGAGGTGTCCTACAAAAAGATGGTACTCAAAATGAATCAAATAAACGATGCGTACAAGTTAAAGAATAAAAGAAGTTTGTCCACCGTGGAAATGTTGAAGCAAGACATAAAGCTCCTAAATCAAGACGTTTTAAAGAAAAAAGAAATGGTAAGTTTTGTCCAATGGGGCCTATTTGCGCAAAAAAGCCTTATGCATGTGCACGCTGCTATGTACACGCACATGCACGAGTAGAAAAAATGGCTTGATAAAATTAGGCACCGTATGGGGCACATCACCTTGTAGAATCGTCGCGTACGTGTGCGGAGTACATATGTGGAGTACCTCTGCGCAGTACATATGCGTGTGCGAACAGCACACTTTCGTGTTATTTTCCCCACGTGTGTACGCATGCAGTAAGCATGCATGTAGGCATGTTTCATGCGTGCGCACGGAAAAAGGCCCCCACACCGCGTATGCCACAGGCACTTTGCGTGCGCATATTTCCTCGCACTTTAGTATATATATGCATACGTATCTGCGTAATATATACGTACAATCATGCCGCTATCCAAACGTAATCGCGCGCAATTCACACGTGCCTATTCACATGTTCACCTTTTGAAGATTAAAAAATTCGAAGTAGCTCAGTAACGTAATGGTAGGGATAAATTAAAAAAAGAAAAAAATCGCGCTTTTTAAAAACATGCAGCGAGCGAAAATTATAATTGAGGAGCGTGAAAGTGCTGAAGTGAAAAAATTCCCCTCGCTTTTTTACAGTTTAATCTTACTTAATACTGCTTAATTCGATTCACTTGGATTAATTTGGTTCCATTTAATTTTATTCAATCCATTTCAGTTTGATCCATATCAGTATGATCCATTTCAGTTTAATCCATTTCAGCTTAATGCAAGCCCATTCGATGCAATTAATTTCCACTTCAATTCACTTCAATTCGTTTTAATTCGCTTCATTTGAAGAAATTAAACCAAATTGAAGAGCCATCGAACCGCCAGCAAGCCATGCTGAGAGATTGCCAACTTATAAGGCAAATCATTCGCTCGCCATTTTGAAGGGGAACGCGGCCTTAATTTTTGCCCCTAGCTGCATGACTTTTCCCACATACACACATACGAACATGCATACATGCCCTCACGTGTACAAAGTTTTAAATTAAAAAGCCTCGAATTTCCATCCCAACCCTTTTTTATGCCTCGCGCGATTGCCCTACCCCCCGAGTACACATTGCACATACCTACATACCAACCACGCCAATATATAGTGTCTCTTTTTTCCCCTTTTAAAAATGCAAAAGGAAGAAGCTTCCCCTTTTACCCCTTTTTAATAAATAAGAGAAAGATTTTTTTTTTTTTGCTGTAAACAATGAAACAAAATTAAGTCCTACATTTGTACTGCCCATTTTAGCATGTACAAATGAGGTAATACACACCAGGAGAAAATCCACCTCTCAAATGAACTTCCTTATTTTCCCAT
>NW_008481838.1:872291-914015 GCF_000524495.1 Plasmodium inui San Antonio 1
AAATGGGTAAAAATAACAACAAAAATCCAAAGAATCTTCACCAGGTTGTCTACACAGGATTAAAAAACAAACCTTCCTTAAAAGTAATACTTATTCAATAAAAAAGAAAAAACATGTCAGGAAAATCGATACAATTGTACTATTATGAAAAATGCGAGCATTACATGTCATTATCTTTTTGCAACATTTCCAAGTCTTTTCGTTTATTTTTTTGATTTAAAACTTATCCGCGCACACAAATCATGAGTGTCATCCTATTTCGCCACTTAAAGAAAAAAAAAAAAAAAAAGAATGCAATACGATTATTCAAGCTTCCACTTCAAAATTTTCATTTCCCCTTCTCCTCGTTTTTCCCATTAGTGGCGTCTAATTAATAAAGAAGCCAACTTCTTCGATAAAGCGTTTGAAGAAAACCTAATAAATGTAAAAAGCTGCGATCTTGAACTTATGCGCGGAAAAGGGGCATCAGCGTGCGAAAATATGAGCAATCTGCACTTATAAGCATACCCCAACTTATAAATGCAACTGCAGTTTAATCACCCCCACACTACAACACACCCATAATTATAACCACACCTATGCGTACAACACACCTACGCACTAACACCCTCCACCCCCTCATGCAAACGCGCAAACCCCCCTGAGCCGCTGCGAACTCAGGCCATCCGCCGCGCAAACATGAGCCTTTAAAAGCGATGCCACAAATTTTACTCCTCTTTTCCCCTCCAATTTTTAAACAGTTCCAAAAGATGTCTTTAAATCAAGATGATTATTCATTAAAAAAAGAAGATCATGTAGAAGAAAAAATTATAAAAAAACGTAAAAAGTTAAAAAAAAAAAGAAGAAAGAGAAAGGTACAGATTAAGGTAAAGCAATACATAGCAAGAAATGTGTTAAACAAAAATCGGCCCTTTGCTTTTTTTTTTTTTTTTTTAAATGTGTACACAGTATAACATTCTTTGCTATCCAAACGAATAAATATTTGAATGCATTTCTGTGCAATTTCGCCCGTCGATTGCTAATTTTGCTTACACGAAAAGATACATCATGCGTGTGCAAAATGGCAATTTGACTTAAGCCGCAAAGCAAACCCTCCCCTTGGTTTGTCCGTTCGTCTGTTCGCTTGTTCGCGTGACAATGCACAGATCTGACATTTGTCGGGCAGACGAAGTCCGCACATTTAGCATAACTAAAACACTGCGCACTATGCGCCTACGCTTATGCCCTTTTGTTTTCATCACTAAAACGAAGGCCCTTTATTTCGTTTTGCCTTTTTTACGCGCATAGAAGATTCATCGATGAGACTATTGCACGTGTGCCTATACGTCGCATGTTCCTAATTGCGCGCACATGTGTATGCGGTGTATTTGCTTAATCGCGTAAACAGAGCCTTCAGCTTTTATCACAATTTTTGCGTTTATTTTTTTCTGCCTTCTTCCTCCCCCTTTCTTCTGCTTTTTAGGTTAAGGGCAACCCGCAGAAGACCCTTCACAAACCAATAAGAGGAAAACTCACTAGAGGGTGACCTTCATTTGGCTAATTTAGATCATTTCATTTTTTTTTTTTTATTGTCTTTTTTTTTTTTTTCGGTCAAAGATTCGTGAATATTTTGTTATATTGCTCCCATTTCGCTGTCACTCGACTTTTCCCTGGCTGTCATTTTGGCATCATTCCCCCCTGGTGGTGTATAATTAAATGTTTTTTTTCCAATTGCGCTGCTTTAAAAAAATGAGATAAAAGAAAATTGCGGTTGGGTTTAATCTTATCTTCGCTTTCACATCACGCATAATTTTATGCCAATTTGCGTGCCGAACTTTACGCCCCCCTTCGCGCTTAGCATTAACTTTATAATTAACCATAAATGAATTTCCTACTCCACGATTTTTCACAAATACCGGGGAAAAGGGGCGTTCAAAGGGGTGCCATCATAAGTGGAGTGTTTATACACACACTCTGGTGGAGGTGCATCCGGTAGGGATCCTCTCCAGGACGATAGTAGTCGGACAGCGTCACATGCGCTGAACTGTAATTTCCAGCTGAGCCAACAAACTCGTTAATAAATTTAAGCCCTCTTTCCCGTTAGCATGCCTAATGCACAACTTCGCGTTGCTTTTGCGTGTATCACATAGGAAGTCATACTCCGGTTCATAGGTAACTACGAATGCGCCGCTCTTCCTCACAGCATCTTTTATCTCGTCATCTGACACAGAATCTTTTATGTTATGGAGAATTAGGTAAGTTGCTTCTACATGATTGCACTCTTCCAAATTGTAGTTAGCACCATCCTGTAAAATGGATTCCATATGTACTCTGAGCGAAGCCCTGGTCCCCTTCTGTACTGCTTCGTGAAGAATTTTTTTTCTTTCATCATCATATACTTCTTTATGAAAATATGACTTTCTGTTAAAGTTTCCCTTTTCACAAGATTGTAAATAATCGAAGGAATTAATGGACTGTTCCGAGTACTTCTTGCTGTTGATGGGGCAATACATCCAATTACAATTCAAAGTAGTTGGAATGATTTTTTGACATGGAGCGTTGTGGTTAATATCTGGTGTTTTCCTTCCAAATAAATCACTATACAGTGGGTTCACCTTCCTTTTCTCCTCCTTCTCGCTGTCCACATTGCTTACATCTTTGGTGATGCGATGCGTGACGACTTCCGTTGTGTTTTTACTCCTCTTCTCATAGTGTTGGTCCATTTTATTATCATCACAATCAAAAATATGACTCGAGTGCATATAATTTCTTCTTTCCTCCAGGGTAATATCAGAATTATTGTTGTTATACGTATTTATATAGTTAAAATTTGTAGGGTATAACTTTTCCAAGCAAGGCGGTTTATGTGCTCTTTTTTTTTCCTCTTCATTTTTTGTATCTCTGGAAAGATGAAATGGATATACATCTGGTAAAGTATCTTCGTTCTTTTCGGACAACTTGGTAAGATCTAATTTCATTTTGTTCGCCGCTAAAATGGTTATGTTATCATTCCCTGCGAGGCTGTTAAAATGGATTTCTTTGGCTGACAAGTTCTTGTACTTTGGGACAAACGTATTCGTCTTATCTTTCGGCTTAGTAATTTTCCTCTCTTCACTTCCGGCATAATTGAATATCTTTGTATGACTCATTGCTCTCTCTCGGTTGATGCAAAAATTTTCAGACTGTTTGTCTACATCGCAGTTCTGCACGCTCTTCTTGTTCCCATCGCCGTCGTTTTGGGTTTGTCCCTTGGGGTAGCCATGGGCTGGTCCTAGGGAGGCACAACTGGAACTTCCCTGTTCATTTGGTACGTCATTTGGTGAATCGATTTCTACTTCGCATCTTACCTCGCTTCGCTGCTCCTCTTTTTCGGGACCCCACTTGGGCGACCCCCACTTCGAGGTCTCTTTCTTGCCCAAGCGGAAGTTTTCCAAATTATGCGGTCCCCACACTGATTCCCCTTCATTCTCATTTGGCCTCACACCACGGCACTGATCGCACATGCTAGCATGCTGCGTGCTGTTGTTCTGGGGGTTGCCTCCACCAATGGAATTGTTCTCTTGATGTGCCCCGTTATCATACTTCCTATTCGCATTGTCCGTATGACTAATATTATAGCTATTCAGAAAGGGATAAGTATCCGGTACCCCATTATTATCATAAAAGCTGCTTTTTTTTTTGTTAAATTTTGTTCTTTCTTCGTAAGATTCTTCATACTGTTGTGCATAGCTAGCTACACTCAACTTTGACTTTTGCGGTGACGAGTCATTGCTACTAGCTTTTACGTTTAACTGGTACACTTCGTACGTGTCATCACTGTTGTGATTTTTCGGAAGAGTAGCGTTTGCTGCGTTATTTGACGTCGACAAATCGGGGGAGGGTACTTCATTGTTAGGGTTGCTGCTTCTAGTGCTATCGCTGGAGCTGTTTTGTGCAGCCTTGTTGTGAAAACTTCCTCTTTGGATATCGCTGGCACATTGAAGGAGGTGTTTTGTGATGTCACTGTTTTGTACATATTCCCCTACATGGTTTTTGGTGCCATGGGAGAGCGCCCAATCGGGGTCAGCGCCAGGCTTATTGGGGTTCACATTTGGCATTTTGAGACAGTTGCTACGGAGTGGGCTATACGGTGAGCCTCTCAATGAGCTAGTGGGTGCCCTACGGGGCGCGCTTCTTGCAGTTATTGGCCTTTTGGGCCCCTTCTTTCCTCTACAGCGCGGCTGACACTTCCGTACCTACTTCCCGCTAAAAGATTACTTACCCGATGTCGCAAATTTTTTCGCTCCCCTTTTTCGATATCTACTATTTTGCTTATTTAGACAGCACGAATGTTAACAGAAGGTTTTTTTTAATTTTTTCCGCTACATGAACGTTGTTAATTTGTGGTGCTATTAGTGCAGAATGTGTGGGCAGGGCATTTTTTCTTTTTCATTTATGACAAAAAAAAAAAAAGAAATTTCTTTTTTTTTAAAAAAAACATAATAATGGTTACGTTTTTGGAGCGTAATGGTGAACGGAAAAAATTGTTTTATTTTTTCCTCATTCTTTAATTAGTGACTCTTTCCATGGTTGCAGAAGAAGAGGAAACTTACGAAGCTTAAATAACTCGAAAAATTGTAATCGAATGAGTGTATATTGTTTACATATATGTGTATATTCCTTTTTTTTTTTTCTTTATTTTTTTTTTTCCGTTTTAATTTGTTCTATTTTAAATTTCCTTTTTTTTAACCGAGTAGACTGTCATATGTGTAATTGATTTTTAACTTTTTTTTTTTTAAAGTGTGTAATGCGCAAATCCATGTGCACTGCTTAAAAATTACGTCAAACTGCTATTTTATCAAGAAGAATCCAATAACAACGAATGGGGAGGGGAAAAAAGGAAAATAACTATTCTGTGTCAAATGACTGTGCAGCGTACAATGAGAAGTGTACTGCGTGCGCAGTCCTTTTCACCAAAAAAAAAAAAATGCTATAAAAAGGAATTGTTAAGTACAAATGGGAAAAAATCGCGAAATTGGTAAAACAAAGGCATTTTCAGCTGAATGGAAACATGTAAAAGAGGGAAATTTTCTAACAGAGGTTTCAATCTGTCCTCGTTCCATGCCTCAGCTTTGTTTCGCGGTTCCTCTCTTCTTGCAGAGAGAAAAATTCGTTAAACTTCTTAATTTCACACTTTGAGCATAATTTCTTTACACTTTATGTGTAATTCCTCCTTACCAAAACAAAAAGGAAAGAAAAACAGCGGTTAATTCGCAAGTTTGCTATTTAACAAAGAAAAAAAAAGTCACTTAAAAGGTGGACCCACATAAACCGCCAAAAATGACCCATAAAAGGGAAGAAGAAAATGAAAGTGATTAACAATAAGTCTCACCAAGTAATACTCGCTTGTTCACGACTAGGTTCCTGTCCATTGTAGCACGAAAGGGAAGTCAGCGTGGCTGTTATGAGGAACGCTGGGAAAAGGCAAACTCAAACGCATAGGCCAAACCCGCTGACGCGGGAAATTTAAACCGCATGCAAAAATACGCTTAATAGTTTCTTCATTCAGTCGTAACATCCGCGCCGTGGATTTACGAAGCTAACTCTAGCTGAAATATATTTTTTTTTTTTTTTCCGGAAGGCTTGCTTGTTCCTGACCCATGTTCCGGGCACGCATAATGCATAATCGCATACGTTCACGGTCTCGAAATTACCTGTTTGCATATTTGTGATCGTCCATGTGGCTGCCTTAGTTAGGAAGAGGGCGAACCCCTGCGAATATTCACCCGTTAATTTTTTCCTTTTTCCCCCCTGGGGAACAGTTAAAGGAACAAGGGGAAATAAATTATCACTCTTATTAATATTCGTGTTATCATGTTCATGCACAAAAACCACATTATTCAAATATCTGACTACGCGAGGCTGCCATGATGGATGACAACTTCGTAAGCCACAAGGATGAAGAGTTGTTGAAACTACTGCTGAAAAATACACCAAAGGTAAAGTAGTGTGCCATTTTGCTGATGCTCTCCATTGGGAAGTTCCCAAATGTTCGCGCTCAGCAGGTTCACACGTGTATGAATAAATCTTATCTACCGGAGTACGCTTGCGTACTACATACGTATGCGATATACGAGCACCGATAGTACCGACCGTGCCAATCAATTTTCCCCGCCCGTCGCTCTTACCCATACCAGTTCAGCGAAGAATTGATTGACTACTACCTTTCGTACAGCGGATGTAGCGTAACGGAAAAGTCCTGCCTCAGATTCATTTCACTCATTTTGCATAAATCGATAGACAAAGTAATGGAAAGGAAAATCGTGCAATCCGACGTGAAAAAGCAAAGTTTTTTTTGCAAACGGACGTGAAAAAGCGAACTTCTCTTACTTACCAAAGAGAATGTTCACCTTCTTGAAAAAAAATATACATTTGTGGTTCCTTTTCTTGTAGGTAATAGATCAGTCGACGGTCCCACTGGCCAGCGAAGCGCCCCATGGTAATGACAAGCAGAAGGATAAAGATACCAGGGGTGAACTTAAGGTACCCATACATACGCACATACACACGCACATACATAATGATGATGCAGAAAATAGAACATACAATGGACCCTTTTTCTTTACTAAACGCATAAGTGCACAAAAGAAGGATTATTTCCGCCCCCACACTGCACAGGATAAACGTATGCATAAGATAATCCATATATGTCCGCCTTTATTTCCCCAACCCCCTATGCTGCAGAAGGAGCTGAACTGTGAAAAACTGATCGAAACGTTAAAAGAATTTGATAAAAACTATCGAAGTGAAGAAATAGTAAAGAATTTCAATCTGCTTAAGTAATAGGAAGAAAGAAAGAGAATCAGAGCGGTGTCCATTGGTTTTTTTTTTCCCCCAACGTACATGGTACATACCGCGTTGTCCTTTTTAATTTTTTTTAAGTATTTGTCAAAATTAATCCAAATTGGTGGAATTTTCGTTGTCGCTTTACAGCGTCTTTTCAACCTACCGAAAGGTACATTTCAGTTTTTCTTATTTTTTCCCTATTTTGTGGGGGTACTTATTTTACAATTTTTTTTTTATAAGGGAGCCTTAACAATAAATTTTTTATTAACACTTATTGCGTGTAAAACGGTATCAGCAAATAAGTTGCACACAAATTTAGGGCAAAATGGCGCCAATTTTTTATGAAAAATAAAAAATTCAAATGTTGTAAAAAAAAAAATAAAAAAGAGCTACACAAAACATAGTACACGTAACGTAAAAACAAATCCAGGGGGGCCGCTTAGAACTTCCCTTTCCTTTTCCTCCCTGTGTATTTGCTGTCCCTCTTCACGTCCAGTCCCTAATAAGGTGTGTGGAAAAAATAAAAAAAACCAATCAACAAACATGCACATGACGGTGTAAAAAGGGTGCGCAAAATGGTATATAATAGATTGGTTACTTAATTGGAAATTGGGAAGAGTATATTATCGGTTCGCTTACCTTCATTCTTCTCTGATTCTTTTTCTTCAAAATCCATTCCTTGTTTTTTTTTATTTGTTTTTTTGTTTTCTTATTATGTCTGCGTTGTGGTGGGAAAAATGTTGCGTATGTGGAAGTGGTTATCTTAATGCTTGCACAATTTTGGTGATATAATTGATGGTAAAAAAAAAAAAAAACTGAACTGAGGGGCGTATAAAAACACATCGTTCGCATACACAGTGCAATTTCATATGTGCACACAAATAGCTCATCCTTTTGGCATTTTTACCTCCTGTTTGTGGTCGCAATATCATTATGTTCCTCGTCCTCCAAGGGCTCCGGAAGGTGCGAAACGAGGGCGGACCCTGTCCACAAGCACAGATAATATCTAAAGCGAGAAAAGCAAAACAAATTTGGGAAGCATTAAGGAATGTAAAAAAATATAAACATAAGTAAATATATGCATTTTTATCCCTCAAAGGAAGTTTAATTCTGTTACTTTTTCGACTTTGCTGAATTTGGAAAATCAACGACAACACCACCACCGAAGCCAGCTTTCATGGCGAAACTCGTGAGGGTTTCTATTTGTTCTGCCGAGTCGGGGTAAAACTGAAATACCTGCAAAAGGGGGGTAATTACCAGGGGGTGACGAATGCACGCAGGTGTGCGTATAGGTATAAGCAAGCACACAGATAAGCACGCCTATTCATGACTTTAACACTAATGGGGATTGTGCTCTTAGGTGCACTCCGTAATAGACGCTTCTTGGCACCCTAAACAAATTCACATCTGTGCGCCGCGTGCACTTCAAGTTGACGCTTACCGCCCTGGCTCCTCGTTTCATACAGTTATATAGCCACTTAAAGAATGTGCTAATTCTCACTTTGGGATTTTCATCCTTTTTATCCCAGTTGCATAGCCACTGCAGGGCAGATATGCTGAAATGGGGGGAAAAAAAATACAAATTTGTCTATATAAACGTTCTGCTTTATGAACAATAAGGAGCATTGAACGGATCAGGAGTAGAAAAAGGCTCTGCTACCTGACTACTCCGTCGAAAATGCAAGGCTGGAACTTCATCACTGAGAAGGTCGGGGAAGAAATAGTAAAGGGGGGAAGCGGTGAAATTGGCAGGCGGTGAAACGTGAAAGTGTCGGTTAGGCGCCAACAAGCCATTTAATCGAATATGCAGTAGTGTGCTCATCTCATTCATGCAATAATCCCAATGTGCCATTTTCTTTTTCTTTTTCATGTGGACACATCGCGAAGGTTACGTTTTCCCATGTCGGCTAAAATCATGTCCCCTCCGTGGTGGGCTTCATTCTGCAATCCCGCTTCTGGAAAGACAAAGAAGGAAAATGTTACACGTTGTTTATATATGCTGATGTGGAAAAGTATGGACACATAACTTGGGACATACATCAAAATGACGCGGAAGCAAAAGTTGCGAGTACTTATCATATGAATGCTAATGTCAATTCCTATCCAAAAGTGATCGGATTCATTCAGGGTCATTCCGCTTATGCCTGATCCGCATCCAATGTCTAGCAGCAAACAGGGGCTCTATAAGGGGAAAACAAAAAAAAAAACAGCGAAATGGTTAACGTAAAAAGGGAAGAACGCCTGGAAAAAATCCTCACGCGGATCATTCGAAATCGATAACATGCCAAATTGAGTGATCCCACATTTTGACTTACTTCTGGGAGGACCAGCAATTCCAAAGCTCGCTCAGTCATTTGGGACTGTATGTCCCTGATTCGGGAATTGCGGACGTATTTTTTGGCTTCATCTTCGTTGTAAAACTGTAAAGGGTTTTTTTTTTGGGGGGGAAGTGCATATGTAAACTGGTGTAAGTGGCGAGTATACTACGGTATATGCATGTACGTATAGAGACACACATAATGTAGATTCCTAGATCTACAATTCCATCTATCGTGAGGCGCAATCGTTCTGCCTTTTGTTCCACTTATTTTGATAATTACAATCTCAGGGGGGGAAGAATACTCGGGCCTAACCATCTCCTCTAAGCTATTTTAAGTACATGCATTTAGGAAATATGTTTGCTTTTTTCAATTTTGAGGTAATTTTTTAAAAGGTTTTGTTGCAACCGAAAAGCGGGTCAACATGTATAATGACAAGAGAATCAGTAAGCGCTCTTGAGGGAATAGTAACTCCTTGTATGTTCGTCTATCCATGCGTTCGTACGTATGTATTGACATTCTACTTTACGTGAATTCATATGTTTCTTCTTCAATATGTACGTGACGCCCTTGCACCATAACAGTGGTAGAACGGTAGAACGCTAGTGATTCTTTAACATAATTTCTTTACCGGAGCGACAGGATAAAGCGACATACAAACGGGCGTAGTTAGGATGTTACCAATTTTACATAGCCTTTTATGGAGCGACAATGATGCGTTCCTTTGTTAAAGTCGTCCATTCGCAATTTCTCGGGTACAATTTTATACATACAAAATTGGAGAAAATTTTACCAAAAAAAGCTGGAACGGGGAAAAAAAGTTTCCAAGGAGATGTCAAAATTTATGGTTATGGGAAATATTCGTTTATTGTTATATACTTTGATTAGGTGTTGTGCGAGGGACTTATTAAAAAAAATGCAGCTACAATTCTGCTCCTTGCAAAATGTTAAAATGGTTCATTTTGTGGTTTTTAAATGAAATCGTTTTACATGTTTTATTCGTTTATGTTCAGTGGGTTTGCATAATTAGCATTCTTCATACGCTATATTTTTTCCCGCGTTCATTGCCATTCTTTTTTTTCCCCCTTTTGTTACAATTTCCGGGAATTGGCTACAAAAGATGTAGCAGTTGTGATTTAATCAGGTTAGCGGGCTATTTAGCGGATTATTTGACAGGTTATGTAGCCCAGTATTTAGGGAATTATTTGACGGGCTATGTAGTCCATTATTTAGGTATTTTTCCTTTAAATGATCCCATTTTGCTTCCAAGAGTGAACAAGTAAAAAGGTGGCTGTTCAGAAGCACCACACGAATTGGCACACCGTCAAAGGATGTTGGGATATTTTTTTCGCTATTCGTTTTCATTTCCACTTTAAAAAAATGGCACAACAGTGGACAAGCAGCGGACAAGCGGTGGGCATTACGACATTTGCCTTTTCGAACCACAAAATGTGGCAAAAAAAAGGGCAAACAAATTGAAACACGAGAATTTTCCTCTTTATAGACAATGGCGTATATATAAAAACTCGCCTTCATTTTGACGTACCTCAGAAAAAGCAAATAACATAATGGGTGACCAATGCTTACATAAAATTGCTCAAAGGTGTGCCGGAAAAGCGGTGAAAGTTGAAAAAACGAATAAGACACATTGACCATAAATGAATATACAGTGGGGGCATATGTTTTCCCTCTCTGCGGTTTCGTAATACGTTTCCTATGTTTTATACTGGCGTCACTTTACTTTCTGCGAAGGCATGCAAATGAGTGTACGCACGTATGTTCTCATTTTTGAATGGAAAAATTGGCCTTACTGCATGTTTTCGCAAAAAAGGGAAAAACTACAAAACTGGTATTTTAAAAATCCTACTGGAATTTTCGTTTTGCCTGCCCTTGGATGATTTCTTTTAAAAGATCGCTTCTGTCAAGTATAAGAATTTTACAGTAGGGTGCACATAAAAAAAAAAATTAGTTCTCGCATGTGTACAAAAAATGGAAATTAATTGAATGAATGGAAATGAAAAATGCTTCTTCTGCGATACGCTCTTAACCATGTGCTAAGAAGAATATTATTCCTGGGGAATTATTTTTACATGCTACGTGTTCGTGAATATTTTCTTCTTTATTCTTCGAGGCAGTTTGTCCATTTTGACATGCAGTAATGCTTATCAGTGCTTCGCCATGCTTAGTAACGCTTCGCACTGCGTAGTTATTCTTATTACCATTTAGTAATATTTACAAATGCGAACATTCGAGTCCTCTTTTCCCCCTGTGTGCCACTTTGTCGCAAGAAGTATGCACAGTTTTGCCGCCCATACGTAGTGTTTCACTGTACTCTTCGTTTTGCGCCATTTGTTTTAACTTGGTCGCATATACACTTATATGTGTATAGATATATATGTATGTATTTTTTTTTAAATCTTCGTTTTTGCCACCCCTGCATACGCGTCTTAATCTTTCCGCTTTTGCCGAACTTGTTTTCAAGACACTGTTTGTGGTGTTGATGCATAATGTGTACTTGTGAATGCATATATATCAGTGCACGCATGTGTGCCCCTTCATCAGCTTGGCACAAAATTCCCAACTGTATGCAGTAACATCATATGCATTTGTATATACAATACTGTGAGGTATACTTTTTTTATGTGAGTTTTTTTTTTATTTTTTTTTCTTTGTTCTATAATTTTGTAATATCAAAGCATTACATATGCACCCTTTTTCTCACATTCATGACTTAAATTATTCTTTTTGAAGAACATGTTACGAATTCACTATGCCACTCTATATTTGTGAAATGCATTTTGAAGCGATGTGAATGACCCGTAGAAGCCATGAACATTCAGGAAAAAGTAAACATAAAAAGGAAGCCGAAAAACATGAAAGAGGGTGCAAATGTTTATACAATCAAACGCCTCTCCCATTTTAGCAGGTTTGTGTTGGCTTCACGTTCTACACAATTTGGTACATTTCTTCGCCCAAGTGGTGAGTGATAATAGATTGTTATTTTATTTATTTTTTTTTCTTGCCTATTTTTTTTAGAATAAATTATGTGTGAGGGGCAATATCGAAACAAGTAGAATTGCGCGTCATGTTGTTCACGTCTGGTAATGCCTCCATGTAGGTGAATGCCACTCTTCCGTTGCTCACACTGCTTAACCATTTCTTCGGTTTTCAGCGGTTATCGTTCATACGCAGAAGCGCGCACGTATTATGTATACATCTATATGTAGGTACTTTGGACAGGAGAGACGATCTCTTAATATAGAACTCCAAATTGTGCTAGGATTACTTTTTTGTTTTTTCGTCATTGCACCTTATTTCTGCGCACATTTGTGATGCGCTAACTTGGAGGGGCATCTTCGCAGGTCCACCGTTTGTTTGTTTATTTTTTTGTTTGCTGCTCCTATGCCTGTTTGATTGTTTGCCTGTTTGCTTCTTTTTTTTTCTGTATGTGCTCCCTGCCAGATGATCCCTTAACGCTAATGTCGTTACAATGAATATGATAAAAAATATAATAAATCAATTTATCAAACTGTTTGGACAAGAGTACTTGGGAGAATGGGACGCCATACAAAATTTGACGATCAATTCTGTGACCTCCCCGGAAGTAGGCACTCATTTGATGGGGCAGCATTGCTCGAAGTCGTCACATACACACACGAATGAGCTGTTAGTCACACCTGTGAGCTATCGTAAATTTCCCATCCTCTCACCATACAAGCACGCATCCACAAAAAAACACACATACATACACACACACCTCTGCAGATCCTACTGAAGAACGTCCCATTCCCAGAAAAACTATTCGAACTGGCGGAGCTACCCTTCGAAATAGTTTACTCAAACATAAAAAATCTGCGTATAAAATTTCTGTGGTCATCCATTTTTTCAAATAATGTTAGCCCCATAAATATTTACGCCAATGACCTGTTCCTGGTTATAAAGTTCTCCTACCCCAGTTTGTGGGACACGAACAAAATTATGAATCACCAGTATAAGTTGAAAAGAACAAAATTGGAAAAATGGGACAGCATTAACATATCCAAGGAAAAAAAAGAAGACAATTTTTTAAAAGCACTGCCAGTCAAACTAGTCAACTCGCTAAGAATTTTAGTGGAGAATATCAAAATCGTATTTTTCGATAATTATATTCATAAAAATCCTTTCACCTTTGAATTTCTGATAAAGAATTTCAAGATAGACGAACTGAACAAGTACAACGTTAAGCTGACAGAGGAAGAAAAAAGAAATATCAAGAAGAACTTCCTAATTAACATATGGATAAGGATGATAGGACTTCATATTATTTACAAGGAATACAAAAAGAAGATAAAGTACAAGAAGCAGCTGAAGAAAAAGAAGGCTGATCTGCTTCATAACAGTGAGAAGGTTGACCCGGCTGCGGCGAAGTCGAAGGGGGGAGAAGACGACGCAATGGGTAAGTGCCGCCCGATAGGGGTCAAGAAAAAAAAATAATAATAAAAAATAAAATAAAAAATGACACCAAAGAGTGAACAACGTAGCGGTGTCAAATGAAGGAAAGTTGTTCCCTCTGTGGAGACAATCCGCTTTCAAATACAAATGCTCACGCTGATCACCTCCGTGACTCCACCTTGCAGACGAATACTTCCTGACGGCCATCGAAAGCCTGTTCAGCGAGAGCGCGAGCTCCGTTCACCGAGGCAAGAGGCACAGCTGGAGGAGGGCGAAAAGAAGGAGCTCCTTAAATAATCATGGACTGGAAAAAGCATTTCGTTCATTCAGTGACTACGACGTCAATGAGAGGATAAAGGATGGGAACTTAAAAAGAAGGGTGCGGAGACAAATGCGCACGGGACGATTTGGTAAAAAACTCTCCTCAAACGAATCAACGAGTAAGCAAAAAAATAAAAAAAAAGGAAAAAGTAATTACAACTTTGAAATTCCCAAGCATGACTTAGGGTTCAGAATAACAGCGAAAGATGGATTAGACATGCACGTCGTTTTTAAGAAGTATGACATGAAGGCACTGAGCGAACTGAAAAATGATTTAAAGTGTTTCAAGAATGTGGAACTTTCCTTTGTTAAGCACATCCAAGACAACGTGGAAGATGATTGTTGCCATAATGTAAAAATAGAGGCAGAAGAGGAACATGTGAAGAAGACGTGGTATTGTTATAACCATGGCAGTAGTAACCTAGCACACCCGAACAATAATTCATTCTTTATTTCAAATGATCCAAACGGAAACGAACCGAATAACGATCTTTGTAATTCCGAATTGAAAAACTGCGATGAAATAATGGAACGAAGCTTCAAGAATGACTACCCCCCTCTCTTTAGTGACATTTCTGCGTTTGAAACGTTGAATGTCTTTTTTACCGCCCCGGCATTGGACTCTCTTTTCAATTTCATCAAGTACATAGAATTTTGGTTCCTATACAAAGGGGGATGCTGCAAAATTTTTAATATCATTCCGAGTATAGAAAATTGTATAAGATACTCCGAATTGAGAAAATTGCGAAATGAGAAAAATTACGTTTATGACGAGGGGACTGAGGGTTTTTTGGAAAGGTTTGAAGCTTCATGCCCTATTCACTTGCTAACCAAGTTGAGGATACTCTCCGATGAGTGTATATACAGCAAGGGATATTTTAACAAGGCTCATTTGAAGAGAAGAGAGTGGAAAAAGTTGCTCTACAATTTTATTAAAAATCAGAAAGGGACAACCACCTCCATTATCAATGAAAATTTGGAGAAGTTAGACAAATGGTTTTCCCACGATATGCTATTCAATTTGGTGATTCCAAAAATTAATTTCACCTACATCCCCATCAAATTTAGTCACTTCAGTAATTGCAGTGTAAAGTATAATAAGTGCCTCCTATCCTACACACTAGCGTGTTCCTTCCTATTTAAGCAGGAGAAATTATCCCCAATAAAGAAGAAGATGGGCATTTATCTTCACAACGTCGATATACACTCCCTTTTTGTTCTTTTTAAGAAAAATACCAAATTTGTCATGAATAAAAAAGAGTACTGTATTCACTATGTAGAGAAATTACCCATGAGAAACTCATGCTTGTATCATGAGCCGAATGACAATAGTGTAAGCTTTTACCATTGGGGTCACCGGAATGTAGAAGATGACTGTGATGACTTTATCGACAGGATACATTCCAAGGAGGAAGGAAGAGCAGAGAAGAATGTCGGCCCTATGATAAATAGTCTAATGGGACAGAGACGAACACAAAAGGGGATACTCCTGGACAGCGCGGAGTGTTACACAGAAAATGAAGCACCCAATCAGGGGAATAACGAAAGTGGGCAGCTACCGAATGAGAGTGGTTTTGTCACCAAGGAAGGAGTAAAACCGAGTAATAGCGCCAAGCGAAACAGCCTAGAGCGAGCAGATCCAAATGGTCATGAAAATTATCTTAAAACGCAACGCGAAAGCGCGAATGGAAATCTGTACAGCTCTAGCAATACAGAGAGCGACCAAGATGGGAAGGATTGCATGAACACCTTTAAAAACTACAATATGTGGAACCTCTTTGAGAGAAGATATTTTGGTGAAAGCCATCTCCAAGGGGAAAAAGAAGGAGAAAAAATCCAAGTCGAAAATATGGGAAGTCTTGAAAATGAACATATCAAAAATGAGTATGAAGAAGGCAAAGGGAACAGTGGCAACAACTACGGCCGTAGCAGCGTTGCTAATATGAGAAATAATCGAAATGCATTCTGGAAGTTCATTCTAGGTAAGCAGAAAAAAGAAACCCTAGACAACATGAACAAGCATAATGCCAAACCTATTGACGACAACAATTTCGATCGAATAATTAATAACCAGGTTGTCCTAATCCCAAACTGTCTAATCATTCATATTAATGAGTACTCCAACCATGTAAGGGAAATTGAGATAACCGTTTGCAAGTACGTAATTAATGTTAATAATTTATTTCCGCTTCTGAACTTCATCCCCACGAACAACACCTGTCTTGAGCTCTTCCTGAAATATGATAATTTCATCGACAAGGATGTTATCGAATGTATTTGCCTATGTATAAGTAGAAGCGTAAAGAAGAAGAAGATTCTGCGTCTTCGCATGGATGACTTGAAGTTTTATTTTTTTCACTCCTCGTACGTCCAAAACGAAGTGGTTAATTTGACAAGCTTCCTCAATAAGACCAGGAGAAAGAGGAACACACGGGGAAACACAGACTGTCAAGAAAAGTTCATCGAACATGATCTTCTTCTCGATCCGTTTAAATCTTTAGCGGATGAGAACCAAGCTGAAATGAAAATGACAGGCAGAAAATTGCATAAGGATGAGATGACCACAGAGAGGAGTGACTACATGGTGAACAACCACCCAAATGGGGGGGTTACGAATAATATTAACCACCGGGGGGAGGACAACAACGATAGTACTAGTGGGACGACCTCCAGCACTTTCGAACAATCGGAGGAGGAGCACGACGGGGACCAAATGCATAGAGGTAGGAGGAGTAACCTCCACAGAAGCAGAAGTCTAGATCATTTTGTAAGAACGCAAGAAAGGGACATAACCAACATACATAACATCATTTTTAACAACCTCTTTGTTTCGCAAACGAATCTTTATCATACAAAAGTGAACAACACCTTTTCCTATCTGAGGAAGAGAAATTTTCTTTACTCGATTAGAAGCAGATATTATAGTTTTTTAAGGAGATACATCCAGTATAATAACAATAGGCACAAGGCAAAGAATCGAAATTTGTTATCGATTGGAGTTTTCGGTCACGTCAGAAATCTGTTCTTGTTCCACCACAAGGTTGATTCGTTACTTTATCTCAGCGCAAAGGGGATGGATGTGCACCACATTTTTCACACTTGCTTTGACACTGTGAAGAGTACAGATCATACGTGTGATCGAAGGGCTGCTGCGGAGGGGTTGTGGGGCGAAATGCATTTGAGGGAAGACGACGTAGGCCAGGTAGTAATCCCATCAATGGAAAATTGCACATCCCCGGATATGGTACGAAATGGCGCAATTGGAAGTATTACTAGTTACAGTATCATCAACAGGAGTGACCACCCCGTGAGGAACTCGCCCAGGATGGCCACAAATAAGAAGAACAAAACAGCCCTCGTTAGCATAAAGTCGGTGAAGCTGAAAAAAAATGGCAACGTGCTGTCACTCACAGTAAATCTTCTAAACTGCAACCTGAACGAAATATGCGTGTCTCTCATAGGAATACACAAGCATGTATTCCCTTTAGAGCACCTCGAGTTAATAAAGGGGAGAATCAGCAAAGTAAGGAATATCAGGCAGTACCTCCTCCATAGCAATAAAAATACTATGCACTTGAAGATGATTAACGTGACGAATGAGTTGCTCTACAAAATGTTAAGCAGGTATTTCAAGATAAACCACATGGTCAGGGAAAAGCACCCAAGCAGTGGTAACACTCCGGAGAAGAAAGAAGACGAGGTTAAGTTTAATAAGAATTACGAGAAGTATATAAAGAAATTGGTCATAAAAATTTTGGACAATGAAAGAATTCTGTACAATAAAGAACACTTTGAGAAAATATTTTACATGATTTTGAGGAAGAGAGTCACACAACAGGGTAAGGGGGACTCCTACGTGGGAGGCAAAAAAGGGGAACTCCCAGACGTGAAGACACACGATAGCAGTAGGATGCTCATTAGTCACAACTCGGACATGCTGCACTCCTTCAGCAGCAATAACGACATTGTGGAAAATTACTATACCATGCGGAGGGGGAGACATGATAACCTGGCTGGCACTTCGAAATCGTTGGAACGAGAGTATCACACCTGTAAGGAGGACACCCTCCTGAGCAACCCTCAATATGACGAGAAGTCCGATTTGTACAACAATTCTAACTACTTCGACTTGGACACAGGACGTAATTCCTACTCTAAAGATTCTGAAGCAAGTGATCAGGGTATAAGGAAAGGGAAGGACCAGCCCAATGGGGGAAACAACAACGAGGAGAAATTTTTCATGCAAGATGACAAGGAACAATACAAAGACATTGATTTGATGAAGCCATGCAAGAGGTACAACAACGAAAATTGCAAATATATGAATCTGAGAAACCTGTTTAATTTTGATGAGATCCTAATTGATACAGAAAAAATAATGGGCGATGAAATTTTCATTGACAGTAGTATATCCAATTTACAACTATCACAAGTGGACTACCTGAATGGGAGAGAAGTGGAGGAGAAAGACACCCCCCAGAAGAAGACATCCCTTTTCTTCTTCCTAATAAGCAAAACAAACGTTGCCGTTAGTAACAAAAATGAAGGTATATTCAAAATTGTCTGCAATGACTTTATGAGCGAGTTGACTCATATGGCTAGCTGTCTAAATATATCTTTGAAAATGAACACGCTGTACTTTTTCTACGTCCTCAGCGTTTCGAGGAAGCCCAAAGTGGGTAGGCCTCTCAAGAAGATCAGCGAAAAAGCGGCCAACATATTAGATGAGAATAAAATTCCTGACATGCGAAACAACACGTGTAAAAAATATGTCATCTTAACCGACTCGATAAGTAACCTGTTGAGTGTTTCCAAGTCAAGTCTCAAAAAAAAAAAAAACGACCTCTTTAATCAGTATGTATGCATTTTGGAAAGAAAAAAGTTTAAACTCTTTATCGACTACGACAAGAAGGTGAAGTGTCCCAAGCCGCAGCTGCATTTAGACGTACACATAAACAAAGAGACGAACAGAAAGACTGTGAAACTGTCGATCAGCAATTTCAACCTTTTTTACAGCTCCACCTTATTCGTCTTACTAAACAGTGTCGTGATAAATTACTTTTTAACGTACATCCAAGAGAAGGAAAAAATGAGCATTCTGCTCTGCAGGTACGGAGTCATCTTGCGGAATAGAAGGGGCCAGTCAAACCATGTGAAGCATGGTTCTTTGAAGAGGAAAAAAAGGAGCGACGGAATGGTTGTTATATCCCTCGGGAAATGGCTAAGCAGCCACGAAGTGGTGAACACGCTGCGCACATCCAGCAACGACAGTTTCATCGACGAAACGTATGCAGACAATGACATTAGCTATAAGATCTTCGATCAGAAGGGGAAGCACATGGATGAGGTAAATGAGGATACCATCAATTTAACTAATAACACTTTTTATTACGATTTTTCCGAGAATGAAAATGGGACGGAGAAGAACATCCAAAGAAGCGCGCTTCATCAGAGTGAACAATGTGAAGGCAACGCCCTTTGTGATGCCACAAGGGGAGACGTAAGCGAAAATGGGAGTCATGCTGCGATCAATTCTGTGAGCAAGGGTCTGTACAATGGTTTGTACTACCGCGATAAGGGGACCAATTCCGGGAAGACGAAAAGAAAAAGTACTGTGCACGACACAGGTGAAGGATTCGCATCGAAAAGGAGGTTCCACGACACGAATGCCAACCTTCACGGGCTCGCTCCAAATGTTAACTCCCTCGATAATGTTAACCCGAAAGATAATGTTAACCCCCACGATAATGTTAACTCTCAAAAGTGGAGAAAGAAAAATTTCAGTTTTTTAAAATCAGAAACGAAGCGAGATGTCATTTGTGCAGCCTTCTCCTTTGGAAAGGAAGATTCCCCAGAATGTCATCAAAGCAAAGGGAATCACGAAGGAGGGTTAATAAAGGAAGATAACAGATTGGCTGCACAGTCTCAGGGTTTGGCAAACGATCGAGCTTCCAACAGTGTCTATCATGACGAGTTAGCGAATAATTGTGACACTCTTCGGAGTGTAATCAATTCGAAGTACGAACATCTGGAGGTAGGTGGTGACAGTCGGAAGGAGGAAGAGAGCCAAAAAATTGTCAAAGTGGACACTAATATAGATAGAGTCAATACATTATCGAAGAATATATTCGCTAACCACAATTCCAAACCAACACTCAGCACTAGAGAAGGACAGAACGTTACAGAAAATATCCTGAGGAAGAACAAAAAAGTGTGTCACGCAGTTGCACAGCACCAGGGGGAAGCTCCGTCCTCTAGAAAGAACACACGCGATGGAGAAGGAGAAAAGTCTCAAAATATTCAAGAAATTAACCTGTTCATCTGTTCCGAAAATGTCAACATATGCTATCTTATTAACTACCACCGATTTAAGTATCTTTACAAGAAGAACCACAAGGTGGACGCCTACATGAATGACTACATCAACTTTATTGATAGCTGCTCCAACTACTGTAAAGAGGAGAAGACGGAAGGAGAAGATTTTGACCATATTGGAATTATGAACAAGGATCTGTACAATTTGAATTTAAATTTTCTACTTAAATGGGAATATAGATGCACACAAAATAAGAAGTCCATCAGTGCCTTCTTTCCCTTTCTTTATATTATCCTGATGAAGAATTGCAACTACGTCATTTCGCATTTAACAATCGTGGATGTCAAAGTGAGTGCTCAGTTTTTGTGCAAACGTGGGGAGGAAGAAAAAAAAAAGAAAAAAAGAAAAAATCATTTACAGAAAAAAATTGCCCTAGAAATGTACGACAAGGCAATGTTGAATTATTTACCCGAAGAACGAGCCTATTTCGGCCAGCAAGAAACTCGTGCTGGAGGGAAGTGGAAGGAGGGTGGAAACACACATAGAAGCTTAGATCGAAGGTCACACAGCCGCTGCGAGAATTTGGCCAAGAAATATTATGAAAGGCTGAGTGACAAACCCGAGTGCACTAACTCTAACGGGGAAAAGTCCCTCACGGACAGCTGCATAATAGCAAAGCATATCAACAGCAGCCTGTCCATAAACAAACGGGTGTCCCACAGTAGGAGTAGGAACCATGCTAACAACTCTGATTTGTTCTACGATCTAACGTTGAAAAAGGGGGTTATAAGAAGTGGGAAAGATCCATCGCCCGAAAGGACCAGCGAGTGCAGCAACCATGATAATGGGGAGAAGCATGACGACGAGAGGAATAAGCCTTTGAACCGCAGTGGTGAGATGAATCAAGCAGAATCCATATCTAGTGAAAGGAGAGTCAGCAAACAGAAATCCTACATGAGATTTCTGTTTAATTATAAGAAACCTGACCAGGCACAACCGATGGGTAGAAAAATTACGGAAATTGGGGAAGGTGAACCAATTACCACTTTCCAGGGCAGTGATGCCAAGAGTGCTACCATCACTAACGGCGTGTCGCACAGACAGAACCTCCTCAACTACCTAAATTCGGCTGTTAACATTATGGGAAAAAATAAGAGCACTCCGAAGCCCATACTGAAGAAGGACAACCTTAGCAGGAGATCGCTGAGCCTGTTCAGCTTCAAGTCCCCCGGATTTCTCCACAAGAAGGCCGACCGATGGAAAAGCAACACGTTGGAAATTGTGCGCACAGAAGGTGATAACAACGACGCATCCTACGACTTGGGTAGCGTGAAAGCACAAAAGAGTGAATGCATCTCTGAGGAGGAAGGAAAAGACGGGAAGGATCAGAAGGAGGACTTCCTAAAATTTGCCCACCACAGTAGTGACAACTTTGTGAGCATTTCCAAACAAGGCAGTTTCTACCACGTTGGGGATGAACGATTCATGGGAAATTCCACAAACCGAAGGAATAAAATGACAGGTAGCCTGTCCAAATGTAGGGACTCCCTTGAGAGTGTCCCCATAAATAATGAGCGAGACGAATTCAACAAAGGAGGCCGAAAAAAAAAAAAAAAAAAGAAAAAAAAATCCCCACAATTAGAAGAATATACAAAAAAAACAGCCATGTGGAAACTCTCCAGGTGCAACCTATCTGTGTATAACATAAACCTATTCAGCTGCATCTATTTAAGACGATTTAAACGAAGCAAGCAAAAGTACTTAGAACCCCTGGTGTATAATTATAAGCATGCTAACGGTATACATTCTTTTCAAGCGAATAGGAAAGAAAACGAGTTTTTTAATCCGTCCTTTGTACAAAACAGCTTCGACATGTATGCCAATGTTAAGACCACCAATTATGACAAGCTAACAAAGAGCAACTATATTCTTGAGAGAGACTTAACATTTTTAGAATACATTAACCAAGTATATAGTTTGGAATGGTTCAACAAATTTAATGTTCAGCATTTGTACAATATCAACAAGATTCACTCGAGCGTTTCCAGATTTATGTGCCTGAATGGGAAAGGGAGACTCGACTTCGCCGATGGCAATATTGTGTGTTGCTATGTGCCCATATTTTACAAGCACATTTCAGCGTCTTACAGAAATGTTTACAAGTTATTGCTACTCACCAGGTACTACGAAAGTGTGCAGTATCTACCCAGGTTGTGCAGGAAGGGAGGGGGATCACATGTCGACGGTGGGGAGGATCCTTATGAGAGAAGAAGAAACGAGATGAGGAATAAACAGTTAGATGGGAACACCCTGAAGGAGAGAGCTTCAGGGGTGCATGAAATGGACAAAGAACGTCTAGAAGTAAATAAAAATGGTTCGAAAGAGAGGAACAAGAGCGACACGAAACAATGCTCGAAAAAGGCCAAACCACGCAGTACTGATAATCATGTTAACAGAGCAAAAGGGGAAAGGGAAAAGAAAGCACACATGTTTGGGGGGAATAATAAAGCCTGCAACCTGAAGGAGTACCAGAGTTTCAATTATTGGGAAGAATTAAAAGAAAAAAGACAGAGCAGAGGAATTGCCAATTTTACCCATCCGTTGAATGACATAACAGACGCATGCAGAGCGGAAGAAGGAAAAGCATTTTATCATGACGGCACGAGTGATTTGCTCCAAAATGACGAAAAGATAACAGCCCTAAAAGAGAAGTGCACCCTTCCTATCGAGAACCATTTTAACAGCTTGAATAATTACTTAATATATAAGAAAGACTTCTTAAAATACAGCTCTTGGAAGGAAAACCATCTTTATTTCTCTCTGAAGGAAGTAGAATGTTACGATCAAGAGGGGCACAATAGAAATGGATTTTCAAAAAGGAACGTGAACAGACATGGGGGGTGCAAAAGTAAGAAGACCAAAAAATGCTTCAATTTTTACATTCACATGTATGCTTCTAGCATTAACCTTGATCCATACTTCATTTCGACGTGCAACTTTTACCTGGTCAACAATTTGAACAAAAATTTAATTGCATACGATATCAAAGAAACGAAGGATTATTTCATTCATAAGTATAAAGAAATGAAACAGTACTACAGGCAGACAGTTGGGTGGAGTGACCATTTGGAGAATGGAAGAACGGAATTCACGGCCAGTTCGTCGGAGGATGAGGAGATACCGGAAAGGGTAAAGAAGGTTCGTCTGGAGAGACAGCATATGGAGAAGAATGTCCAAGATCGAGGCCCCACCCTATGTGGTAGCATCTACCATGAGGAGCACTCGAAGAAAGATGCGGAGGAGGGGAAAACACACCAAGAGCAGACCATACGCGAAGAGCTGTTCTCCTTCAGCCCACCCAAGACACTAAAGCTGTTCCGCCTGATGAATTCCCTCAACAACCTTACGAACAAAATTAATGAAAAACTAAAAAATAATAAGGTCATAATTAATGTCGACATAAAAAACGTAGACATTAATGTTCTTGACTGCTCCTATATATACGAGAGTAAATATTTGCTAGTAGACCATGTGCACCCCTTTTACAATAACCAGTATGTGTACATGTCGAAGGAAGAGTACGACCGAATTAGGAGAAAAAAGGGGAATCATTCCAACGAGTTTTCAAACCTTGAGTCGATGGAAAACAAACATTTTTCCAGCACTATTAATAATCTCATCTTCAATAGACTTACAAATTATTATAATGACAACTCTTTCTACATCGTTTCTATTAATGCCAATAAAGTGAAGAGGATTTCTATACGGCTGTATTCCACAGTCATATTGAACAATTTTATCAAGCAAGAAAATGTGAATGACGTGTTGAGTGTCATTGTGTACAATTACAGAATGAAATTCTCAAGCCTTAAGCTAAAAAAAGTGAGAAACATAGCGAAGGATGGGAAAGACGACATAATGAATATCCTGGATGAAATGGGTCTGGACGAAACGGAAGATACCACAAAGGGGAAGAAAAAAAAGAAACATAGAAAAGAGAAAGGGAGGAGATGCAAACCTGAGAAGAATAGCCACCTTAATTTCTACCAAAAGATCTCAAGGAGCTATAAGGACAGACTAAATACGTACAGCTCCCTCAACAAGGACAGCTTGATTGAAAGCACCAAAAGTGTTATCTACGATGATATAATAAGTAGCAACAGTAAGCTGCATAACTTCGAGTGGTTCGCAAGTAATGATCCGTCAGAAGGGTGGGGTTCATTTATACCCACTCCACCAACTGCCTTGTGTAGGTCGTCCTCCGAACCCACATCCGCGGCGACTTCTCCGGTGAGCTCTGCCCAGTCCACGTCGATTAACTCCCTGCTGTCGTATGACTCAAACGTCGAAAAGACAGTTCCACAAATGCGTAAGGAACTGCAAAAAGGCACAAGGCGGCACAGATCGACCTCTGAACACTTTCGTCTATCGAAGAGGAGAAATCTAAAAGAGGCCGCTTTGCAGATGAGAAGAAGACACTGGAGAGAGAGCAACAGCTTTTCTGACAGTATATACACAAAGCATTCCACCTCGATAAGACAGCAGGTGCACCAGTTTAATGATGAGAATGGAAGAACCGTCAGTTTCCACAATTTTTGGAGCCGCACTGCAAACGACTTAGATGACCATGCGGAAAATGAGCGAAGAATGAAGAAAAAAAAAGTGAAAAACAAATTCTATAACTACATTAAGAAGATATATAACAATATGAAGTCCAAGCAGAAGAAGAAAAAACTAATCCTAAACAACATCGTTGAAAATAATAAGTGGTCCGTTAGTTTAGAAAATATGATTTTCTATTTACCCCAGTTTAGGAAGGGCTTTAAATTTTCCTTATATTTGAACAAGTTTATCATATACGACTATAACCAAATAAAAATATGCAGCAACATTTCTCAGTTTAGGTTATTCCTTGGCAGTAGTGCAGAGAGGAGGTACCTCCAGCTGTGCAACAAAATAATCCGCACGTTTAGTCACTTACACCTCAATAGAGATTTACTCAAAGGAAACTTAAGGAGGAAAATTGTGTTACAGAAAGTGAAACACGAAATATATAATAATCAGGTCTATGTTATAGCAAATGAGGGCGTAAAAAATATCGACGTTGTTTTGGACGTCAAAAATACAAGACTTACTTTGCACAACCGGACAACCATGGATTTAGTGAACTACTTCACCGAACTGTCCATCAGCACCTTTTCATTCCTCTATGTATATTCTCTCTACCCAGAGGTATCCTTTTCTAACGTTTCTCTCCTGACTTCGTGCATGAATGTAGACAATTTTCAGAAGGGACTCCTCCTATATAACAACCTGCTGAAAAACTACATCGCCACTTGTAAAAGTGGAACTCCACAGAATGGCAGCATCATGACTATCTCTTCACGTAACAACAGCAACAACAGAAACAACAATAATGCGTCGTTCACAAGTGCTTGCAACATGGTGGATTTGGAGAGATCCCTCTTTGACCAGTCCCACAGTTATGACAACCCAAACCAAAGCGATGACAACAGTCTGAATAACCTGGACCGCGAGGAAAAAGCGAAGCGAAGTGGAAAGGCGAACATAACACACGAGAGACAACAAGACAAAAGCGAACAAACAGAGCATAACGACTTTACGCGAGCGTGTTATGCGAAAAAATCTACCGACGGAAGCGAACATGGTTCGGACGTTAGCAACATTAATATGTTGATGGAAAAAATGATTTGCCACAAAAATAAAATAAATTATAAATACCTAATTATGAACAAATTCGAATACCAAACGAAGGCACACAACTCGCTGAAAGAATTGCATGACAAGAATTACTACTTCTTAGCGTTTGTAAGTAACAATTTGCTCTTCTTCTTGTATTTCTACACCAAGTATAAAACCGTCCTGAATTTCGTGTCCACTGAGGATATATTCACTCTGAGACTTAACTACGTTTATCCTATCAGACGCATTAAGCACCGAGCACTGGTGAAGGCGAACAAAATTTGCGAAAATATAAGATCGAAGAAGAAGTTCATACATGCGGGCAAGAAATATATGCAGAGGGAACAACTGAAATTTTCTACCTCCAAAATAATGGAAAAGAAAAAAAAAAGAAAGCGGAAACTGGAAAAATTCATCAGGTATAAGAAGGAGAAAGGGAGACATAATCCAGACAGGGAGATGAACCCTTTGTATGAACCAAATGTAAGCTCGACTCTCTGTTGGAAAGAATTTTCATATAGTCCTGGGGAGAAAGGAAAGAAAGCGAAAGAGGAACCGTTCCCTGTAGAGGAGCTCAAGCTCGAAAAGTACAACACCCAAGATAACACCAACACTGTTTCTATAAAAAACGAACATGAAGAGATCATTCCGTATAGTAGCATAGGCAGCTTGACAAACCAAAAAACGATCATAAAATCCGGGTCAATTATTTATGATAAGATGAAGAATGACCGAGCGGAGGAGTACAAGAAGAAGCAATATATCAAGCAGGATGTCCACGAAGTTAAGGGATTCTCTACAAAATTAAAAACTACCATAAGAAAATTTTTTACCCGCAAGTTATCCTCCTATATGTTGGGGAATAAGAACCACTATGGGGATGACAAAAAAAGAGACAGCATGTCGAACACTTCGAACGAGTTATTCTCCACGGACTATAACTCAGTGCTGCATAAATTAAGAGACGAATCTGACGCTAGCTCAACAAACAACCCCTTAACTTCGTTCAACAATATACACGTTTTTAGAAACAAATGCATTTCCTTAAAGATGAAGATGAACCTGTTCGAAACTTGGGTTATCCAAGAAGATCTGTTCAATTTGCACGCTCAGAAAAAGAGAAATATGCGGGTCAGCTCATTTCTGAAAAAAACAAAAAAAAAAAACAACATTTTCACGTCCTCCTCTCTAGACAATCATAAACCAACAAAGGGAGAAAATCAAATGAGAGGTACCAGACGATCGAGAAAAAACATGATAGGTGAATCGAATAGTTATGGGGAAGATTACCTATATGAACAAGTGGAGGAAGCCCAAAACTTGAGCATCAAATCTGTTAGCTCTACCAACTCTGGTAGTAACGTAAATATCCTGAATATCCTGGAAAAATCCAGAAATCATTTCAACACATTTATGAATAAGAAAATCAACAAGCAGATTTTTTATCTTGCCAAAAGGAAGGCCTCCAAAAATGATTTAGAAGATTTGAACGAAAATGCTAAACACGTCATTAGAAGGAAAAAGAATAATGTTAAGGAAAAGGAAAACCAGATAGAAAAAAGTATGGTCAGACTAAATGTGGGAAATACCGCCGATTCCCACATCTGGGTGGACTCCTCCTCCCTCAGTGACTACACCTATCGTAAAGACAAACCGTTGTCACTCTTTTTAGGCAAGTCAAATAGCAACATGAACATTTATGCTGATAGATATGTTGGGGAGAAGGACCTCTTTAAAGCCCTGGCAAACCAAAAAATAAATAAATGGAATGAGTACCTCAAGTGGGAGAAGAAAAAACAAAAAAGGAAAAACATAAGAGACAACAATAGGAATATATGCCTCTCCATCATTTTTAGTGTAGACACATATTACAAGGAACAGAAAAAAATGGACTCATCAAAGCTTAAGATACAAGTGAATAACTTAAACATCATGTCAGGGAAGTGCTTCAACTTTAGTGACATCTATGATCAGCTGAAGCTGTACAGGAGCGGCAACAACTTCAGGCCCTCTGTCTACACCTCGGGAATTCTCGATTTACATCAACTACATGATGCTTCTAGCAGAGAGAGGAATTATGCGTACGTAAAGAAACTGCACAATCGAAACGACAAAGTTGCCAGCACCGAAATGGAATATGCCTTTTATGATAACCCCAACTTCTATAATATATACTACAACGAGATGAGGAATGCGAAGATGGCCAAGCGGATGATCAGAAATGGGAAGCAGAGGGGCGGTAGGCGCATCCATCATCACATTGCTCACGGGGATCTAGCCCATAGGGAAGACACCCGCAGTGGAGAGGAAGTACCTAGTTATGGAGCAACCAGTGCCGAAAAGCACTCAGACAGATACCTAAGCGATGGAGGCATAACAAATGATCTATCTTGGAAGGCAGAAAAGGACGCTTTCAATCCGGCAGAGAAAAGCATAACGTTTAGCTCTACGCACGAAGCGGAGTTCTCTGACCAGGCGAAAAAAAGGCGTCACAACCTTGCAGAGGATATGCTCAGATGGAACAGCTCCGAGGTTTACGGCAACCTCTCACGAAAGCACAACCGGGAGAAGAAGGCACTGGTGAGATATAGTAACCTGTTTATACTGAAGAATAAGAACAAAATTATTTACAAAGACAAGTTTAACATTTTTCTGAATCATAACAATAATATATTTATGCCAAACATTAAGGACGAAAATGACTGGCTGCTAAGCATCAACAGTGTGTATTTATTTGTAAATTCGCTAAGAACCAAAAGATCCTTTAACTTAAGTTGCCACGAACTGCTCATAAACCTAAACATAGACAATATAAAAGAGCTATATAAACTGCAGACCAATTTTAACTACAATATTTACTACGCACAGTTTTATATAAATTATCTTTCCTTTGTAAGGAACATTTATGTGATTCCATTTATGCACAAGGATAAAACGTGTATCGAAAAATCAAACGAAAAATTGAAGATAAATGGAGTGTACCTAAGAAGCATGAACAAGCTGAAGGTTCTGGACAAAAATACTCTGCACAACAAGTGCAAGGTAACGAAAAGCATGAACTCAGAGTATACGAGTTTGCATGGAGTAAAATATGCAAGCAAATGCACTGACTCGTGTGATGCGTACCCACCTATCAGTGTTAACAGCCCATGTGGAAAGGAAGACCCATATGACACACTCCCATTTGGGACAATCCCCCAAAGGAATGACCGAATGGATCGAATCGACCGAGTCGACCGAATGGACGGACACCCCTCAGAGGGTACCTCGCCAAATGCCAACAACAAATTTGGCATACTATCGAAAAAAAGGGAAGACGTATTAATAAAAGATAAGTCACAGTGCAGAAATAAATGTATCTCCTTTAATGACATGGACGAAGTAATTGGAAAGACGGACGAAGAGAGGAACGAGAAAAGTGCGGAAAAAAGGGACGAAAAGAAAGTAGACGTGTACAACCTGATTAGGGAAAAGACATTACATGTTCACGACATGGAGGAAAATGAAAATTACATCAACGATCATATAACAACGATGTACACGGCTCGTAAATATTTTCTCATTAAAAATCTTAATATATACAAAAAAATGGTTCATTATTATGCAAAAATGCAGACTTTTATCGACCTAGAAGAGAAAAACAGGAAGTACACGGAAATTATTCATACGTTGAAGGATACCTATGTGAAGATAGAACAGTACCGAGAGAATCTCTACTACCTGTACAGTCAGCTATTTTCCATAATTAGAAATATTAACGACGAGAAAAACATCATATGCCATGGACTAGTCTTCCTAAAGCCACTCTGTTGTCTGTACTCATATAGCAATAAATATGTCACGAACTTGTTTTACTACTTGTTCGTTTTTTCGAAATATAATAAATTCGCAGATTATCTGTGTAGTATAAAGAAATATTTTGACTACAAATATTTTACCTACTTCACCAAGAAGATTGGAAATCTGCATGTGTGTCATGTTGGAGAAAGGATGAGTAAACAGCTTACACACACGGTCACTTACAATAACAGTGGGGTGTCCCCTCATGAGAAGGACATTTCCATGGTACACAACAGTGGAAGTAGCCCCATCATGAACGAGAACTATGCCCTACAGAAGGAGATAAACGAGAATATTAAGAAGGAGGAAATGCTCAAAGAGAACGAAGTGACCAAGAAGAATTTGTCCTGTTTCATTATTTCTGCCCTTCTTTATCTCTACCAGCCGTACATGTACAGACATAAAAAATGCGCTCCCATGACAAATAGGAAGAAGCAGAATTTGAAGAGAATGTTCAGACGGAAGCGGCACCTTTCGTCCCTCTCGCAGGAAGATGGTCTGCTGCTGCGCCACAATATCGCCTTTTACGAAATGGGTCAGGATGACGAAACGAAAAATAAACACATACAGAACGAAAGCAGCCGTGAAATGACCTCCGAACTGAACGACCTATACAGGATGAACAAGGGAATGGAAGAAAACCTACTGACCAAATTCGATGCTCTCAACTCAAAAGAAGGCAAAGAAACCGAAGTAAGGAAAAACAAATCCTACATGTTTCACAAAAAGGGAATAAAGATAAAGATAAAAATCCGAGTTAACAATGTGGGCCTCAAAATACACCAACTAAACAAGGAAAATATATTAACGCTAAATCTGTACGACTTGAATTACTATATGTTTACCTGTCTCTATCAGTATCATTTTCTTTTTCACAAGACGAATGAGAATGTTGGTTTCTACCTGAACGACAAGGTAGAGAAAATTAAATTTGAAGATATCTACGCCATCAAGGAAAAGAGCGAAATGAAGAAAAGAGTGAACAGCAATTTGTATATGGACAGTCTATGGTACGAATTGTCCGCTGAAGAATCTGCCATTCATGACGAACTGTGTAACTTCCAGCGGGGAAATAAAAAGAAAAAAAAAAAAAAAAAATTGTATTAAAATGCATTTGACTTTTAAAGTAAGCTTAAAAACATATGACAATATGTACAACATTCAGGACAATATAATAAATCCCATAACGTTTAACTTTCTAATAAATGAGAAATTTAAATATTTTCCTATTTTGTATGTCCACTTCTACACCACAAGCATCAACTTGAATATCACCACTTCGTTCCTCTACTTGTACAAATACTTGTACGCAAATTTAAATTTTAAGAAAGACATCAGTGACGTGAAGAACTCCAACATTGAGATTTACAATGATCTTCACTCAGAAATTATCATTTTTTACAAAACGAGGACGAAGAATAACAACTACACATGGAAGTTGAACATTATAGACAAGAACGAATACCACCAGTTTCCCTGCGAGTGCCTCTACTTTTGCATTAACAAGCAGAAGGAGAAAAAGAAGATGAACTCTGAATTTTACGAAATGACTAGGAACTCGGAAGATTTCATTATCACCAATGAACACGACTTGAATAGCGTTTTCAAGGACATATGCAAAATTGGTTTTAAAAAAAAGAATCTGCACAACTCAGTGGCCAAGCATGAGAAGCACCTCCTCTATGACAACACACAGAGTGTGTATGACATCCTCCATCAGCTCACCTACCGGATGCCCTTCCTATACAGGGACCACGACAAGGACAACAAAATTATCAACATAATAAAGAAGAAGCCCTCCTGGATTTACATCGGCGTGCTATACACGGACGATTTGTACTCGCGTGCGTATAAGGTTCCGAATGTAAGTGTCGTGTGAAAAGGGGCAGCAGGATCAGCGAGCGATAAGAAACAATCGGAGCGCAACAGAGTGAACAACTTTTTGAGCCATATGGCACGCAGACGCCTGCAATCATTTACCTAATGCGCAAACAACAATGCGCTCCCATGAGATATTTCCCAAAAGAGACAGCAGAACTGTGCCGGCCGTCCAAGCTCACCATTGCTGGTGTTCATTGATGCTGTCTAGCGCAACGAGGGGGCAGACATCTTCAGGGGATCTTTTCTGTTACCAATGATACTGATGTGCCCTGAGTGTTTTTTCACCATCATCACCACAACGTGGGAATTCATTCCACGTGTCTACAACATGATCCTCATTTTTCCCACCCTGCGCAGGTCAAGCACAACTTGCTGGTTGAGCCCGAAATCATAAGAAACAAGTGGTGCCTCTCCATAGGTACCTGCATACAAATCGAAAACAACTCGGGGCTGTATTTCAGAATATACAAGGAAGGCAAGACAAACTATTTTTCGCGTGTACATTTCAGGTGGAAGCTAAAAAAAAACAGAAAATCCAGCGCGAACTACTCTGCGTGGGAAACATCAGATGGAGGAGCAAAAAATGAAAAGCATAAAAAGAAGAGCAAAGGGAACGTAAAAAATTATCACTACCAGCACGACCAGCAGCATAACCACCACAGTTATCATCGTCATAATAATAAACATTTTACACCACATGTAGAAAAAAACAAGAAAAAGGAAAGATCGAAAAAAGGAGACTACATAAACATATTGCCTTTCAGCAAGAGAGCCATTCCGCTCTTCTGGTTGTACGATTGTAGTTTGCCATACATTAAAATTCTCAGAAAAAAAGAAAAAAAATATAACATGAAAAACTTAAGAAAAAGCAATAAAGAAGAAGAAAACTTGGACATCGAAGCTGTTCCATTTAATATCCTTTACAAACTATTAAATAAGTATGCCCTTAATAACAATAACATTTACCAGAAGAAGCTAGACATATCCCCATCTGAGATAATTTTTAAAGGCTTGATAATGTTTCACTGTTTCGTAAAAGTTAAGGATGTTCCCACTCAGCATATAAAAGACACTTCCTACAATTACACGGTTGTCATAGAACCCATGGTCACCATAAAGAACAACCTACCAAACCCCATCACGGTCATTGTTAGAATGAAGAAGAAGAAAAGTCTGTTCAGCATCAGTAAAAAGAAGAAGGAAAATAAGATCGAGGAAGAAAAGCTCCACAAAACGAACTACGAAATGAATGATGACATTACGAAAATTTTGAAGAAGCAGGAACTATTCGCCCTGGTGCCTCCGCATCATTATTGGTGCTTGCCCATCTGCACACAGGCGTTTTACATGAAGATGTTTTACCATGGACTGCAAATAGAGAAGATGAATTTCATATATGACTACGCAAATGAAATTAAGGGCTACTACGATTTCAAGGACGTCAAGCTGCCCGACTGGAACGAGGCGTTCTACGGGGGCAATATTAATAGCGCGATGAAGAAGGGCAGCCAGGGAAGCAGCGCGTGCGAGTCCTACGCCGTGAATGCTGAAGGCGGCGCCACAAACGATCGCACAAGCCATGGCGCAAACCATCGCGCAGATGATGATCGAACCGCTGGCAACGACGACAAGAACATCCACAACAACCACAACCGAAGCAATGGAGACGGTGCGTGTAACTTGAAGGAGGAGCACGCCAAAAATATCAACTATTGGCAGTACAGAAATAGAGGTGCGTCCAACATCAAGAGAGACAGCCGAATGCTGTACGACGAAATGATGAAGGAATTTCAAAACAATGACAGGAATGGAGAAGCAACCAGTTGTAATAGTCCCAGCACGAACAGAAAAAAAAACATCTACGACAATTTATTCAGAAAAAACATAAACAATATGCACAGTTTTGACGAAAACGAGGAGAATAACTATCAGGGGAGGAATAATTTCAAGTACAATTTTTTGTACGCAACGGAAGGTTTTTTTCCCATTTATATGCCAACCACTGATACGATTACGTCGACCAAGGTGCTGAACCACAAGTTTGGTCTAATTGGCAATATCTTCTCGTATGACGAATTGAAGTATATTTATTTCGAAAATAAAATAAATCAAATGAATAGGAAGGTGTATGATTATTTGCACACTTTTAAAAACATCACTGTTTCTGCTGATGTGTCCAGGAGAAAAATCGATTTTTATTTCCCCTTCTTTTTTGAAAATACAACAAATGTGTGCATCTACGTAAATAACAAGTTGTTGCCGCCCAATAGCCGTTTATACATGACGGAGGAGGAAGCCAAAAGTGTGAGGATTAAATCGTACAAGCATGATTATGATAACAATTTAATTCTGTGCAGTAATGTCAGCGGCAAGATTGACTGCACAAGGACTAACATGATACGACCTCTGATAAATTTGATTTATAGAAAAATCACCAGAAAGCAGAAGGTGCGATTTTGGGAAAAATATGAAGAGAGGAAAAAAAAAAACAGCAACTTAATGAACGCGCCTGGCTTCGAGGAGGAAGAGGAACAACACACTCCTGGGGATGACGCAGATATGGTGAAAGCACTAAGCAGATTCAAGGTAAAAGTAGTGAAAGACATCGATGACGCAGTGAAAGAGAAAGACGATAATTTATTTAATGATTATGATGGCGAGGTGGACAAACGAGACACGAAAGAAAAGAAAAATACGAATAACAGCAGCAAAACGAACAACACGAATGACGCCCCCGCTCTGGGTTCTGCAAAATCTCTAAGAAATGAGACAAACAGCGAAGAGAAACAAAGCGAGCTAGGTGAACACACCCCAAGGAAACTATCTGAAAAGACAGACGAAATAACCTGTTCGAAAAACTTAAGTGACCCCTATTACCTCCCACACAACAAGAATGATTTATATTATTGTAACTCCAAGTTCTCTGAAATCTCAGCAGACTCAAATGAGGAGGCAAGGGGCAAAACCACCAAAAAGTCGCCAACACACAAGTCGTATAAAAATGCACTCAAAAATATGCTCATGAGTAATAAAACCCTATTTACGAGAAGAAGAAAAATGAGTGAGAAATCGTCAGGCTCAATTAGAAATTCTAAAAGAATTAGAAAATTTAGATTATTTCATATGCATGTAAAAAGAGACAAAATACATGCAGTGCGAGAAGATGAAGGATATTTTGAAAACATGGATGAGAGGGAAGAACCCTATGGAAACGACGGAAATGAGGACTCCGTCGATAGCAGTTACTACGATACACATGATAATGATAGCAAGTTGAAAAAAAAAAGTAAGAAGAGGAGAAAAATGAAGAGGACGAATTTTAGCTACTCAACGAGGGGATCGGGCCAGAAAAGACTTTTCATCAAAAATTTGTACTCACTTGATAAGTTGGGACATAAATATTTTAGCAAAGAGAAGAAGGACAAGGATTTGTCATCCCAGGGAGGAAGAGACATACACGATTCCTTCTCTTCAGAAAATGAAAAATCAACAGGAGCTTTCCCCGCCTCGCAGGTAAGTTTTAGCATTTTCCATCTGTTTAAGGAGAAGGAAGAAACGAGGAAGTGCTCCGAATTTGACGAAGACATTTCCGACGATAACGCGAATGATCAGATCGAAATGGAAAAGGAGGAAGTGGAAGAAGAGGAAGAAGCAGAGGAGGACGACGGGGCGGGCGTAGACGAAGACGAAGAGGATGATGCGTTCCATGCGAGCAACAGAAGGAAGAACAAGCACGACATTTTGAAGTTCAGTTTGATAAAAAAGAGAAAAAAGAAGAGAATAAAAGGGGCACATGATAACGAGCGCGAAAATAAAAGCGAAAAGAACAATTCAAAACTTAGCAAAGGGGAAAAAGGAATGTATAAGAAAAAGCGGTTCAAAATAACCCCTTTCTTCAGCTCCATCAACAGGAGACACAAGGGGAAGGTGCCCAATGGATCGGCAAGCCATGCAAAAAGTGCAAAGTTATCCTCGGGAAAGTACCATTTTGATGGCAGTTCCTCACAGAGCGACAATTACAACAAAATCGCAAGCAAAGGGAAGTCTTTTCAGCGAGGACAAAATGGAGATGCCTCCCCTACAAGGATAGCCTTCCTGGAGAGCAACCTGCACTCTAAATGGAACAGAAACGATGTTCAGATAGAAGCTGAGAACGAAGCTGCAGATGAAGAAGGAGACGAAGTTGGAGACGAAGCAGGAGACGAGGGCGCTAACGAAGTGAACCACAAACCGGATACAAAAAGAAGGACGTCACTGAGGGATTTCACAAGAAATAAGAGAGAAAACAGAAAATCGAAAATGAAGAAAAAGGATTATTACGAAGGAGGATTTCTGTCCTTAGGAATCTGCGTCAGATATGCCGAGGAGCCATTTAATAAATCAAAAATTGTTACCTTTGTCAATAGCTATATATTCATAAATAGGCTTCCATTCGACGTAAAAATTGCTACCGACTCGGGTAGAAAGTCAGATAGCATTTTTACAACCAATAATGTAGTCCTTAACTCAGATTTTAACAACGCGTATAAAGAAATACTCCCATTAGATGCCCTCACCGTTAACAAAAGTGTGAATAACTATAAATCGTCGAGACACACCACGATGGAAAAAGACGTGTGCGCAATTAACGTCGGTGATTCGTCCAGAGGGAGGGAAATTTTCACCCTTGACGTAAGCAAGGACGAAGCGGCAGACATGGAAGCCTTCCGAATTGGGGATACCCAAAAGGAGAGAAATACGACAAACGGGGGTTCTAGAAAAGCGTCCAACATAAACCATAGCAGCTTTAACGAACATGGAGGGCATATCGAAGGTAGGAGCCACCTGATGGTGGAGAGAAGCTCTGCAAATTATGACCATAACAAAGCACCAACTGTGGAGGGAAACCAGACGGTGCAAACATATAGTACCAATAGTAAAAACGCAAATGATGCAGAAATGGCAAAGAAAAATGAGACGTACATAAGAAGTGGAGAAATCACAGCTTTCCACTACCATAGGAGTTACATAAAGATAAAGGACATCACAGAGGGATACAGCTCGCAGCCTTTTTCCCTAATCCCGAAGAATGTCCCATCGAATTTCCAGATCGAATTATTCAACATAAATAAATCGCAGATAAATAACACAAACAATTTGCTGGTAGAAGTAAACGTGTGCAGTGGTATTTTTGGAGACAAGCAGCAATTGCCGTACGCATACAATGGGTACTTTTACATTCTAAGTCTTCCGGTTAGACCCAAATTCGAAATTATCAACGCCACGAAATTTATCATAGCGTACGCAACGGATGTGAATAAGTACACAAAGAAGTATATGAACAATAACTACGACAGATATTTGGGCAGAAGCACGAAGAATGGAGACTTCCCTGTGAAGATGATTTATCCTTACAGCTCCATTTACTACACCCTGAGGAACAATAACGAAATTGAGTCCTCCAAAATTGCCCTGAAAATTGTGGGCGTCCAGAAAAGCTCGTGGTGCATCAATTCTATTAACTCCTTCATTGACAATGTGGTCATGCTGCCTTATAGAGTGTACGGGGAGAATAAGCTTTCATCGGAGAATAAGCGTTCGTCGGAGAAGAGTTTCAGGGGTAGGAGAGATAGCCACAAAAATGAGAAAGACGCATATTTTATAACACGTCGAAGAAATTCACAAAAAACGTACCTGCAAAGTAGAGGGGGGAATGTCCTTTTGGGAGAATTCCACTCCAACGATAGCTTCGCAGAAGTGAAAAACGACAACCGCATTCTTAACGGGGATGGAGAAAAGGAAGAGGATGGAAAGAGAAGAGAGAAAATGGAAAAGGATAACATGTTGCTAGGGCATAACTTGGTCAACAAAGAGTTATACTCCTTTCTGATTATAAGAGATAATGGAAGCAGAGCTATTGTCATCACAGAAAAGTATAATCTAGCAAGAGAAATTGTGAGCACAAAAAATTTCAGTAAAATTCATAAGTTAATCGCCATAAGTAGCAGGAAAAAAATCTTACTATCGAATAAAAACGCCAACAGGAAATACATGTTGGATTATAAAAAAAAGAATTTTGTTTATTTCAATTTTCCAATCGTTCCTGTGATATACAAAATTAACATCCCCAGATTGACCGTCACGTGGATTCACAGACAAGACGTGATCATTGCTATCCACCTGTCCAATTTGAAATACAGTGGTCATATATACCCCAAAGAAATTATCAACTACGATATAAATCAGATGTTCACACCCATCAACATTTTAAAAAGGAAAGAAGTGGAAGAATACGTACAGTACGTTTTTCTGAACAGTTATGTAGATTCCATTTTCCTGATCGAGCAGATTCATATAGACCACTTCGTAAAGGGGGACATCCCCGTCATCCTGAAAAACACCAATATTGAGGAGAATGAAGACATATTTTTATATATTCACGTAAAGCAGTACTGTGTGGACTCGTTTAAGCAGGCCCCCATATATCAAAGTATAATGATTAAGATCTCCCCCATCAACGCGAACATCGAATTGTTGGTGATTGAGCAGTTAATAGAAATTATAGAGAAGGAAAAGCAGCTGTTGTTGCTGTACGAACGGGAAGAGAAATCATTACCCCCTCTCATTGCGACATCAGAAACGGCGAGAAGTGCCATTAACACAACGCTGAAAATATTTTCCGATGCGAACTTTCTCAAAATGATATATTTGGACGATTATATCAGGAGGAAAACAAAGAAGGATTTCATCCTGAAGAACAACCAAATTGTGAATAATAGTATTATCTTGAATTCTACAAATAAATACCAAAATAAATACAAGACTATACGTAACTATGAGCACAAACGCATGAAGGACAGCGAAGCAGAAATTAAGCCAAATGCTTATTCGTATTATTTTAGCTCCCCCAAAGCTAGAATGATAACACAGAATAGACTACTCAGCATTAACAAAATCACTGAGAAAATGTGTTCGGAGGACTCCACCAACAGCTCCATATCAACAAATCTGAGTAGAAAAAATAAAAACACCAACAGTGTACATAAAAAAATATGCAAAAAGTTAGTAGGGTATTATAAGTACAAGAAAGTGCATAATTTGATCAATAATACCTACTACAACATTAACAACATGAATGATGAGCGTGTGTTGCCAATAAAGATTCAGTACTTCAGAAATCAGAAAATTTTTATGAATGCATTTTCTTCTCACCTATTTTTGCACCCAAATCCGAGATGGATGGACAATCAGAGCAAGCATGTATATATCAGGGAGTTCAAAATTACCCCCATTGAAATTATAGCCTCTATAAGGACTTCCGAACACAGGATTTCAAGGAGAATACTACACATTGTGGATGCACTACCCGTCGATACTCCCTCTATGAGAATACATTTGATTTCGCAAAAGAGGAATTATATGGTCTGTACATGGGATGGCTTATTCCAGTCTTTAAGGGTCTCTTACTTCAGACAACTTCTGAGACAGTCCCTACCCAGCGCATGGCTATCCAACCCCTTTGCGTTTATCAAAGGGTTCATAAATGGAATCTTTGCCCTGTTTAAAGAAACGGTTAGGGGAGTTAAAACGAGTTCAAACTGCTTCGATGGATTCATGTCCGGATTTAAGTGCGGAATTATCATACTTGTTGTGAACACTGTTGGGGGGTTATTCCAATCTTTAAGTCATATGTTAAATGTCTGTCATAAATTAATGGGAGGTTCAAGGCCACGACCACCAAGTATCTTAGATTCTATAATTCTCGGATTTGATGGATTGCTTCTAGATACATTTTACAGACCCTGGGTTTCGTTATTCAATGATCCGAAGATCTCTCTAAACAAAGGAAACAGCACTCTAAAAACTGTGTGCATCATAATCGGGTGTATTCTCAGGTGCATTTTTTCTCCAATCTTTGGCCTGCTGAACCTTTCTGCCTCCATTACGGAAGGATTTGCAAACACGCTCATCGGCGACTTTGAGAGATTCTCCAGGGTTCAGGAGCGCGCGGAGTTTGAAACGGAGAAGGTGCATAACGCGGTCGCCGCCATGAGAAGGGGAAAAAGCTACATGAAGAAGACGACGAGACACGAGAAGGGCGCCTAGGGAGAGCAGCGAAAGGAGCGAAAGCAGCGTCGTAGAGAGTGTAGTGCCTGTGGCCAGACAGGAAGCTTACCCACCTTACACACAAATATTGGATGACTCGGGAAATTCCCCCACCGGAGAGGTCACTAAAAGCACGCACATTTGTATCTTTATATATCCATCTGCGCAAAAGCCCTTTTTCATTGAGGGGCCTAGTCACGTTTTATTCCTCCGCTTCAGAAGCGCAGTCCGTTTTTTTGTTGCCATGCAGTGCCACGGGTTGTCAACCTATTCGTTTGTGAAATATGCGTAGAGGCATATGCATAAGAAACAAATATATATATTACGTATCACCCGCGTGTGTTTGTTTGTTCTTACGTTCCCTTTTGGGGTGAACTTTTTACGCTCCATCTTTTTTGCGTAGAATAATGAATAAAGCAGAAAATCGTTTGCCCTTTTATGGGCGTTTTTACCCTCACGGTAAGCCCTATATTTTTGTGCCACACGACGAGAGGGAACACGTACTACACAAGTATTGTTTTTTCTTTTTTTCTTTCTGACAATAAATTGGCTTATTTCTACCAATGAGGTGGGCGGACAGCTGCACAAAAAAAGTTCCCTTTCGATTTCTTTTCTTTCTTTTTTTTTTGGGTTTATGCTTAGGCCTCTTTTTATAACCATTTTTTATCCATGTGTCCTTACGTACATAAATATATATTTTTAATTACGTTTTAAATGTCGTATTCTTTTGTCAAAACGGTAAGCACAATTTCCTGGGGCTAAATTTAACGAAATAAATTTTAAGCAGTTCTTTCTCACCACTTAAACATGGGTTAAGGTTATAGCCCAAGAAAACGAGACCCTTGTTTTTTTTTCGGAATTTCATTTCCATGTTCGCTTCAACCGTTTTTTTCTTTTTTTTTTTACTAACGAGAACAGGTCAAATTAATGTAGCCTTTAAGTGCAGGATGGGGGGGGTAACCATTATGGTATACACTTTTCCGTAAAGTGAAAGGTATAACAAATTTTGCTTCAATTTTTTCGCTGCCCACGTTTAGCAGCAATGCTGAGTAAATCATCTAGATTTTGCATGTATCAGTCCGTTCCCAATCCTTTAAGGGACCGTTTATACTAAGTGAATTGAGACAACTCGAAAGGTCCAGCTGATGCAGTATTACATCACTTCGTGACCAACTTTTTATGTACTCTAAATTGGTGTACCCCCCTCATTTATTACGCGCGTCGGTAACATTGGCCCTGTTTTTTTTCGTGAGAAGATTATCTTCATATTGTCCCTTTGCACATTTGCTACCCTTGAACAGCTTTCGCCTTTCCACCCAATTTTGATTGCCGCCTCAACTTCACTTTTTGCCTAAAATGAACAAATGAAGATTCACATATTGTTTTTTTTCCTCTGCAAAAATTTACTGGCTTATGTGTTAAAGCAGAGTATGTCCGGAGAAGGGATACTAAATAGAAGTAGCTTCAAAACGGTTTTGCATAATAGAAGTACCTCACTCCTGGCACATACCAACAAAAATTTCAGGAAATTGGGGAGAGACAGAGCGCAAAGGAGAGCCCTGCTAAGAGCCCTAACCACCAGTGTACGTTTCTTATGCCTATGTTTTTGTCGCCCCCTGTTGCACAGCTCACATGTGGTCTGATGCCTATGCGCAAGATGGAGTTCTGCTAAGTGCACTCATTTGTGTGCTTGGATACACACGAAATATGATAACGAACGAAATATGCTAAGGGACGAAATATGCTAACGCACGAATTTATTTTCCCCACTCTTGCGCAGCTTCTCCGACACGGTAAAATTGTAACAACGGAGGCCAAGGCAAAGGAGGCCCGAAGGAAGGTGGACAGGATAATAACCTTTGCAAAGAAGCATGACGATAACAGGCAATATGCGTACCGGTTAATTGCAAACTACGTCTACGACAGGGAATTGGCTCTCAACATTGTTAAGCAGGCATGGCACGAGCGTCGTACATGTTGGGCATCCGTTCTGCTTTTATATTTCATTTTTTTCTTTTCCCTTTT
>NW_008481838.1:914654-1104162 GCF_000524495.1 Plasmodium inui San Antonio 1
TTTTTTTAGTGTGCCTGTTCATTTTATTCGCCCATGCTGCGAAGCGGCTGTCTAGGACATCCACAACATATACGTGCTTTCACGAACATGAAAAAATTTTCGAAATAAGGAGGAACTTTCCTACGTTATCCGCAATTTGAAAATATTTTTTAAAAAGATACCACTTAAGGCATGCATAAGGGGAACCATGCATAATTGAGCGTTTTTTTTTTTCTCTTTTTTTTTCCCTCTCGTTTGGATGCTGCAGTAAATTTCGGCATGTATATGTTGTGCTGTGCAGTTGACACTCCTTTTGTTTATTCCTCCGTACAGGAAACTGCAGATAGGAAGAGGGAGACTGATCTACACACAATCCCGCGTGTGCGCAGTTGTTTCTCTTGCCATGTTGCGCTAGTAAATAATTATGCGGCGTGGTAAAGGGGTGTACGGTAAAAATTACGCAAAAGGGAAGGGATCGCGAGAAAAGGAAGAAGAAATAAATCTGGTGGGCTTATCCCCAAATATGAATTAACCTTTTTTAGCCACATGAAACAAGGGCATACACATTCGTAGTTGTGATGCCCCAAATGGAAAAGCGTAAAATTAAAGTTGAAATTGAATAACAATGTTGCATTCGTAAAGAGTTTTACTTTTTCTTCCATTTTTTAAACAATTTTGCCACTTCTTTTTCTTAACGCGGTTTTAATGAAATGGAGAGATGAAAAAAATGCAAATGAATGCATAAGAATGCCAGGAGAACGGCGGGAAAACTCGAGAAGAAAGCAGCTAATGACACACTTAAACCATTTCGAACATGATAATTTCACCACTAAAAATGGCAAAACCACAAAGCCATTTCGCGCGTAGGAAGTTTTAACACTATGCCTCATACAAAATAAAAAATAAAAATACGTATTTTTTTACATTTTCCTGGTTTGCATGTGGCCCCCTAAAAGAAAAAAAAAAAACACAAAACGTAAAATATGAATAGCAGCATTGATCTGCAAAGATTGGAAGAGGTAAAATAAAGAAAACGGGAATAAATTAGCCAAATTGCCAACCATGCCTTCAGTGCCGAGTCAATCGAAGCGCCAAAGTTAGGAAAACGCGCAAAAGGAAATACATGCAAAATGTATGTATGAAACACTCCTTACACGCATACATTTCTGCGCAGCATTGGAAGCACACAGAGCGGCAGAGATTTGTTACTTTTTTTTTCTTTTGCGCACGATTAGAAAAATTTTGAAGGACCATTAACGGATTTTATAAAAATACACTTTACAGGCCAAAAAAAAAAAAAAAAGAAACATTTGTTTTTATCGCATCCTACCCAATTGACAAAAAGACAATTTTTATGTGCACGTAGGGAACTATCACACTACACACATGTGTGTGTACGCTCGAGCAGGCCGCATGTCATGAATGAAAAAAGCTAGTTGGCGCAAAATAAATATGTAATTGCAAGTAAATGAGGGGAGGGTGCACCTTTCGCGAAATTTGCGTAAAATATCAGTAAGCACAGAGGAGTTTTGCATTTTCTGCGCAGATTGTGTAAGCGTGACAGCGAGGCAAGCGGGGGAAAGCGCGAGTGAGAAGCGATGCCCGTCGGTGTATGCAGCGATATAGACACATTGGAGCGCAAACACTTGCAAATAAAGAAGTAAATATAAATATATATAGATATATATATATAAATGTACGCATATACATGTACGCTTAGGCGCAGAAGAGCCGGCTTTGTTACCATAACTATACTGGCCAAAGGAACACCCCGTGCCGCGCGCATGCGTGTGTAGACCAACCGGCATACAAATACAGTTAAGTACCTACGCACTCTAAAGAACTAACCGCATAAACGACGCAAACGAAGATGAGTATGTTGCACGTGGAGAAGATACACCAAATGGACAGCATGATGAGGCTGATCATGGGCATATTCCTGACCGTAGTGGGGTCAATATTTATGGCCATTGCGAACACGTTCATGAAGCTGGGGCTGAACGACACAAAGAAGAAGAAGTACATGTTTACCAACTACTCGTGTGACATGAAATGGTACATAGGATTTGTCGTGTACTGCTTCGGATCATTCTTACACATAATTGCTCTAGGGTTCGCCCCAGCAAGTACCTTAGCACCAATGAATTCATTTGGACTAATAGCTAATGCAATCGTTGCGAATATTTACCTGAACGAGAAGTTAGGGAAAATCGAGATAATATCCACGATGGGAATTTTCTTCGGAATTAGCATTTGTGCATGTGCTTCTTTCCTATGTGATGCTAAAGATGACGTGCACTTTAATCCCATTAACATAATCGAAAGCTGGAAGAACCCCTGGTACATTTTCTACATTTTCGTTTCCATTTTTTTATCTTTTTTTACATTAATATATCTAAATCACGAGGAAAATAAAATCATATCAGAAAATGAAGAAATATACGCAACTAAGAGATATATAGAGTTAAATATGTACGATGAGAAGAAGGACGATGTAGAAAATCGAAACAATTTAAACAGCTCATTGAATACGAAAAGATTAAGCGAAAGTGTAAATGTGTATCCAAAAACGATTGGGTTGTCCTATGGCTTCTTAGCTGGGTTGATAGGATCTCAGTGTGTGTTAGAAATTAAAGAAATTGTGGCGTTTTTAAATATCGGATTGACGAATAAGCATATCTATAAAACCCCATTACCCCACTTATGTTTTATCTTCCTCGTGATATCAATTTATCTGCAGATACATTTTCTAAATTTGGGTCTAACCAGAGGCGATGCCACTTTAGTTGTGCCAACCTACTACGTATTCTGGACCTTTTTCGGAACACTGGGAGGCCTGGTAAAATTCAACGAAATTGAGAACTTTAATTTTAATTCGATCCTTCTATTTTTAGTTGGTTTTGTATTAACAGTTTTGTTTATCTCTATCCTCGCTGTGCAAGAAATTGCCTTCTTAAGAAAGTACGTCGATAAAGAAGTACCAGATATATCACTGGACAATTTAGACATCCACGCTCAGGTTTTGCAAAATAAGAAGCTGTCAAAACAGGTTATATTAAACATGGGATTGTTTCCCGTTTCGCTGCTTGGTACAACAGTAGGGCGAAAAAGATTTCGCCCTTTATACGAGCGATTCAGGAGAACCAGGAGCATTCTCTCCGACACACACATAGGAGACCAGCACTGCGAATACTCCATAGACACCAACATATACAATGCCTACACATTGCCGTACGATATATACAACACCAATAAGGACTCTTTTCACACCAAGAAGAAGAAGTTTATGAACATGGACCAGAGTGTGGAAAATACGTACGTGTTTTGAGGAGATGGTTCTGGGCAAGTAAGGTCGGTGCGGATACAAGCCTCTGTTGGGATTTCGCTGTGCCGCCGACACTCTGCCACTTTGCTACTCTGCCACTCTCTCATTACAGTGCAACTTTTTTTTTTCCTTCCAAATGAGACACACGTATGTCCCCCTCCTCCATTATGGGTAAATTAGCCGACCCGGATCTATCGCCCCTCTGTCCTGCACGAACACCAATCGCGCTGCCGAGCGCTCATCCACCCAATGAGCGCGCGTGTGTGTTCGTGCGTATGTATACGCCTGCAACTGCGCGTTGGCAACACCATTATGTGCGTCCCCGTGTGTAAATTAAAAAAACACCCTCCTATCACACCGCGCCCACATAATTTGTTTCTTCCATTGCACAAAATGGTACTCACTTACCCACAAGCGAACCAGCCACTTGTCCACCAACGTGCCACTACGTATCCGTTGATTTCCTTTTTCTTTCCTACTGTTCTCCTTTTTTTGTTTTTCCCCTGACCAGCTTTTGTTCTTTTAAATATCTTTTAAATATTCGCAGTTTTTTTTTTTCTCTCCTATTTATTTCCCCCAATTTAAATATGTTTCCCTCATGCACCAGTTGGGCCTTGGTTCTTTTGATTCCTCCTTTATTTATCTGTGCATTATGTGCCTCAAATTTTTTGGACTGGTCATCGTCATTCGTTGCTGGGCATTCGTCACACCGCGGCATCGTCGACGTACGCCTATCCATTTTTCCCTTTTTTAAAACTTCACCCCAGTTCATTACCATATTTTTTCCTCCCAAAACACCCATTGTACAAATGTTATGTATATCCAGAATGAGCAACATATTGGTTGCCACATTTTTCCTTCTTCTATGTGTTCAAGTCTGAAAAATCTACTTTATGCGTTTTATTTTGGGAAGTTCCTGCGAATGCTACCTTTTTATAATGGCCACGTATTCGGCTATATTTAATTGTATTGCTATGTACGCGTTGGAGACCGCCCCCGGGTGTGCCAAACAAAATAGCGAGTCACAGCAGAGGCACTTGAATTGTTTGGTTAAACAGCATACCATTAGGCGAACGAATTAACTGTAAACGGTAGATTCGCCCATCTGTTGCCACCCCTACACGGAAAAAAAAAAAAATTAAAAAAACATTAAAAAAGATTTTTTTTTTTTTCGAAAATGCCAACTTCGAGTCATTTCCAAAGCCTCATTTATCACAGGTCACAAAATGATCGCGCGATCGCTCCCAATTTTGTTTCTCCTAGCAGCAACGATAACGATGGCAACGACAAAGGCCTTGCGCCTAACTAGGTGTACCTCTTATTTTGCGCCCCCCCCAAAATTGGCCAATAATAGGCACACACATGGCAGTAGGTTCCGCGGGCGGCATGTGGACAGACTGAGGCTCCTGGACGAATCAGTCAAAAGTATGGCCGCACGAGGGGTGTTCCCACTTGACCATCTTAACGATAAATAAAAAAATACGAAAAAAATAGGAATAAAAATAATCTTAAAATTGGGCATAGACGTGAGCTTAAAAATAGGCATAAAAATAAGCTTAAAAATAGGCATCAAAATAAGCATATACGCAAATGTGAATGTCCACTTTGCTGCCCTTTTTGTAGACAACGAGCACATAATCAAGTTAACGGACAACGCCCAAAAGAAAATCAAAGTAATGTGAAATAAAAATGGGTTATTACGACTAAAATGATTTCTTCTTTTCTCCCCCGCAGCATATATACCATGAAGGCGAACCGCGCATAAATAGACAGTGACGTTGCGCACACCTGTCATCCTCCACATATATGACTCCCTTTTTAGGAACTGGTAGGAGAGACGGGAAGTGATAACCTAATTCTAAAGCTGTCTGTAAAAAATGGAGGCTGCAAAGGGTTGCAGTACAAATTGAATCCCATCAGGAAGGTATGCATAGAAATGTTTTCATCGAAGTGTAGTCGAGCGAAGGAAGAACTAATTAAGAAAATTTAAAGAGCTCACTCACTCTGTTACTTACCTAGTTATGTTACCATAGCCAACACCCTTATCATCATTACAAATTTCTCTACCGTTTCCCCCCCTCTCTTTGAAGGACGAAATCGAGGGAGATGACTATGTGCAGCAATTTGAAGAATTAAAGTTCATTTTGTCCATTGATGCAACTAGCCTTATTTACATTTACAACAATATATTGGATTACAGCTACGATTTAATCAATGGTGGATTTAAGTACGTTTCCGTTATAGCATGAGTAGCATACTCCAGTTTGCGCCTTCACCCCAAAAGCTTTTATGCCGACGTTTTGCGGTGTACCGTACATAAATCTCCCTGTTTGGAATTATTACATATGCCATTTTTTTTTTTTTGCCATTTCCCCTGTAGGTTTATAAATCCAAATGCCACTAAAAAGTGTGGCTGCGGGAAGTCATTTAATGTTTAGCTGCTAAAGATATGACAATTTCTCTCCTTTTATTCTTTTTTTTTTGTGACATTTTTTAAAAAGTAAGACACTTTTCGGGTATCATTTGTTGACAAAAAATTACGTTTAAATGATTAAAAAAAAAAAGTGTTTCTTTTTTGAATTAAACAAATTGTGTCGTATATATGGACAAATAAAAATTAAAAACATCGCGACGGTCCTCACTTGGGGGTGGGGAGAAACGGCCTTGAGAAAATGTAAGGGAACTCAATTTGTGATCATTTATCTCCGCTGGAGCATCCCCTGCATCCACAATTTACACACTGCAAAACCTACGGAATATGAAAAGAAGCGCGATGGCAACAGTGTAGCCAGATAGACATATCACTGGAGTGTGTAATTCGCGCTGCTATGCCTACTTAACGTGGGGGCAATCCTATTCATATATAACGGCATGTGCGCAGATTTTCACATGCATACAACTGCACATTCCCCTTTCCAGTACTTACCCGATCGCCCAGATTACTTTTGGGCACTCTACAGATGCAGGTGTTGCTGAAGTTGCTGTCTGATATCTGGATGCACTTGAGGCAGCACAGGTTTTCATACCCCTGCTTCCTCCACTTTGATATGAGCGCGCCGTCGACGTATTTTTCCTGCACCAGGTAGTCATACAATTCCCCTGCAGAACGCACATGAGAGTTACATACATTGGGTACATATATATATAAATACATATGTATATATAAACGCGCGCTCACACCGCGTCACCAACCCGACTTGCGCACAAACGGAAGAGCAAAAAACGCGGCTGTTATTAAACCACCACTCAGAGGCTCGGGTTTGGCCGGGAAACTTACTTGATATTTCCTTGCGCTTGTAGTACAGCTCGTATATGTAGCGAGACGTTTGGTGGTTGATTTGAAATATGGGCCACAAAATTTCACTTTTCCTTTTCTTAGAAGTATCTTCGTTTTCCAAGCTACGCATTTTTTTGTTCATTTCATCTAAAAAGGATTCTACTTTACACCACCCCTCGGGTGGTTTCCTTGAATTCATCGTCCTGATGCGCGGCATGTTGACAGAGGCATGCTTCACGAACGGGTTGTCGCATTAGTGATCCATGCGTTTGGGCCCTTGGCAACTTGGCCAAATGGCCTCTTGGCGTTTTACCTGAAAAGTTCGTTTAAAAAGTCGCCACTCGGAAAGCGTTCTTTTCATGTACGCGTTAATTTAGAGAACGAGCGGAACCATTAAAAATTGTTTACCCTAAAAAAAAGTGCATACGAGAATTTTCCCCCGCTGAAGAGCCTTTGCGTACATTTCAGGAATTTTATAAAATTCGCTTTTGCCCTAGGGAGAAAAATTTCGTCACTGAATTTATGCTTTTCAGGGAACACAGAGTGGCCACTTTTTATCTTTTAAATGCTTGTTATACAAAGCTGTACGGGTAGCTTTACGCGAGGAAAAAAAATGGAAAAAAAATACATTGCGTTTTACTCACTACGCATTTGAACGTTCTTCCGTTTAGAGGAGCAAAAATGCGATACACAAATGGCAATTATGTAGAGTATAAAAAGGGAATGGCGCCTGGCGGTTGTTGTTGGTGGTGTGGTACTTTCTTTGCTTCACACGTTTTCAACTGTTCGAATAAAAATGTATGATATCTGGGGATTAAGATGAGTTTTCTTAATTTTTCCATTCTGTCCATGTCCACCTCAACATGGAAAAGGGAAACAACCTCACGAAGGCGAACAAAGGGAACGGACAATGGTCAATGCAAAGTAAACCAAACGAAAGTAATGAATAACCCCTGTCAGGATCTGTACTGTCTTTATTGAGACCCCAACTCAGCAACTACCTGCTGCTACGACACAGAGGCAAGCGTCTACAAGGAGAAATGCCAAGGAGCCATTGGAAGGTTTGTACAATTATGTGCTCCCTAATTGTAATGGGCGAAGAGGAAGCCATGTCAAAACATCAAAAATACATTTTTACTCATATTGTTACCGATTAAAGAGGTAAAAATAATACGACAATTTGTGTGTGCATTTATTTTTATCACCAGAAGGGGGTTCCAAATTTTATGAACGAAAAATGGTTTATCTTGAATAACATCAGTTCTGCATTTTCGTCGACGAATTTGAATGCGTACATTCGGAGCGGAACAGTAGCTATCCCGAAGTGTTGCCCTCAAATGTAGTCCTCTAAAAAATTGTGATTCCTAGGGAGAGATGCGCTTCATCAATTCTGTTAATGTAAGAAGTAGCCCTCTTTATGTCATTTTTTTTAAAGCTAAGATGTTCAAGTTAAAATAGGAGGAAATTTGCGGACCTCCCTTTTTATAGAAATGATGACTGCAGTGGACACATAGCTGCTTCACTCTTTTGTCAGAAGTCAGTGAAATGTATACGGAATTCCTAGATTTATTTCTCTTTTTTGCTAGGTGTTTTTAAAGGGTAAACAGTGGATGTGTGAAATTACGCGTACATATTATTGCGGATGAATGAGGCGTGGAATTCTTCTCACGAAAAAAGAAAAAAAAATTCAACACGTATTAATTGCTCATTATATTCATTTATCACAGTGTATGTAATTAAAAGAAGAAAGACCTTTCGAACAGTCTTAAAAAATTCGTTTTATTGCACTGTTCGGACCTTCCTATGTTCCCCTCTGGTGCGTGAAAAAAAAAAAGTACTCTTGCCACGTTTAAGAAAATGCTCTACTGAAGAAAGTATTCACGATAATGCTGACGTGGTGGGTAAAAAAATACATATGCACATTCTCTCGTGGAAAAAAAAAAGAAACCATAAAAATATTAATTAAAAGTGGTCGCGGTGTCAAGCGCAGCTTAGAAAAGGAGTATACACGAAGCGCCTTTTACTAAATGAGCTAATTGTATTTAAGACCACGGCGCATGTATTACAGAGGAACATGCTCGTCAGTCTTGTAAGTGAATGACAATAATTGGAAAACCACGACAAAGCATTCTTCCTGTATGCCTCTGCAAATGTATCCCCGTACATATGTGCTGTTGGCACTGAGAAAATGCTTCTACGTTGTTTGCGTATGTGCTCCCCATTTTATACACCCCTCCAACACATTAAAATAATGTAAATATGCTCCCATGTGCTGTGACTACATGTTTGTGGAAATATATCCAGCTTCGCTGCTGAATGATGACTCCAGACGAATGACAGTCACATCAGAGTGAGGGGAAAAAGAACACCCTCTGATCGAAAAAAGCAGTATGCCTTTAGCCCCCCTTATTGACGGACGCACCAAAAAATAGACCTCCTTAAAAGTGCAAAGAATTTTCCCGCCTTGTAGGAGATCATTCGGTTTTGTTTATTTTGTTTCGCCGGAGCAGTTTTATTTGTTTAGTTCGGTTCGGCTTTAATTTTCCATTTTTTTGGTTTTTTTATTTAATTTTATTCTGCTTTTTTTTTTTTTTTTATATTTTCTTCTAGCTATATTTTCGCCACCATTTGGCTACTTTTTTATTCCAAATAGCCAAAAGTGAAAAAAAAAAAAAAAATTGTCACTGTCGTATTTTTTATGCTCTTTTTTTCCTTTTTTTCCCTTTTTTTCCTTTTTTTTTCCTCTTTTTCTTTCCTCTTTTTTCATGTGCTTCTTTTCCATCCCATTTATATTTCGTGGAAGGAAATGTGCAAATAGTGATGTTCTGAAGAAACCACGCCAAAAATGCTAAAAAAACTCACCCCAAAAATTATTCATGTTTTTTTAACTGAAACAAAAAACAACGTTAGAAATTCACGTAAAATTTAGAACTAAATAGATGGTATCTATGAGAATAGTGAAATTAGCAAGATTGATATTTTTACATATTCCACACTTCCATTCTGATTCTTCCTTTTTATTTCCCCATATTTATTATTATTTTTTTTTCTTTCAAAGCGTGTTCTTATTATTTTAAAGCAGCATTGTAGTGTCCTTCATGTTGCATTTTCACCACATACTTCACTCATTTTTATTTTTCGCGAAAAGATATCATGATTGAGATGCTCCTGTATCCTAATAATTTCGCGCGAGCTTTGTTGGGATACTTGCTACGCAGATGTACACATGCGCCGGACAAATTTTGATGTTTGTTCGTACGTGTTTGTACACGGCGTTTAAGCAGACGTTTATGCTAGCGTAATCGTTTAAGTGAGCCTTATGCGCGATGTTTCCATGCTCAAGCACGCGTAGGCACGTATACGCTTGAAGCTATATATGTGTGTATATATGTATACATTTCCACGTTCAGTTGCCCGTCCTTTCTGTGTGTTCTTTCACACATATTACTTTTCCATACGCCGTTCACGCAACAGACTATTTTCATGTGTGTTTATATGCTGGTACATATGCATACACATGTGTATATGTTTGCACTTTTCACTTGTGCGAAGTCAGCAAAAGAGTAATTGCATTTGTTACACCGTACGGAGCTGTGTGCCTCGGTGTTCACCTAACATTACAATTTAAGAAGAAACCAAAAAACGGAGGTACAATATATATCTACAGATATAAACACTCATGTAAAAATTTAAAAAAAAAAAATTTACACGCAGACAAAATTAGTAGATGATTTCGCTCCCCCCTTTTTTTTTTCACCATTTTTAATATACCCATCTACGTTATGATAACTTTTACAAAATTTTTGCGTAGCCCTTTTATTATTCCCCCCCTGCATGTGTATACATACATCGTTTGTCAAATTTTTCCATTGTGATTGTACGAAGAGTGAAGTTGTAGAGAAAGGCAGGATAAAATAAAGGCCTCTTTTGTGCCAGAACACGTGTATATGTACGCACGTATGTATGATGTGCATACCTTGTGAATTTGCTTATTTTACAGCAAAGTGTAAAAATTGTGTGTTACATTTTCTTTTTATGTATAAGGGGTAAAAAGGAAAGGAGGCAGAACCGATTTATTCCACAATTACCAGCTATTTTTATGAAAATCAAATTCACCTTATGATATCTATTTCGTATCGTTGATGAGCCATTGATTTAAATTTATTTGTATTGCTTATCTGATTTGCAAACATATACGTGCTTCTGTGGATGTATAAATTAAGGAAGCAGCCGAACGAGCGACCTACCTTTTGCCCACACCCAAAGGTAAACGTGCGTAATGGCTGGTTGGCAAAAATTGGTTAAAGTGGTCCTACCTTTGTTCCTTTTCGTGCATCTCTACTGCGCCTATAAAAGTTCGATTATTCATATGTGTGATCTTTTACGATAGTGGCGTTGTACGTTTGGATGATGTAGAGAATTGCAAACTAAAAAAAAAAAAAAAATATACATATATATGCATACGTACCTATGGGCATGTGATGAATTCATGTGTCCATGTGCTCACGTCTCCATATACCAGCTGACATAATATAATCCACGCCGTAGTTGCCCCCCTTTCTACACCCTTATCCACCTGAACCGCCACTAAATCGAAATAATGGAGTGCCTTTCGCATGACAGCCCAAGCACAAACGGCGGAATATGCAGCAAGGAGTTAACAAATAGCAGTGGAAATTCTAAGTCGATCGAAATGCATGCATATAAAAGTAAAGTCGAAAAAGGCCCCAACTGTGAGCAAAATGGATTAGCAGCAATTAGGACAAGTAACAGAAAGAACGAAGAAAGGAAGAACCAAATGAATTACTGTACCGATAATGACCAGGGTGACAATTTTAAAGTGTTGCACACTTATTCAGGTACCAGTCAGAAAAGCAGAAAAAATGGGCGCACAAAGAATTTTTCAAAAAATAAAGCAGATTTCAATGATTTCTTTTATGAAGAAAAAGATGCCAATAGCAGTTATGTGGAGAAGTCGAAACGCCCCAATAGGCATTTTCCGCATGGGGGATCAGGAAGTAATAGAGGGTTTAACGACAATCGCCTGAGAAAAGGCACATCATCAGGAAATTGCAGCAGTGGTAATAATAATATCGGGGTGCACAATCCTATCGAATCGTTCGGGAAGAACTATTCAGGCTCAAGAATGAATGTGGTAAATGGTGCAGATGAAAAGTACGCAAAACGGGTGGCGACCAATAACGAGAACTTAGTGCCAACCGCGAATAAATCACATTTGGACATGGTGTATAGTAGAAATAGGAGAAGAGGTGCAAACTCAGAAAAGCAGCCATTTGTCTTTACGAACAGACGGGGACAAACTGGAAGTTATAATGATCCAAATGGCACCATTTTAGAGTGCGATAACGACGATGATCATGGCGCCGCTGAGCATTTGGGCGTGGGTGGAATAATGTGTGGTGACCTCTGTGGTGACGTTATCGATGGCGAAAGCAACTGCCTCAAGGGCGATTTCCTCAACGACGGAATCCCCCCCAGCAAGAAAAGCAACTTCCTGCGAAAGAGTAAATCCCTGAACAGAAATAATATTTACGAGAGCAAAGAGGACGACAAGCGGCTGCTATCCATCACGAATAGGGACACCCCGGAAGGTATGGATTACATGAACGTGAGGAAGAAAGCTTGTTCTAATAACGAATTAAAATTTAAAGAAAAAAGAAAAGATGAAGCGAACTGCACAAATAGGGAAGCCAATTACGATTTTAAGAGCGCCTTAAATGTCCAATTCTCCAAGACAAAAATGTGCCCATATATGAACACCAAAGAAAAGTGCAAACGGTTTTTAAGTAATATGTGCCCCTATGCACACGACCAAAGTGAGTTAAAGCCATTTCCAGATTTGTACAAAACAGCCATGTGCCGTAACTTCATGAAAAATTTATGTACTAAGTCCAAGATTGAATGTAATTTTGCACATAATGTGGAGGAGCTCAGATCCACGGATGAGTTTTACAAAACGACATTGTGTAAGTTTTTCCTCAACGGGTACTGCAAGGCGGACACCAACTGCAGGCACGCGCATGGACACAAAGAGCTGAAGTGTAAAGAGGCGAAATATAAAGATGCGAAGTGTAGAGAAGCAAAACGTAAAGAGGTGAACTGTGAAGAGATGGAATATAAAGAGGTAAACTGTGATGGGATGAACTGTAATGAGATACAGCATAGGCACCTCGGCAGTCCGTCCTGGGAGAGCGACAGGGTAGGCACGGAGAAGACGAATAACCATGACGGGGAGGAGCAGCCACAGCACCCAGATCACCCGCTTCAGGAGAGTGATATGGAAGGGGAGGAAACTCTTCTAAACGGAGAAACAATGAATGGGTTCAAGTCGTCGGAAAGCTTCTCCCTGAGCGAGGGGAAGGAGGTAAGGATTATAAGAGAAGGAGAAGATGTTGCGGAGGAGGATATGCTTGCCGCGGAAAACATCCAGGAGGACGAAGCGGTAATGGACCTTATCGCGATGGAAGGAAAACACATATCAAACACACACGATAGGGAAAAAAATGATAGCAAAAACAAAAAAGAAAAATTCTACAACGCATCGCGCAAACTCATGTCCATTAGCACGAAGGACACGTACTGCTTTCTGTCCAATGGGCTGTCCAGAAATATGGAGTCATCCGAAAATTTCGATGATGAAGATAGGAGTGTAAGGACGAATGAAGATTCGACTCTTGCCCATAGCAATGGAGACTCCAAGATAAAAAGTTCAGAAAGCGCAAATAGCTATTTTAAGGGGGATCTTCACCCTGAGTATCCATTCAAGTCTAACGAAACGATGTACCGAATGGAGGTAAAGGATGAGGAAGTTAATCACTTGTGTGATGCAACTGGGAGGGAAGGCAAAAAGGGAAGTGACACAGGGCAGGGGCGGAACTCCGTGGATAATAATGAGGAGGTGACCACAATTGGACACTTTGCAGAAAGCCATAACACGACTGATGGAAAACAAGAAAGAGACAATAGTAACAAATTCACCTATTCAAATTCACACAGAGATAGTAATGTAGCACTGAATGGAAGTTTAGGTTTGAAAAAAGAGGGCAGGAAAGTCTTTAACGAAGATAATGCGTATGGACATAGAAGTAAAGTGAGCGTCGGTGGGGGAAAAGGTTCAAACGAAGCGACCATTCATCCCAAAATGGAAAGGAACAAAAATGGAAGGGGCTACATGAACCCTAATTTTGCCCCCATCGGTGGTCAAGGTCGCACAAGAAATTTTCAGGACAAAATGAGGAACGGGAAGTTAAATCGAAATATGCAAGTTGATGCCATCAAGGTGAACGATGAAATGTGCCCCCGAAGTGAGATGCACAGTAGCAGATTGTCTGAGCATGGGATGTATGGTTATGATGGAGCCGAGGGATACACTGGGAGTTGCGGCGGCAGGGACAGCAGTGGGTATGTGCCGGAGAGGGGAGAGAATTACACATGGGAGGATCACGCCGGGGTGAACCACGCTCGGGAGAACCACATGCGGGAGGACGACGTGGATGAATACAACAGGAGCGGCTACCGAAGAAGGGGATTTCATAACGCCGATAAGGGCAATGGCAGCTCTGTGAGCGGTGTAATCGGCGTCACTAACGGCGGTGACAACTTCCACAGCGGGAGTAACAACAACTTTAACGGAGACTTTGGTAACAGCGCCGATAACTACAGCAGCAGCGTGAGTAAAAATTATGGAAAAGGAAAAAGGGCGAATGGAGGCACGACGAGGTACAATGGCCACCCAGGCAGTAGGGACAGCAGCAATAACGGAGTGGCGAATAGGGGCGCGGCGAATGGCGGCTTTGCGGATAACGTCATGGCGAGTGGTGACTTAGCAAATAATAGCATGATGAGCTACAACGTGGTGAACAATAACCTCGTGAACAGCAACCTGGTTAGGAAAAACTTCAGGAGTAACCACCCAAGGAACAACACCCGAAATGTGAGAAGCAACGCGAGAAACAACTTGAGGAATGGCGCTCTGGCGAATTACGGTGCAAACACTAATGGCGCGAACACTAACGGCGCAAACCCTAACAGTGCATACCCTAACAGTGCATACCCTAACAGTGCATACCCTAACAGTGGATACCCTAACGATATTGTGGAGAATAATATGCACACCATGCATTCGGAGAATGTCAACACCTGCAACAACAATTTCAGTTGCTACAGTCCCAGCGGGAGTGACGCAAATGTTTACATGAACAGGAATAATTTTCCCTACAAGAATGTGACCCAAGGCAGCAATTTCAGTGGTGTTGGTAGAGCACTCAGCAAGATTGACAATACCAATTATGGCGGAAATTATGGCGGTCATTACGGCAACGTTGGTAGCGGTCCACTCGGCGGCAACAACAACCCGTACCTTCCACAGGACTATACTCCACCCATCTGTAACAATATAATGAACCAGAGTAAAAATTATAGAAGTAAGAAAAAGAGTGTGAAAAATAACATGCCATACCAAATGAGCAACAATGGAAATTTTCAAAACAGTAGCGGGTATGATCGTAATGGCAATATATATGATAAAAGTGATGTGAAGCGAGACGGCAATTACAACGCTCATGGCTTTAACCCCAGTGGTACGAAAGGAAGTATGAATAATAGCCACGTTGACGGGAACATTTATGGCGATATGTTTATGAATAATGGTCCAAGGAACAACCACCATGACAGTGTCAATAACATTTACACCTGTGGCAATGGGAATAATTATTACCCCTCCGGCTACGATACGAGCGGGATGCATGTAATGAATACCTCCCTTGAAAACAGTCCAGGCGTGCGCCACGGAGGCATGGAACTGAGTGTGCACAGTGGCCACATGTACAATACGACACGTGTGTATGGGATTAGAGATGGACAAAGTGGCTCGCATGACGGGATGCAAAACGGAGCGCACCACGGAATGCATAGAGCAGTGCAAAACGGAACACATTACGATGCACATAACGGAATGAAAAACGACACACATCGAGCCTTCAGACAAATGGACAAAAAAGCTCATAGCGGCAATATCGACCATATGCATGGAAGCAGAAATAGGAAGTGCCTTATGAGCAATAATGCCTATAATGATACGTACAAGGGTAGTGACGAAAATTGTAGCCACGCGTTGAACAAAGCGGACGAGGCGGACGGGGCTAACGGGGCGAACTTAGGTCAACCCTTTGCATGCGATACTGGTGTGCACGATGAAGCCAGTCTGGGAGGTGGCAGCTTCTTATGTAGGAAGCCGAGAGGTTGCTCCTCGAATAGTTTAAAAAGTGGACACATGGCAGAAGCAGGGAAACTAAAAAGAAATAATTATGATGAAACCAACTTAGGCTCAATGAAATCAGACCACATAGGCAAGAGAGAAAGGGAAAATAGGAAAGAGGGTCGCAGTGGTGAAGAAGGTGCAAGCGAGATGAGAGGCACTGCATACTGCACCATGTTTAATGCGAAAGATAACACGAACAATTCAGAACGAAACGCGCAGTTGCAGGATAATAATCGTGGTAACAGCAAAGAGTGCAATACCCGCCGAAACCGAAATGGAAGCAAAAATGGAGGGAACAATAACGGCGTGATGATGCGCCATTTACATGGCAGCACGAATCGAAGCACGCTGAGGACACTAGCTGCGTGCATAAGCCCCGTGAACGGACCAGCGGACCAGCCATCATTATGCGAAGATGGCCAAGTGGAATGTTCCACCCTAGAAAAAATGAAACCAAAAAATTATAATTCAACGGGTGAAAATTTCAAAAGTAATAATTTAAAAATTAAGAGTCCACGAAGAAGGGGTTCGCAAAATAGGAGAGCTCAACGTGAGGAACACCAAAGTAGGGGTCAGCACATTGGAAAAGAACAAATCAGAGGAAAGAAAAATCAGGAAGAGTTACACACAGAGCTACAAATAGCTGACCATCCGAGTAAAAGTGGTATGCTTAAGAAAGATAACAAAATTGAAAAATTTCTAATTGACGAAGAACCCCAAACGTGTGTGTCTTGCTATCAGTACATGACACATTCCACGCCGGGGGAAATGACACCAACAAATACATGCTGTTTAATGTGTGGCCAGGTAATAAAAAAATCGATCTCTTTGATGATCATAGAGTTATTGCAGCCACAGGTGCAACACCTACTTTCGGATGCCAACTTTTATGTTCAAAATTATCACGACTGATAAGGTTCCGGGGGTGAGTAGAGACAACGAGGGTGTTACGTTATAGTTGTATGGGGACACAACACAGTTACGTGCATGTGTGGTTAACGCTCATTAGGAAGGACGCACGAACAAGTGGAGAAGTCCGCATTAGTGGGGGTAGAACAGCCTCCGCAAATTGATTACTTTTAGAGAGCAGGTCAATGAAAAAGGAAAACCGCCCATTCTCCGTTACTGTTTATTTCGCGTTTATTTTGTTCCTACCCATGTATTTCGTTTCTTTTTATTTCTGTTTCATTTCCCCTTCATCCATGTCGCGGGCCTTTACTAATTTGTGTACCCCTTTTAAATTTTGAATTTAAGAGGAGTCACCCTGCTTTAAATATAAGATGTCTCCCTCCGGTTGTCCCTGAAAATTGTGTGGCCGCTTTCTGTTTTTCCCTTAAGTCTGATTGTGCCGATTAGGAAAGAGGACTCGCAGTGCCTTGTAATATGTACGAGCACGTACACGAGGGGAGGAACATCTTTTGCCGCACCTGTGCATTTAAACCCTTCATGCGTTGATTGTTCTCCTTTTTCCAGCGTTCCCACCCCCAACCGGGGCGGCCATGCGCAGTTGTATGTAGGTGAATACGTGTGCCCATGCATATGTAGATAAAAGCACAACACCAGTGCACGCAAGTAGGTGCGGCTCCACTTGCATATTCATGTTGCACTGATGCGTACAAACCGTTAAGGAGACCGCAGAAACTTGATTAATTAAAAACGTTAATCTTGATTATTCCATTTTGTTAAGCTAACGTCGTTCCTAAGTCACCATGCTGTGTGTTCCTCCACCGCGAAGAAGGCAATGTTTCGCCATTTTTGCGTCAACTTGAATTTTACAGTATTTTTTCGTCAATATTTATAATATTGCGCGGGTGCGAAGTAAATGTAAGCATTTTTTTCCGCCCTTTGTGAATAAGGTACATTATTAACGTGCAGTCATTTTAAGGGGAACTGAAAACCAGCTCAAAACTTGTTCACAGAGGTGGGCATTTATGTAGACAAGGTTAAGGGGAAAAAAAAAATTTTCAACCAGAACGAATAATCAATTCTTTTATAGTAACGTTTTTAAAACAAGGGAGAAGGGGAAAATTTTTTATTGATACGGCACTCTTGATGCTCACGCCGCTGAGCTAAGTAAATACGTTCGATTTTCTCCTACGTTAATATGCAAGAGTGGAACTCGCTTTTCGTAATCAACAAAGAGACACAAACCGTGGCAACACATAACATTGTGTTCGCTACAAAATAGTACAGGGAACCCTCTTCTCAACTTTTAGAAGTGGACAGTTTTACGCGAATGTTCCGTTTGGAGAGCCCTGACAGTTTTTCTTCCCCCCCCCAAAAAATGCTGCATCATGCAAACCCGTTTTAAGTTAATACATTATTTGGACATAATTCACGCCCAAACGGTATGCTTATCTTTTTTTTTTTGTGCATATGATAGCATCGAACAGAAATCCTTTTGTCATACAACGTCAGAATCACTACGGTGCATACAATTTTTTCTATATTTAAGGGGGATGTGGAAAATGGCCTTAAATTATTATTGCCATGAAGCATTTTTTTTTTGTCCTCATAATTCTTACCAAGTCGGGGGGTACAAAAATACGCACAAAAGCAGAAGGGTTTATTTTAATGCCTCATGTGAGAAATGAAAAAATTAACGTGTTAATTGCTCATTTTGGCAACGGAAGGAAATGGCAAAAGGTGAGTGAGTCCCCGTAAAAACTCCATGTATGGCTAAATGCAATTGTGTATGCATTAGCTGCGCGCGTCATCTGCGGATATCCACACCCGTCTGGAACGCCTATATATATACTTACATATATATACATACATATATAATATGTAGTTGTTTGCGCTGCCACTATGACTTGGGATGTTTTTCTATGGGCATTCTTGATTTGTTCATTTGGCGCCGCGTCGGGTGGACTGGGCGAGCTGGATAATAACAACAGCGGATGGCGCGCAATTTATTTAGTGGTGCCACAAATAAGCGCTTTTTACATGCACTTGGGGATTGGTAAGCACTTTCATATGGTTGCCTTTTTTGTTCGGCAACGCGGAGTGCCTTCAAAATACGCTGAAAATTTTTCTACCAGGTGAAAGCGGGGGGTATGTAAGAATGCGCATATTTAATATATCCACAATATGCACTTCTCGACTTATCGATGATAAACGTTGCTTTACTATTTTTTTTTTCGGGCCTCTTCAAAGATTATATTCGTAAAGTTGTACATAGTACAGGTATTTTAGCACTTTCGTGTATACATGTGCCGTGGCACGCAAAACGTGTGACCATGGGTTCAGTACAGTTTAGTTGAGTAAGGATCGCATTGGCTTACCCGCTGCGGGCATTGGAAGGGGAACGGGCCCCTATTGTTCGAGGATTCTACTGCAATAACTTTCATATGTTATAAAAGTGGGGCTTCTCACAATGCGCAGCGGCAAAAAAAAAAACTATATAAAAAAATTACATAACGGTTTTAAAAAAAAAAAAAAAATGCGTGATTATTTTTATAGATTCTCCCTATACCGTTTAGCGAAAATATTAACAGGGGGTCAGGAGGCCTCAAAATAAGCGAATTGAATTGTTGAAAAGGTTGTACAAATTTGGCATAATGTACATTTACGAAGAAAAAAATAGTGAAAAAATGAAATATTAAAAAAGAAGGTATACATGTATATATGCATATGATATATGTATAATGTTATATACATACTCGCATATACAAGAAAAACGCAAAAACGGCAAACAACTAGTAATGCCAATGACAGATACGCAAAGATTAGGAATAACAAAAGGAGGAAGAAGAAACCGCTAATTTTAAATGCCCCAACTCCCTATAAAAAAAAAATGCTCTACTTATTTTTTTTAATCCTTGATGTTTTTTATACTTGAGTAAATTTTTTTCGAGATGCATATTTTGAAGCCGCGAAAAAATATATTCGGAAAAGATAATGTTTCTTAATTAGTATAAATTATGCATATATGTATTCATTGTTTTTTCTTTTATCTTTTATGTTTTATCTTTTATCTTTCTTCTTTTTTCTTTTTCTTTAATACATTTTTCCATTTTTGTCATTGTTGTACATGCTTTTTATGAATATATTATTATGCAGTGGTAATTTTATGTTCCATAAACTTTTATTCTGTTAAAATAAAAGTTATTGATGATAGCCAAGCCTCCGTTTTTGAATGATACCACTTTGATGAAACAGTTAGGTAAAATGTTCACGACATTGTATAGATAAAGAATTCAATATTGTAAATTTTTTTTTTCTTTTCCATTACCACATTGTAGAGATTTTATATGTTCCACTTTTATCCGAATAGCTTCATTTTTTTTTGTTCCTATTCATGTTGCATTTTTCTGTGCATATAGGATTTGGCTGGCCAGCGTTGTACCACAGGAGTGCACATGAGCCACGCTTTGTACACGTTCATATGGCTGTATGTAGGTATATACATACGGGTACAAGTACATAAGTTTGCTTGTGCCCTTGAGCTTGCCGCGCGCCCTGCTTTGAAAGCCTACATTGTTTAAAAGCGGCTTAAGAGAGGAGCAGGAAAGGAAAGCATCTCGGTTTTCTCACCTGAAACTTTCCGCCCATGAACATAACTGTTTTATAAATACCCATTTGGCTCCTGAGGGTAACATTTTTGTATTCTAGCTCGACCCGAGTGTACACTTATGCATTGTGAACAGAACGCTTTTACGTCGGGCTTGGTGACCTACGTCTTGTTCCCCCTTCCCGTAACTCCTCTCCGTTAGGGAATTTGGGTGATATTGTTCCGTAGCTGTCCCTATGCTGTAAATGTGATATGTGCACAGGTACTGTGTATTCGTGTCAGTCGCTCGCGCGTGCGTCCGTGTGTTTATCGTGAGTTCGCATCAAAAACGTGCCGCACGTGTGATCGTCTCTTACGAGCCACCTCGCTGACATCGTAGGGTTATAATTTTGGCACCGCTTGTTTGTACCTAGCACGCCCCTTACTGCGTTTATGCCTCTCTCCCCACCCTTTGCAACCATCGAAAATGAAAAAGGATCAGAGCCAAGGGAGGGACAATAGCAGCAGCAGTAACAACCCGAGTATTAAAGATGAAGTGGAAAAGGAATTGAACAAGAAGGGGACCTTTGAATTATTTAAGAAGATAAGGACGCAGAAAATCCCCTTCTTTCTACCGTTTAAATGTTTGCCGTCAAGTCATAAGAAGCTGTTAGGCTTGTCCTTCGTGTGCGCCACCATATCAGGCGGCAGCTTGCCCTTCTTCGTGTCAGTTTTTGGGGTCATTATGAAGAATATGAACTTAGGAGAAAATGTAAATGATATTATATTTTCCTTGGTCGTCATCGGAATATTCCAGTTCCTTTTCTCCTTCATTTCGAGCTTCTGCATGGATATCGTAACGACAAAAATTTTGAAGACACTCAAGATAGAATTTTTAAAAAGTGTATTTTATCAGGATGGTCAATTTCATGATAATAATCCGGGCTCAAAATTGACATCAGACTTGGATTTTTACTTAGAACAAGTGAATGCAGGAATTGGGACGAAGTTTATCACTATATTTACCTACTCAAGTGCATTTCTTGGTTTATACTTTTGGTCCCTATTTAAGAACGCTAGGCTCACCCTCTGCATCACATGCGTCTTCCCCCTTATATATATCTGCGGTGTTATTTGCAACAAGAAGGTGAAGATTAATAAGAAAACGTCTCTCCTGTATAATAACAACACCATGTCCATCATCGAAGAAGCGTTAGTTGGCATCCGAACCGTCGTCAGCTATTGTGGTGAAAATACTATATTGAAAAAGTTTATCTTGTCAGAAAAGCAGTACAGTAAATACACGTTAAAGGCAAACTTCATGGAATCTTTACACATTGGTATGATTAACGGATTCATTTTAGCATCTTACGCTTTTGGTTTTTGGTACGGAACGAGAATTATCATTTCGGATTTGAGCAATCAGCAACCCAACAATGACTTCCACGGAGGCTCTGTCATCTCCATCCTTCTAGGAGTACTCATCAGTATGTTTATGTTGACTATCGTTTTGCCAAACATAACGGAGTATATGAAATCTTTGGAAGCTACGAACAATCTGTACGAAATTATTAATAGAAAGCCCCTAGTCGAGAATAACAATGATGGGAAGAAATTAAAAGACATTAAAAAAATTCAATTCAAGAATGTACGTTTTCATTATGATACAAGAAAGGATGTAGAAATTTACAAGGATCTTAATTTTACCCTGACGGCAGGAAAAACCTACGCATTTGTTGGCGAGTCAGGTTGCGGAAAGTCAACCATCTTGAAATTAATAGAAAGACTGTATGACCCAACGGAAGGAGATATCATAATTAACGATTCGCATAATCTGAAAGATGTGAACCTGAAATGGTGGAGATCCAAAATCGGAGTCGTCAGCCAAGACCCACTTCTCTTTAGCAGCTCCATAAAGAACAACATCAAGTACAGTCTCTACAGTGTGAAAGATTTGGAAAATTTATCAGAGCAATCGAACGATGATGGTTTCGCTTCTCAAAATGGTGCCAATAACCGAAACAGCTGCAGAGCCCAATGCGCAGGCGATCTAAACGACATGATCAAAACAACCGACTCGGCTGAACTCCTACAAGTGAGGAAGAAGTACGAAACGATTCAAGATTCCGAAGTCGTGAGTGTTTCGAAAAAGGTGCTAATCCACGATTTTGTGTCCGCTCTTCCAGATAAATACGAAACGCTAGTCGGTTCTAATGCGTCCAAGTTGTCCGGTGGGCAGAAACAGAGAATCTCCATCGCTAGAGCCATTATTAGAAACCCCAAAATTCTGATACTCGATGAAGCCACGTCATCCTTAGACAACAAATCGGAGTACCTAGTCCAGAAAACGATAAATAATTTGAAAAGCAACGAAAACCGAATTACGATCATTATCGCCCACAGATTGAGTACCATCAGATATGCCAACACCATTTTTGTCTTGTCCAACCGAGAAAACGGAAACAGTTCCACCATAGATGTAGAGGTGCTTGGCGAGGACCCAACCAAGGAGACCAACGAAAACAATGAGAAGAATGGAAAAAAAGGTGACACAAACCAAAACAAAAAAATTAATAACGAAGGAAGTTACATTATCGAGCAGGGCACACATGACTCGCTGATGAAGAACAAAAACGGAATCTACTACACCATGATTAATAATCAAAAGGTGTCGTCCAAAGGTTCTGGTAACAATGATAATGACAACGATTCAGATATGAAGAGCAGCATTTATAAGGACTCCGAACAAGGTTACGACCCAGACGAAATGAGCGGTAATACAAAAAATGCAAATGAAAGTGCATCCGCTAATAAGAGTAACAAGATCAGTGATGCGAAAGAGAGTAGCAACAATGCTGGAGGAAGATTATCCTTTTTCAGAAACCTGTTTAAGAGGAAACCCAAAGCGCCAAACAATCTCCGCATTGTGTACAGAGAAATATTTTCGTACAAAAAGGACATCGCCATTATAGCCCTGAGCATTATCGTCGCCGGAGGGTTGTACCCCCTGTTTGCACTCCTGTATGCTAAGTACGTGTCAACCCTGTTCGATTTCGCAAACCTGGAGGCGAACTCTAATAAATACTCCCTCTACATCTTAGTGATCGCGATTGCCATGTTCATTTCGGAGACGCTGAAAAATTACTACAACAATGTGATAGGAGAGAAGGTCGAGAAAACCATGAAACAGCGATTGTTCGAGAATATTTTGTACCAAGAAATTAGCTTCTTTGATCAGGATAGTCATGCCCCTGGATTGCTCACATCACACATTAATAGAGATGTTCATTTGTTGAAAACTGGTTTAGTAAATAACATCGTCATTTTTACGCACTTTATAGTCCTCTTCCTCGTTAGTATGATTATGTCTTTTTATTTCTGTCCAATCGTGGCGGCTGTGCTGACCGGAACGTACTTCATTTTTATGAGAGTCTTCGCCATTAGAGCAAGAATGGCAGCCAACAAGGATGTAGAGAAGAAGCGGATCAACCAACCAGGCACAGTATTTGTATACAACACTGATGATGAAATATTTAAAGATCCAAGTTTCCTCATTCAGGAGGCATTTTACAATATGAACACGGTTATAATTTACGGGCTGGAAGATTACTTCTGCACGCTGATTGAGAAGGCTATTGATTATAGCAACAAAGGACAGAAGAGAAAAACGCTAATCAATTCGATGTTATGGGGTTTCAGTCAAAGTGCCCAACTTTTCATTAACAGTTTTGCCTACTGGTTTGGTTCCTTGCTAATTAGAAATGGTACAATAGAAGTGGATGATTTTATGAAATCGCTTTTTACCTTTTTGTTCACCGGTAGTTACGCCGGAAAGTTGATGTCACTGAAGGGAGACTCAGAAAATGCAAAGTTGTCCTTCGAGAAGTACTACCCATTGATTACGAGGAAATCCAACATCGATGTGCGAGATAATGGAGGCATTAAAATTAAGAACAGTAATGACATAAAGGGGGAGATAGAAATCATGGATGTCAATTTTAGATACCTGTCCAGACCGAATGTCCCCATTTACAAAGATTTGAGCTTCTCCTGTGACAGTAAAAAAACGACAGCTATTGTTGGTGAAACGGGTAGTGGCAAATCTACTGTAATGAGCCTGCTGATGCGATTCTACGACTTGAGAAATGACCACCACATTGTTTTTAAAAATGAACAAAATGATGACATCAGCAAGGAACAAACGTATCAGGGAGACGAGGAACAAAATGTGGGAATGAAAAATGTAAACGAATTCAGTTCCGCAAAGGAAAATGCAGATGGACAAAACAGTGCCTTGTATAAGAACAGTGGAAAGATACTACTCGATGGGGTCGACATCTGCGATTACAACTTAAAGGATTTGAGAAATCTATTTTCCATCGTCAGCCAAGAACCCATGCTATTTAATATGTCCATTTATGAAAACATCAAATTCGGAAAAGATAACGCCACCAGAGAGGATGTCAAACGTGCTTGTAAATTTGCTGCCATTGACGAGTTTATTGAGTCGTTACCAAACAAGTATGACACGAACGTGGGACCCTATGGAAAAAGTTTATCCGGTGGACAGAAACAGAGGATTGCCATAGCCAGGGCCTTGTTGAGAGAACCCAAAATTTTGTTGTTAGACGAAGCTACGTCGTCTCTGGATTCCAATTCAGAGAAGCTGATTGAGAAGACCATCGTTGACATTAAGGAAAAGGCGGACCGGACCATTATTACCATTGCGCACAGAATTTCGTCCATTAAGAGATCCGACAAAATTGTTGTTTTTAACAACCCAGACCGCACCGGCTCCTTTGTACAGGCCCAGGGAACGCACGAGCAGCTCCTATCCGTGCAGGACGGCATCTATAAGAAGTACGTCAAGTTGGCTAAGTAGAGGTGAAACCGGGGGAGTGCACAGGTTGTATGTATGTAGCGTGTGGTATGTATGTAGCGTGTGGTATGTATGTACCATGTGGTATGTATGTACCATGTGGTATGTACGTACCACGCAGCTCGTACGGTATGTACGTGTAGATCTCTCCAATAGCACATCCGCCTCGTTACGTGTGGGGGTGGCCCCTTCTGCTTGTATAATGACATAGACCCACTCTGCGCCGTACCCCCGCGCAAGATTCCGCATCCGCCCACGGCTAGGAAGTGCAAATGAAAATGCGAAGTGCAAAAAAGAAAATGCCGAGTGCAAATGCGAAGACGAGGCCTGGCCTGCTACCCATGGGCATAATCCGCTCATGCACGCTCGCGCGCACGGGGTGCCACATCCCGGTGTAAAAAATGTATATACAATTGTTTATAAAAAAAAATGTTGCGCCCACTGCTACGAACGAACCCTTTGAATTGTCTACCCAGCTTATTCATGATGTGTTTTCAGGGACCAATTCCCCTTTTTTGTGTGTAAAAAATATTTTTCACATATGATGAGCAATATGAGTGAAGGCGCCACGTGCATTTGCATAATAACATGTGCCTACGCATGTGTACGCACTTGGAAATGTACGTGTGCATTTACATTTACTTACATATATTTTCCCCTTTTTTTTTTATGGTTATGATTGTTTAACTGAATTCTTTTTCAAATTTGAGAATTTGCCAATATATAGAACAGTTTTGTACACATTACTTTTTGGACCACTGTGCAAAAAGAAATTACTGCATTGAAAAAAGAGATAAGCTTTTCCGCTTACGCCCAATCGTGGGCCCAGGGCGAGCCAAACCCAACTTAACCGTAGTAAACCGATTTAACCGCCCGCATGGGTTAGCCTTTGCCCTAGTTATTAGACGCATCATTTAGCAAACATACCGTCTGTGCGCTGTTTTGCTCGTCACCACGAAGAGGGTAAAAACTTTACCTGCATGGGAAACAAAATTTGCACCATCGCACATCCCCCGGGGGAGAACCAATTTGGATCTTCAAAAGAAAAAATGCGCATTTTTTCCGTTTCGCTTATTAATTTTACGATGTTATAACCATTTGAGGGTGGGTAGGTGAAAAAGAAACGGTAAGAGGAAAAAAAAAAAAAAAAAAAATGTACCAAATGGGTAATTCCACTCCTTGTCAAGGTACTCACATCGGAGGACTGCAATTTGCATGTTCTCATTAAAGCATATTTTGGATGTTTCAGTTCGGTGCCTTTAAAGAGCCGCTGCACGGGGGGTGGGGGTACGACCCCACACGCCTTTATACGGGCATCCCGTGAGAATACTTCGTGCATGTGGATTTTCATACCGGTAAAAAACCATCTGTGCTTACATCTCTGCATGGCGCACAAATTTGTACATATACCCCCCGAGGGGAAGTACTAAAAAGTAGGAAGCAGAAAAAAAAAGTAAAATGCAGAAAAAAATGAAAAAAAAGGGGGGTGCAGGAGGACAACCCTTTTAGCCCAAAATTTTGCATATCTCGTCGTAGTGAGGAGAATGGTTAATGTTGCCATAGACAACAACCGTTGGCTTGGTTTTCAAAAAGTGGCCTACGATCCGGTTTATGTCTTCCTTGGTTACTGCATCTATAGCGTCACATAGTTGTTTTCCGGAGAGAACACGATTTAGAATCATCATTTGTCTAGCCAAGTCTTCCATTAGTATGGAATTATACTCTAAGCTCATCCACATAAAGCTTTTCAAACTTTTCTTTGCTCTATTTAATTCTTCATCGGTAACTTTATTCATTTTTTGAAACTCCAAAGCCATGGCATTTATTATGTCCATGGTGTTGGCTGGCTCCCCAGTGAAGTATAGTCCGAATAAACCGGTATCTGAATGCTGTGTACTAAAGGCCATACAAGATTCTATGAAATTATAATTGTTCAGAACATTTAGGAATAGTCTAGAGTACATTCCTTTTCCTGGTCCTCCCGTGGAGAAAGAGCCACCCCCACCCATGAGGGTTTGCAACACAGTTAGTGTAATCATATCTGATGTTTTCCAACCACCTTTCGTTTCGTACGCTATAGCAATGTTGGTCTTTTTAACATTTTTATCTTCTACGCTTATAAACCCACCTGTATATTTTGGAGTCACTTCCTTCTGACTTGTATATGGTATGGACACATAATCTTGAAATGCTCTGGAGGTCCATTTGGTTAATTCCTCGTGGTCTACATTGACACCAACTAGGGTCATATTTTTTGGAGAAAAATGTTTGAGCATAAAATTTCTTAAATTACTGGCAGTGTAATTCTCTACGCTGGATTCACAGACATACATCTTATTCCCTAAGGTGTTATTGTACCATGCGGTGTTGTGGAGAAGTTCCGTTATGTACAGTTCGTTGTTTTCAAATAACTTGGTACGCATGGTGTTGAGTCGATTCACATTGTTTTTCATTTCCCACGATAGGAATCGCGGAAATAAGACGTTTCCGATTAGTAAGTTTGTCACTACGGGTAGGTACTCCTTCAAACATTCGCAGGTGTATACGATATGCTCACGAAACGCGTTGCAGCTTACGTTGGCCCCTATTTTTTCCAGCGATTTGATTGTCCTCAGGTGGGACAGGTGCGCAGTGCTGTGGAACGCCATGTTTTCGAGCATCACGCTCATGCCCTGCTCGTTCACCTGCTCGTTTATTTCTTCGTACCTGGACCCGCACTTCACGTACAGGCCTGTCGGGGGGGAAGCGGTGATAAGTGGTGATAAGCAGTGGTAGGCGGTGATAAGCGTTGCTACGCCGTGGTAAGCGATATTAAGGAGTGTTGGGCATGGATAATCCCGGATAATTCCGGATGGGCGCTATTACGTGCTGTTAAACGCTGCGCACGAACACACCAAACTGTCAACGCAGATATATGCAATCCAGTAAGGAGGACCCCCCTTCGAAACCACTGCGCGCTGCTCACGACCCTTTCTTACCTATTGAACAGACGCTGTTGTTCTTGTTGGTGGAAATAATCCTGAGGTCATTTTCCAAAACTGAGAAATGTAACTTCTCGTCAACCTGCTTGAAGGGAGGCAACTCCGACTCTTTTATGACAGCAATGTTCAGGGGAATGTCTCTATAGGTGTTTTTCTTCCCTTCATTAAAATAGTAGTAATCAAATTTCACTTCCTTAATGATGTCTTCAATTTTCTCCTTCTTGAAAGCCACTTTTGCCAAATTCTGTTTTTCCCCTGAGTATAACTTTTCTAAGTTGGGATTTCTCTTCAGTTTTAGGGCTTCACTACTGTATAGTTGTTTCCCCAGTTTGTTCCTACACAGAATTATTTTGAACTTCTGTACGTTTCCGTTCATTTTTGTGTGTGATTTTTAAGAGATATAAAGGAAACGGAAGGGATAGGCCCCAACTGCTGCGGCAGTAAGTTACGAGGTGGCAACAAGAATCGCTCCGGTGGTTACACGGGTAAGCGGATATCTGTTTGTTGGTACATATGCCGCTACTCACACACGTGCGCAACTCTATCTTGTGTGCGCCTTCGGCGGCATGTTCACATGGAGTCAGTCTCCAAACAATGGCAATAGTAGTGGTCCTTTCCGCGGGACAAAATGTACACTTTAAACAACAGTAATGACGGGGGAATGCACTGAAAATTTATTCCTTCCTTTTTCTACAAAAATGGAAGAATCGCATACGCCTTTTCTTCTTTTTTTTTTCTTCCCTTTATTTTTTCCTTTGTGTTTTTTTCTGTTTCTTTTTCTTTCCTACTTCCTTTTACCTATTTAATTGAGCACATATCATAATAAATGAACGATGGGCTTATATTTGGGGTTATAAAAAAAATGGGGGGAGAATTAAACATTTTGGAGTACATATCTCCTTACAGCGAGGAGGGTTAAGCATAATACTACTTCTTCTTACCACATTACATGTTTAATCACATTTTGAATAAGGATTGTGCCTTTACTCAACAGGGCACAGATAAGCCTTTCATTTCACCATTTTTTTGAAAAAAAAATTGGTGTACTATTTTAACGTAGAGCAGCAAAACGGTAAAGAAATAAAAAAAAAATAAAGTCAGCAGCGATGTATGCAGGGTGAATCACTCCACAACGCGGTAGGCATACGTAAATTGGTTTATATATATACATGTGCATATATAAATTCAGTTATGCGTACCTTTATGTGTTCTTGCCTACCGCTTATATCCGCCTATATATGCTTGAGGAAGAATAAATTTTGTTGTGCTGGGCTGAACATGCTGCCCGCTCATCCCGTTGCACCACACAGTTCTGCAGATGAACGCCGGTTGGGGAAAATACAGATCGCGCATACCACCTGCTCATTTTGCTTCATAGCCTTTCTGACGGCTCAACATTGGTCAACTGCATACAGTAGGAGGGATATACAATTGTGGGCGTTTTTCCGTTCCTCACAGTTTTGTTAACTTCGGGGTAAATTCATTTCTCCCGCGGGGAAAGTGCCTGTGTAGGCGTATGGAAGAGAAAGCGCATTTATACTTGGTCAGCGGCGATGTATACAAAATGAACCTAGTACGTAAAAGGCAAACCGTGTGACATTCCCCGGAGTGACACATTGGTCTTACCGCCCTGCGTGACCCTACGTATACACATATATCGACTTGTGCAGGGGAAAACCTACATGCAACTGCCCCATTTTTCGCCACCTCCCGTTTATACGGCCACTTCACATGCCATTGCACCGCACAAGTGGACAAAATGATACGGACAACGCAAGCCGACCTCACGGTGTAGAAAAAAGCAGCAATTATGAGAAGGATAAAAAATGAATTGTTCCGCAGCAACAGTCACACACTCTTTGATTTGAAGCAAAGCGGCTGTTTGGGTTCCCTATGGGGAGGAAACATACATGGGGGAGGGGCCCATTTTTTGAAGCGCTGGAGGGGGGAAAAACACACCTTCGCAGAAAAAACGAACCCCAGATATGAAACGAGGAAGAGGGGAATTGGATCACCACTTTTTAACGGCATACCTGGTGATAATTTTACGAATGCCAAAACAGCATCATTTGGTGATGCTCCCCAGAAGGGGAAAATTGGTGAACTTCTTAAACATGCCGTGCAATACGTTAAGGCCCACGGGGGGAAACGAAGCAAATTGAGTGACAACGCACTGCGCGTAGTAGAGCGCATTTTTAAGAACAACATACTCTTCCACAATTTGAGCTTTATCCATTTTAATATGCTCCTGACGGTTATTAGCAAGGGGGAAATAAGAATGAGTAAGGAAATGCAAAACGGCATTCTGCATTTACTACACAGGCATATTTCGTCCTACCCAAATGATATTGACAATACGGGTTCTGCCTGGATTAACATAGCACATTTACTTTCCAGCATCTGTAGAAATGATAAAACTATGTTACGTTTAATTAGGAAAAAGGATCAGAATGCAACGAATGAGGACATAAAAAAAGAGGCAGATCTTTCGTTTGTGGATAAATTTGTACGTAGAATATGCAAACGGAACGATTTCAATTATTCGATAAGAGAAATTTCTTTACTCTTGCACAGCTGTTACCACTTAAATATCAGAAGTTACCAACTGTTTGATGCCATTTTTGATGAGCTACAAAAAAAGGAACACCATTTTAACTGTCTAGATGTTCACATTTTTGTGTACGCGGTTTACAAATTAGAACTGCAAAGGTATGCTCCATTTTTGGAGGAGTTAAAAAAGAATATTTTGCAAAACATACACCATTTCTCAAGCGGACAGATGGTAAATATATTGTTAGCGTATACGTACTTCTACCTCAAGGAGGGAGGGGCGAATGGGAAACTTCCTTTGAAGATAGATCCGTTCATGAGTATCATTTATGACACGTGTTGGCATATGGTAAGCAATTTCTCCAATAGAGAATTTTGCAACTTCCTCAATTTTATTGTACAAAATGAAGTTAGCTTAACTGATGAACAACGGTCTGAGATGTTTGGCATCATTTTTAATCTCCTAAAGAGTCAACACAGAAACAGATTAAAGCTTAACCAGATGATCGACTTGGACGTTTTCACGATAGTAAATTTTGCTTACAAGTATGGGAACTGCGGAACCACATCGTACATGAAAGATATGCCCTTCGAGCATTTGGACCATTTGACTACCCAATTAATTAGGAAGAACAAATTTGCACCAAATTTGCTTGTCTACCTGCTGCACTTTTACAAACAGAGAGTGGCTAACCACACACAGCTACATTTTTTGCAGCACATTTGTGTCAACTCCCTCGATTTCAAAATGAAAGTTATCCTACTAACTTCACTGGAGAGGTACCTAACAATGGGGATAGAAATTCACAGGGGAGTACCACAATGCAGATTTTGCATTAAAAAATATTACCACGATTTTGTGAAAAGCGTTTACGATGACCTGTCCAGGGGGGAAAGTACACGCACTGGAGAGAGCACAATGGACACCTCTCTGAGGCCAAACGGCAGTACCAACATGGCCGTAACCTACAACAGGGTCGTAATCTCCAGCACGGACATTAAAGAAATATTAAAATTCATTAGAAGTACAACTCAGAATGGCGATAACAATCATCAGCATTCTGGCGGTGAGTCGTCCGGCACCTCCGTAGAAAGGGAGACAATCAAATGGGAACGAATGCTTCTCAATAGGGCCAGCGAATACGCGACGAAGAATAAGCTAGTGGAGTTATTCCCTCTCATCCTGGTGAATAGGCATGTGCGCGCGGATATCTGCAGCCAAGCGGAGGGAATTATAAACGATCATTTTGAGAACCTGAATGAGTATTTGCTAGTCTATGAAGGAAGCTCAAATGGTATGAATAGGTACCAAAAAAGTAAAAACACTTTCCATTTTTTCCACGCGCTAAACTTATGTAATGAATGCATTTTCACTAACAGGGGCGGCGGAGATGTCAAGCAGTTTGTGATCAAGAAGAAATTTCTACTGCGCTGTATAGATCTCACGTCTATCAGCGAAGAAAATAAAAAATATTATTTCGAGTTACATGTACATATGCTCCTATTCGATATAAACAACAATTTAGACTTTTTTACCAACCACCTGCTAGCCAAAATTTCGAATTATCTAGGGACCCCTAATTTGAGTTATGAAAACATTCTTGTAAACTGTGTCGATATATTTTCTTCCATAATCAAAGTGCAACCCATTTATTACGACGCTTACCTGAGCCAGGTTTATAAGTACATATTTCATCCACTTCTTTGTCACTATGAAAAGTTAGACTGTAAACATTTGTCTCTTTTATTCTATGCCAATTTAGTTCACTTACTTTTACATTTGTATAAGCGAAATATGCTTTTGTCCCACATCACTTTATCCATCCGATTGATGAAAAAATTGTTTAGCCATATTATAAACTCTATGGATGAAGCCACCTACAAGTTAACAGAGGCACATTGTGCAGAACTGTCCGAATGCCACACGAGGGATAGAGACAGAAAAGGGACACCATCGTTACTTCTACCTTTGAACGATTTAATTTACATCTATAGAGTGCTCACAATTTTTCACTTTGCGGATTTGTACGCGCACATGGATGTGCAGGAGTTAAAATGCTTTTACGCGTTTTACAAAGCTTTGAATTTTTCCATTTTCAATGTGCACAACTTCTGCGTGACCGAGTTTACGCAGACGAATAGAGGTGAGTGCCGGTCGCCCTCGCGCAGGGAAACCCACCCCTGTAAATGAGCGACGCATTTGTAAATGAAAAACGCATTTGTGAAGGAACAACGTCTGTGTAAATGAGAAACGCCTGTATAAGTGAGAAATGCTTGTGTAAATGAACAACGCCCTTGTAAATACGCATAGGTATGAACGTCCATATCTATCCACACCCATGCATATCCGCCGTTCCTCCCCCCCTTAGGCGCCTCGAACGTGCATACCGCCGTAGTGAACTCCCTGAATGGCCTTTTCAAGGCAAACAAACGCGTAAAAATTATATGCGAACAAGTTGTGTTCCCGTTATTTATAATAGACATTTTAATTGACAGAAATTGAGCATCTGCACCCCTAACTTGGTCCCCTTTTTTTTTTTTTTGTGAAATTAAAAAACTCTTTTAAATTCATTTTTAATAAAACTTGAATGTTTGCAATGTTATCATAGTTCGTTTTTCGGAAAAGACTTCAACACCTCTTTAAATTTTATCCATTGCAGCAGCAGTAGCAGCAACAACAAAAAAAAAAAAAAAAAGTGAGAGAAAAAATAAAGCCATTCAAATGTGCACACACTTGAACAGATGCACGCCATATCACTGGTTAGTTAGAAAATGTAAAAATGCGATCGTTGAAGGGTGGGAACAAATGGGTGATGCTTCTTCCTGACGGATTTTCTTTAACTCCGTTTCTGCCCATCTCCGTTCTGGCCAATGATTACATTTTCCTCCATTCTACATCGTTTTAGGAGCAAACTTCTTCGAAAGGTTTAACTTTTTTAATTCTCTTCGTACGCCTCATCGTAGGCCTCGTCCCAGGTCCACTTGATCAGTGGCTGCTCAATAAACTGATGGTTTGGGGCAGGCTTATCAATAACATCATTCAAATAAAAGGACATGTATGGGATGACTGTTCCATCTCGCATCCGTGTGTACATTTTGCTTAACTGGCTGTCCATAATTTTCAAAACTCTCCTAGCCATATCGTCCTTTTCGGAAAATCTCAGTTTCTACGAAGGGGTATAGATCGTGCAAATAAAAAAAGGCACATACGTACGTCTGAACATATGTTCCCTAAGAAGGAGGCGCGTAAAGAATTTTCCTTGGGGGAGAAATGTATTCACTGTCTACACACAACGGGGGAAGACGCAAAAGTGAAAAATAAATGTTGCTGCCTTCTCTCGTCAAGTACCGTCACTCTTCCCAGGCAAAAGTTGGTTTCCTCAATGTACCTATTGTACAAGGGGGGATGGAAAAAAAGGAGAATTAGGGCAAATACACGCATGTTTATCTTTACATAAGCTCGCATACGTGCACTTTCCAACGTGAAAAGCTCTCTCCATGCGCGCACCATACACGTTCGATCACTCTGCACGTACCAGTTGTCATCTTTTTTTACCAAGTCCTTGTCAGATATGTGCTTCCCTGTGTACCCACTGAAAAAGCACTTTGAACTGTTCAGATAGTTCAATTTGATATTTCTCAACTTTGAAATTTTCATTCTAAAAGCCTTAGGATGAGCATTTATGGAATAGTAATATGGAGGCTACAACTTTATTGCTTTGTTTTCGCTTGTTTTCAGAAAAATAGATAAAATGGGAGAAAAAAAAAATCCTTTTATGCCATTTTTACCTGACTCGTTCTTATAAAAGAAAAACAAAACGATCGTAAAAGAGGAGGAAATAAAACTGCAAACGCGAAATATTCAACAGGCTTGAGGTTACCAATTTGGGATGTTTTAAAGGTGTATGCCCTTTTTTGCGGTTACAATAGATTGGAAAAAAAAAAAATAATGAATTTATATGTATACACGCACGTAGGTACGTACATATGCGAGTACATTTGCACCCTTTCGGAATAAAAGATAAGAATTCTACAGAAGATTGTATACTGGCGATGCGCTTTTAAAATGGAGACAATTTTGTGCCGCGTTTACCTTTTATTTGCGTCGAAATGGTGTGGGAAATACATATGTTTGCACAAGATTACATATATAGATGACACATTATCAGCCATGCATGACCACGCGCTTCAGACGAGGAACGAATGTGATGCCGATGAGAAGCAGAGCGCGCCAACTTCCCGATCGCTCCTTTAATACAACACTAGTAAAATTAGAAAAATGGAGAATTCTGTGCACAAACAGATGCTGTCCCTTCTCACATATTCACCGATCACATGGGGGGGTGGGGCAAAATTAATCACTTTTGTGTGTCCGTTTTTTTTTTATTTTATACATTTTCTATTCATGTTTATGCATTGAGTTCGAAACAAACGCGCATTTTCTTTGCTTCGTCTATAGGCCCGAATTGCATCGTTTTATGAATGAGGTGGGAGTGGGGAAACCAATTCTGCGTGTCCAAATGTTTCGAAATGATGGTAAAACGCCGACAGTTTAGCCCTGACGGGGATACGGTAAAGGGAAAGTCCACGGGAGTGGAAATGAAAGAAGGCAAAACGGGACAGATGCAGTGGAAGAAAAACTGAAAACCGGAAAGGAAAAAAAAAAAAACGTGACAGCAGTAATTTGTACGTTTCTCAAAAAAAGTGAAGAACTGCGTTGAAATGGTTTTTGTTCAAAGGTGAGAGCAAGTGACATTATCTTTCCTGAAAAGTTGGATGAGTACTGAGTTCGACATTTGGTTTTTTCTGGCCACACGTGACAGAAAAAAGGTCACAAAAAAAAGACCATGCTTTTATCATTTTCATGGATTTTTTCTACAATCTGTTCCGTTAAAAATCCACAAATAAAGGCTCCTTTTTCAAATTTTCCTTTCCTCTTCCATCAGCGAAATGTGAGAGGAGTATCCTCCAACATATTTTCATAACCCAAGTTTGACTTTCCTTCCCCTTGGCGCTTTAATTTTTCGCATTACGCGGTTCATCGTGTGGCACATTTTTGTGGCACATTTTGTGGTACACTGTGTGGTATATTTTAAGTTATTTTTTTTCGTTTTTTCAGTTATTCAACGTTATACTTCTCACTTGTTTTCCTTTCGTATAGTTTTTAACTTGAATTTTTAACTCCCTTTTTTTCTTAAGTGTTTTTTTTTTTTTCATAAAATGCTTGTTTCTTACCCATCCATAATATTTTTATTTACTTCTTTTCCGATATTTCTTTTTCACTGTGAAAAAAAAAAAAAATTGAAGCCAAAAAAAAAAGAAAAAAAAATGAAAGAAAAAAAAAACCAAACAGCTATCATAAAACAAATTTGTTTTTAATGAATTAAAAAAATATTTGATTTATAATTCTTCGAAATAGGCGACTTTTGCAGTACTCTGTTTCTCCACAAATGTTACATATATAATAAACGTACAGATATGTGTTTATACTTTTATGCATTTATATACACTTCCTCACATCCACTGCTGTGTTTCGCAATTTTGTGAAAGATTTACTGCTGAATTAACTGTCGTTTAATTTTTCCCCCCCTCTTCATTTATTTCATCTATAGTGAATTTCTATTTCCCCCTTTGGTATATTTTTGTTCTGCAGCTGAGCAAATATACCAAAATATTTTTCCTCTCATGAGCAGCAGCCGCCTTGTCGGTTGAGTTTGAAGGGCCCCTCCCCCCTTCTTAAACATCCCCGCAAATATATAAGCACGTACAAACTTGTGCACGTCCGCAAAGGAATAACCACTTGTACAAAAGTGTACCCCAATTATATACATATGTGCAAACATATGTACATATACATATGAACTGCGCTTAACACTGAGGGGATTTTTAAATGAATAACATACGAAAAAGAAATGGTAAGTGCAAGCAAAAAGGATCACGGGTGGTAGAATGAGAAAAAGTGCAAAAACGTGGAAAAACGCGAGGAGCCAATCGAGGACAACTATATCACACCGTCGCAAATAATGAAAAACTTCATATACCTTTTCGAACTGCTAAAAGGGATCATTTCCTGATAAAATCGTTATGCACTTTTTCTTTTCCCCTCCTTCCCATGTAGATGCAAAAAATTATTACAAGTTTAAGGAAACGGATGAGGTAAACTTGAAAAATGAATGGGCTTGTTGTGCTAGAGCCTCATGAGGGGAAAAATTCTTGAAACTCTCATTACATATTCAGAAGGGGGGCATAAATGTTAAGTTTGTCTGCACATTTGTAGCTACGAACGCGTGATGTTCCAGGGGGACATATATACATATATACATTTTTATTTTTTTTTTCCCCCTTTGAAGGACAAAAATGGCAGTGGAAGCATGAGCAGGTCACAGTCGCATGGTAAATATTCGCGAAAAAAAGACAATTCCGTTTGCGAAAGAGGGGAAAAATAGCGTCAGGGAGCATGTAACCCATTCGATTACTTGCCGCTTTTTTTGTGTGTTCATTTCGCTTCCCTGCTTGTTACACACCGTGCTCATTCTGTTCCGCAACCCCTCTTATAGAGAACAACCAGATAATCCCGAGGTACGACTACGAAAGTGACCGAGAAGAGAAAAGCCTAATCAGTAACATATTTTCCACGAGGAAACCCAAACATGCGGGTGCCGGATTAGTGTCAGGGCTAAAATCAGTAACAAAAGGGATAATCGTGGGGACAAGTTTTTTGTTTATATCCCCCTATTTATGTGCCAAAGCAGAAGGAATTAATGGGTTCTTCAAAGGGATGTTTTTTGGCCTCCTAAGTGCAATAGTCATCCCGATCATCTCACTGGGAGTGGCTAGTTACCAAATTGGCAGGGGTATAATGAACACCCCAGAATCGATAGCTCAGAGGGCGCTGGGAAAAATCTGGGATGATGAAAAAAGGGAGTGGTATGATTTTTACTACAATTTGGATGAGGAAGCGAATAAAGTGTTAAACGAAATTAACGACGGCGGTGGCAATGGAAATGGTGGAAACAGTAGCAACACTGGTAACGGCACGTATGAGAGGAAGAATGATGTAAATGACGATGAGTATTATAATAAGAATGGAAACATAAAAGTTAAGAATGATGAATTTTACAAGATTTTACAAGTGCCGACGAATGCTAGCCAAAATGAAATTAAGAGGCAATACTATAAGCTAGCCAAAGAATACCATCCAGATAAATGCTCGGATTCGAAGGCGAAAGAGCAGTTCCAAAAAATTGGGGAAGCATACCAAGTTCTCGGTGACATAGAGAGAAGAAGAAGATATGATAAAGAAGGCAAGAACGCTATCAACAGCATGCAGTTCATCGACTCTACCTTTTTTTTTACCCTACTCTTTGGTAGCGAAAAGTTGGACCCATACATTGGAAAACTCAGAATGGTGATGTATGTAGAGTATGAACAAATATATAAAGATGAAGACGTGCAGAGAATTATTGTCAAAGAACAGAATAAGAGAGAAGTCCAGCTAGCACTTCACCTGAGAGAAATATTAAATAATTATATCCACGGGAATAAGGAGGAATATATTGCAAAATTTGAAGAAGAAATTAAAGACCTATGCCAAACTTCCTTCGGACATGTCATTCTGGGAAATGTCGCCTGGTCCTATGAAAATTGCGCCAACCAATTTTTAGGAGATAAATATAGCCTATTCGGGATCAGTGGGAAGTACTATAAAATGCAACAGAAAAAGAGAGTAATTGGTACAGGGTTTAAATTCGTAAAAACGTTAATTAAGACCAGCTCCTTGGCTAGCCAAATTAAGAAAAAGGAAGAGAGTGAAGATATGTCGCTCGAAAAAACAGCTAAAGTGAATAAAAAAATTGAGGACTCCCTTCCAGCTATTGTCGAAACGATGCTCAACATTTGCCTCATCGACATCGACCAAACCATAAAGGGCGTGTGCAAGAAGGTGTTCACGGACATGTCCGTGGACGAGAACATGCGCAAGACCCGGGCGGAGTCCCTCATCGTGCTGGCCAAAGTGATGAAGAGAATCATCCAGGATTTTAAGAAGAACAACGAGGTCACGGATACTAAGAAGCTCTTCGAGGATGCGTGCATGAGGTGGGCGCGGATGAGAGTCGCAAATAAGATGCGCAGATAAGAAGAGCTGATCCGTGGTTTCGCCCGTGTGTATATAGTGAAACGCCCCCCTTCATGCGCATTTATTTTAACCCTCTTGTGCTCCATGTTTTTTCATTTTTTCCCTCTTTTTTTTTCCACCTTAGGGCCTACCAGAAACAGGATGACGAGTACAACTGAATTCGGTCTGTCCGCGCAGCACCCTCGCCTTGGTGACACTTTTTTTTTTTTTTTTTTTAGTATCCAAATAATTTTCAACCACTGTAGATTATAATATCATAGAAAATTGCGAAAGTAAAAGCATTTTTTTATCAAGTAGAGATTAAAATGTTTTTAACGTGTTTGAGCGGGCATATGTACCTGTTTATGGATACATATGCGCCTGTGTGTATATGTGCATATGTACGTATGTATCTATGTTGGTGGGTAGACACGTGCATATGCTTATAACATATGTGTATGTCGACGCGCAGCGTGAGCTCCTCCTTCCTTTCGCCCGCGCAGGAGGTAAATTGCCAGCCGCATAAAAAAAGTATCGTTTAGCGGCACTCATGGCGCAAATTAGCCCTGGCCAGCTTTGTACATGTGGCTATGTATACACATACATATAAATATATATATATGCATAAGCGTATATAAGGGTGTGTAGATTCCGCTGGCGCACATGCCCGCGTACTAGTGCGGGTTAAATTGTATGAAGCGAGAGTAACCCATGAGAGGAATGTGCGGGTGACAAGGAAGAAGTGGAGCAGCGAGATGAAGAAGCCGAGGGAGGTGCACGCAAATACGCAGGGTTGTCATATTGTGTATGCCTAAAATTATTTCTCCCGCCTGCTTTTTTTTTTTTTTTGTAGAATAAGAGTACTTTAAATTTACATACAATATATATGTGCCTAGGCCCACCTATATACACGAAAAAAAAAAAAAAATTATTTCCCTCGGGTATCCTACATTTCGCTGTTTTATCATGTTTCTGTTAAAAACAACTTCAGATGTTATAATATGTTTTATTCAAATTATTTTTTTCTTCTTTTTCTTTCACATTTTTTCTCTTTTGCCGAACCATCACAGGGCCCCTATTCCTCGTGTGCAATTTTTAAAACATAGACATTGACATAGCAGCGCATGTTGCTGTTCTTTTGGTCCTCTGGCCAGCATATCTGGAGGTGTTCTGAGAAGGTGAAAAAGGGAGAACAATTCTTTAACCTCACAGGGTTAATGAGGCCAAGCGGTTGAGCAGTTGAGCGGTCAACTTGTTTTGCCTTTAACACTCTTTTAACGCTACGCAGTTGCAAATGTGCGTGCATGCGCAAGTGGTTTTCTTTTTTTCTTTAAGTATAACTATCCCCCGTGTCCCAGTAGGTAGAAAATCGAAGAGCCGCTTCCGTGTTTGCGCTTTTTAAAATGTAGCAACTTACTGAAGGGGGAAGAAGAAAAAAGATACGGACAGGTGTGTACAATTGAAGAGTATCGCTAGTACCATTTCGACGAGTTATTATTACAACATTGGGCAATTCGCGAACAGGTACAGTGATGAGAACAAAAGGAACCATGTAAGGTGGGGGATGTGCTTTTTTTTCTTTTCTTTTTCCCACATTTGCATCGATTCGCATGAGAATTTTGTATCTACTAGCTTAAATGTATGCATGCATACTTATGTACTTCGCGGGTAACAATTTGGAGTACAGAAAATCCATGGACGTTTCGCAGATAACATTTGACCACTGGTTTATCTGAACGCACGAAAAGGGGTTGAAGGGAGAAGGGGGCAAAAAATTAAAATTTGCCAACAGGAAAGTAATCAAGAGTGTTATTCTCTGACTGGGGGAATCATGCATTGCGAGGGACGCCAGCTGGGCGGAAGTTTAAATTTGCGTCTGTTACAGCGTCAAGGTGGATATTATGTTGTCATTTTGCTACATCGCTACTTCTCTATTTTGGGTTTTTTTTTTTTTTACTTCACTGTTGGAGTAGGTTTTATTCCTCAAAACGTCTTACGTTTGGGAGGGCAATACAAGACGCATTCATTGTGAAGTGTATTTGTGAGTGCGCGGAAACATTTTGCGAATTTCGTTCATGTAACGCGCTCGCTGAACTGGTTGCCCAACTCATTCGAGCGGCTCGCCCCGAATTTCACGTGCGCACGTCGCGCCATTTTCCCCCTTCCAATTTGCCTTACCATCGACTATGGAATAGATTCGCTCGGCGCATTCCTTTTCCTTCCCAGGTAGCTGGAAAAGAAAAGAAAGACGAAAAAGTACAATTAAGAATTTTAAATTTTGACATTCAAAGGGGATGAAGCAAAATGGATGAAGAAAAAAAAAAAAAAAGTATAACATCGTTTTCCATTCTGGCAGTGATTATTTTGTAGGAAGTAAACGGAACAGCGAGGTATTTCGCTCATAACAGTTAATTCCACGTTGAATGTCTTAGAGGGATTCACTAAAAGGAATAACGTCTTATATAAAAAGGGACAAAGGGAAAATGGTGAAAAGGCGCAAAAAGGTGTGGAAAAGAATGGGGAAAATATTCGCCTCTTCCCTTTTTAGCGATATGGCTTCTTATGGGGAATCTTTACTTCAATATGGTAAGTAACATTTGAAGACGCTTTTGACACCTTACCGAGTGGGCACACTCGAGGCATTCTTTGATTAAATTAGATGGTTGAATGGAATTTATTTTATGTGTGGCAATTATAAATGCTATGGGCATTGCGTCCTTTCCCGGTTTTGCGCTTCGTCGTCCAAACTATGGTTCCCGTCGCTGAATTTTGCTTCGCCATTTTGATATTTTTTTTTTTTTTTTTTTTTCAGCGCAACATTGGTTAGCCATCTTTTCTCAACAAGAACTACTCCTTGATTGATTTCGCTAAATGAACTGTGGCGTTTATTTTAGTTCCATTCGAAGCTTCAGCTTTGCCCCTTAAAAAGGCGCAGTTTTAACGTACACAGGAAACGAAGGCGGAAAAATAGCCCAAACGGGCAAGATAGTCAAAGAGGAAAAATAGTCAAAGAGGCAAAATAGCCAAACAGTGCCAGTAGCCAAAAGGATGTCGATCAAATCGCCGTGCCTGGAAATCCTTCCCTTCATATTTAGGGAGGAACAAATAAGTAACAGAATTCAGACCTTCCCGACGGAGACCATGAAAAAAGCATACTTAGAATTGAAGGGATATTTTGAGCAATACAAAATTTACGCAGAGTAATATTTTAATGAAACTGCATCGTTACGATGCACTGTTACAGGAGAAGAATACTTTGTCTTCTCAGTGTAAATGATTCGTTGTGTGTAGGATTCCGTTTCGCATCTCGCTTTTCTTGGCACACGCATGTCAAAGGGATTCCTCTGTACCTTCCCTGCCACGTGTGTGCTGTGCGGCTCCAGTGTGTGTCTCCCGCTGCCACAAATTCGTTTCTTCTCCCCCCTTTAAGGAAATTAATTAACTTTAACGGGTCAATGAATGACGAAAATCAGAGAAAAGAAAAAATGACAATTAAGTTGAGATGCGAATATTACGCAGTCCTCTTCTCACAGGCGTCTAAGCTTTTAAACGAATACATGTTAACTTAAAAAATAAATGGAACGAAACGGGGTTGTGAACGAGCGAGAGGAAGGAGTATATCTCCAAAATGAATAAGCAATATACACTATAAAAATCCCGCCTTTCCCCCCCCCCCTTTGCATCCCCCATATAGAAACTTTAGAAACAGACTTATACTCGAATTGGCCATCAATGTGAACGGCTTGATGAACTCCATACACCCCAACATAATACAAAGACTTAATGAGGACGAGAAAAGGGAATTGCAAAGATGTTGCGAAGTACGCAAGCGGAAAACTCGCACCGTTTACACCCTTTTAGTGATATAAAAATGGTGTAGATGGAGGGTTCCCCACACAGGTTGTCACTACAGAATTTTAATCGTCATTGCATTTGTTGCTTTATTTGCTACTTTACCTTGTCTTATTTTTTCTTTGCAGAATATCCGTAGCGAAAGGATCAAGTCGAAGCTAGAAAATGTAAGAGGGTTCCCTTCCCGAACAGTTACCTTTAAGCCAAATACACGCTATGCACATTTTGAAAAGTGCTCCTCGTTGCAGCATTCTTAAATAGAATGTGTATTAAGAGAAACGTCGTCGATTTATGCAAGTGACATTCCACGCATGATAAAGGAGCGATTAAATATGACACACTTTTTTTTTCTTTCTTTTTTTCCCTCCCTCTATAGAAATTTACCGTATGTTTCTTGAACGACTTAATTATAGAAGACTTAAATTACGAAGGAAATGAAAACGAAAGCGCAGCTCGAAATGTTTTCTACGCAGCGGGACTGAAAGTTAGCGTTTTTGAGGATAAGGCTCTGGATTTACAAAAATGCGAATGGGCAAGAATCTTAAGGGACTAAATATAGGAAGAAAAAATAGATGGCATCATAGCAGGGACTCTGCACAAAATGATGCTCACGTGTGATCAAATTACGCAAAGCTGCAGATACCTTTCCTTTTTGTTTTTTCCTATTTTTTTCTCCTTTTGCGCTTTTTTAGTTTGACCTTTTTAACAATTTTTTTTATGCATGCCAGTAAGTGCATCGCGCAGTAGTGCAAATATACACGCGCGTGATACTTCACCACAAAATTATTCCAGTTTAAGGACAGCAAAATGAACAATTTGCCATTTTTAATTCATTCGCTCGGAAAACAGTTTTAGAACAAAATATGGGCAAATCGGTGAAAAGGGCTGTGTGTTCAAAGAAAACAGCATAACATTTTAAAGGGCCCATAAAAAGAGAAAGGTTGCCAATTCGCCTCTTCCTTCTCATTCTTTTTACTATGGGGAAAATATGTGTACCCCTTTAATTAGTGGCTACGGTTTAGTGCAATTTGTTGGGAATGTGAAAGGTGGGGCTAACTCCTTTTACGCGTTAACCGTTGTAAACCCTAATCGGTAGGAAGCTCTAAAATACGCGAAAAGGGAGACATAGAAAAATGATTAACGCGAGGGTACAATTTGACTTTGATTACTACATATGGCGAAATAAACAAGATAGAACAATATGAAAAAAGAATTTGTACTTATAAACTGACATCAGTGCGAGTGCGGCTTGCACAACATAGTGGGTAGACATTTTCGAAAAAAAAGCAAACTAAAAAATTAAACAAAGAAATGTCTCAATAGGCGGGTAAAAGAAAAGAAAAAAGCTGGCAGCAACTGTGGTTATAGACAGATTATTACACGAAGTAGGGGATAAGCGGATAAAAAATGGCCATACAGAAGACACCTATATCACTACGTCTAGCAACTCACAGCTGTTCGTTCCCTCCTTACTGTTGATAACTTCGTCCGTATCCTTACCCCACACTGATAGGACATGAAGCCCAAAAAATTCATGCCTCCAGTAGTCAGCACCGGGACCCGTATGCGGCCATGGACCCACCTTCTAGGGTGAGTAAGGCATCAACCCCCCTAGCACACTGCCCTACAATTCCGTCTGATCGCACGGTAACTTTTGTTGATGCAGACACCCGAAATAATATCACTCTATAATGTGCAATACCACGGGGTCTACATCGTTACGTGCGATGAAATCAGCACTATCTTCAAAACTATGCAGAGTCTGCAATCCTTGCGTATTTTTCCAATTGCTTCTTCACCGGAACACACAATACTAGCTATGGCAGAAATGCGCAAGCATGAACTATTCCTATGAGCCGCCTCAGTTCATGTGGCCGCCATTGAACTCATTGTTTTATATTACGTGATGCAACTTGGTCAATTTCGCCAATATATGTTGTTATAGTCATGGAGAGATCCTAACCTCTATTAGAATCACCGCTATCGCGCGCATCCTCTGTTGATGTCGCCACTACTGCTTGTATAGCGTTTGGCTACCCTTAGGTATCACCTGCTGCATCTTTCCCCCCAGTTACTGAATGGTGTTGTCTCCTTAATTGATGTGTCACGTATTATGTTAATAGTTAGTGCCCTCCCTACAGCGTTATACTTTCTTCTTCAGTAATAATTATATATATATGCGTCCTAACAGGATGAATAACATATTGTGCACCATTCTGAGGTTCTAAAAAATGGTCTAACTTGAGAAATACTCATCCCTTTCCAACTTTCCCAACGAGACGGGCAACAGTTCGTAGATCGATTCCTTGGCCTTAAGATACGCAAGCGATGCTCGATAAAAATACCCACGACAGTGCTGGTGTTTACCTATTACCAACGAAACAGAGAAGGATTTGTTATACTACACTTTGGAACCACTTTTGTTGGCGCTAGAATACGAGTAACTCACATATAATCATGATCACATACAGATTTTGGAGATCTCAAAGAATAAGGAATTTCCGCCCCGAAAGGATTATAAATATATAATCTCCTGAGGATCTTCAAATGGAAAATCCGGAACTGAACACCGAAGATTTTCTTGAAGCACTGTTGCACGCAACTATGACATATCATAGTGACACGTCTGATATTAGCTTAGGTAATGATTTTATCGGTGCAGACAACCGCACCTGTTATAAATGCATATACATCATCATCAGGGGGAGAGCCTCGAATGTAAAAACACAAATACTTCTTCCATAACTCCCAAGAGAAGAATTGCTGTTTCCGTTTCCATAAGGAATCGAAAGATTGAAACAGATGCTCTCAATAAAATAAGCAGTTGCAATTCCAATCATCCATAGGGGCGCCATGTGATTCCCTCTGAGATGTGTAAGAAAGTATATGCGAAAAGCGTTTTACAAAAGAATGCACACATATGCAATGATACGTACAGGGGACCCTGTTTCATAAGCTGAAAGAGCAGTTTCCTAAGGAAACAATACAATACGCAATAGAGGACACAACGAACAACACACCTGAATCAAGGGCGTACAAAAGGAAACATCAGGTTCACAATGGGGAATCATGTATCCTTACAAAAGAGGGACTCATAGCAAGGATGTGTATGCTAATGCTCATGATGATTCTTCATCAAGAGGGGAAGTATGGAGATTTATAACACATAGAGATGCACCTGTATCACTATATGGCACATTACAGAGACACAACACACATACAGGGGTCCCAGAACATATGACATATGAATAGAATTCTTTTGGCACATCCAAAAGAAGGAGGAGGATGTTGAGTATGAATCTTAAAGGCCTAACTATGTTATACACGAAAGCCACAGAAGATTAATAGAACAGGAGACACAAACACCATGATAGAAACGTAATTCAAGAATACACTATGCATAGGAATAATATGGATACATATACATTTCGATCGAATCCTGTTAATAACAATTCGCTAGAGGATGACGATGAGACAAGATCTAAAAATTACGAATAGATAAAACTCGCTAGGGGGTACCATAATGGATCTAAGGAGGACAAATATTTGCTGAGGGAACAGAACCATTGAAGTCAGCTCCTTAACGACGTAAGGAGACAACCAAACTGACATCGGAGGAATAATCGAATGAGAGTACCACATCAAATGGAACTCATATATTTCGGCAGATCATCCGATTAAGGTATATGAGGCGAAACAAATTTTATCAAAATGTTTGAAGAAAACATTCGCGTGCAGTTGTCATATGCAGTAGTTCTACCTTCGTTGGTGTATCCACCGCACGCTTGCACACATAAAAATATATTGAGCGGATCAAAAAAAAAAAAAAAAAATAGAACTCACAGCTGCTTATCTAGCTAAAAGGAAAATTCCGTTAATTTTCGCTTTCCATGTTCATATTTTTTTTTTTTTATTTTGTTAGCCATTTTCGCTTGTCGCCTTATAATAGGCGCAAATTATTCTCCGGCACAACTTGCTGTCATACAGAGGCAGATGTACAATGTTATAATGTTCCCTTAAAATTAAGTGCTTAAAAATATAATACGATTTGTAATTGTAAAAAAAGCTAAAAGAGTCCAGAGATTCGTTTGGTATGTACTGTTTTGTGTAGTGACTAATTCCGTCGATTTCAAATATCGTGTTTGTATTTTTATCATAAATGTCTACCACAAAAAGAGCGTTGTTCTTATTTACTACATATTCGTTTTGTATAGGGAAGTTTTCCTGTTTGCCGTTTTTTTTCTTTTCGTAAATATGTTCTATAAAGTTATACATATTTAAGTGCGATTTGGAGCTTCCTATTTGTTTAAACGTTAAGAGGACTCTCTCCTGAACTTTTCTCAACTCGTTATCAACGTGTGGATTAAATAAAATTTGCGATAAATCCGGCTGTTTTAAAAACAGGAGGTTTCTTTTATTCATTTTTATTTCCTTCGGGTGAATTCTTTTCTGTATTAAATAAAGAATGCCAAAATTTTCCCTTGGGGAGTAATTTCTGTTGTCAATATGGTTTACGTACAGTGGAAGTACATCCCTGTTGCCATGTCCTTCCATTTGAGCGTGGTTGCGTTCATAGGGATAATTGCCAAGTGTGTGGGTCTCTTCATTCAGCTCTTCGTTCATGGCTTCCTTCGCCGAGCTGTTCCTCATTTGTGTCCCTTGGCTCATCTCCAAATCGGTGTGTGCAAATGACTCCCCATACCGACCTTCTCTGTGCTTCAAACTTCCACTGTTCTGCTCTGAAAAGGACGGAAGTAACTTTTCCAAAAAGTAAAACCCCTTTTTGGGTATCACACTGGAGCTTATAAATTTCTTCACAACATTCCTATCATAGTGCACATGTTTATTCATATTAATTTTTACAAATAAATAGAAGGTGTAAAATTTCATAAGGGTGTCTTCATTTTGGGAGGGGCACAAAATGTGCTTTTTTATATTTCCTGCGTTTAAAATGTACAAGTGATAGAAGTAACTTCTTAACAGGCTGTGGGCCAGGTTTACGTAAAAATTGACATACTCACCTTTGTCACTGTTCGGTTTGGTGTTCCCTTGCATGGCAAGTTTCTCACTCCGTATGTTATGCGAAATATTTGTTATTATTAATGATAAGCTGTACATACAAGTTAGCACATCATCGTGGGTACGATCCAGGTCGTCCAAGTAATTAGTAGCACCTTCCCTTTTACTGACCACATCAGACATGTAGTAATTTGTTAGAAGCTTCAAAATGAGGCGCAGCTGGTAGAGGGTGACATTATTGTATATAGTCATTGGTAGTAAGATTTTCTTTAAAAGGACAAACAGATTTGGGGCGTCCTTCACATATAAAAGGTACAAATAATGGTAATTAATTAAAGTCAATAATGGCATGAGGGCCACCCCTGTGTGTGAAAATGTCCAATTAAAAATGGATAATACTCTTTCATTTATTTTGTCAAGAAATTTAAAAAAAGCTGCAGTGCTTTCGGCATTTCTGTACGCCTTGTAAAACACGTGATACATTTTGAAAAAATGTACTGCTGAGTGTAGGACTAAAGATTCGTTGGTAATGTTATTTTTATTTAACGCGTAGTTGATATTGCTAAGACAGACCAAGTTGTCATAACTCTGTTCCAAAAAATTGTCCTCCAATTTTACATTTGCGCTCTTGCTGTCAAAGGAATGCACACGTTTTATTCCTTTCTCCAAAATGGAAATTAACAGTTGGGTCAGTTCCTTTCTTGCCTTATCTTCCACGTAAAATTCCTTCATGAGGGATAAATTGTAAAGGTATACAGACAAGTGTTGTAAGTTTAGGGCCGAGCTTCGCTTGTAATAGTTCACATGGTAAAGAATGCCATCATTTCCGCTCCTAAGTTTTGTAAGTAAATTTTTTAGAACAGCATTTGCTAACTTTTTTAAAATGTTTTGTATAGAGTTCGTTTTGGGAAAATATAACGGGCGTGTTTCTCCCCCGTTTTTATGTGCTGAATAATTTTTTGAAAAAAAATCGGGTTGATTATCCGGCTCCGAGGAGTGATCGTCACTTTTGCTTCTACATGGTAGCGAACAAGACATGGGATCCTCCCAAATTGTTACCCCCTCCCAGTTATGGGTATCACTTATATTTTGCAAATTCCGAAGGCACTTTAAAATAATGGCGTAGTGCTGATAACTGCATTTTTTCAAATGGAAGAGGGTACACAGGAGGGCACTCCTCAAAAAGGCGTCATAGTCAAAAGGGATAAACGAGTCTGAATTGGCAAGAAGACCCATGTAAGAAGCATTCCCACTCGACTTGCACGCTTGACTTAATTTTTTCATCGGATAGTAAGTGTAGACGAACTGAATAAAATTACATATATCCTTTTCGTTAAACTTTTGGAAAACATACTTCCTATTTTGGTGAATCGTACTGAGCATCAAATCGATGTAAATGTTGTTAATTTTCAATTTGGACATACTCCATAGGAAGATAAAAAATTCTTGAAAAATTTTTTTCTCTTCATGTTTAGCATTTTCCGAGTTAAATTGTAAGTGATATTTTTTTTCCTTTTCATTGAGCTCTTCCGTGTTTGATAAGACGCCTTTGTAAAAACTGTCCACGTCGTACTTCCCCTTACAATTTCCCCTAACATGCGTGATAGCCTTCATGCACATCCACCGACTGAGCAGCAAAAACATCAAGTTTATGCGGTCATGGTGTAGTGCCCCTGACGTGCCTTCCCCCGTAGCTATGTAATATTTGTACACATAATTTTCATAACACATTGTAAAATCGATTGAGTAGAAACTGAAAAGTAAAGCGTACGAGTAGGTAACATTTGCGATGGCCTGAGATGACAGATGGACATATATGCTGATTATATGCTTGGCATAAAGCAGGTAAGTTGCTATGTCGTAATATTTCAAGTTTATCAATGCAAACAACAGGTTTGATAAATGTCGATAGGTTAACTTTTTCATGAAATAGTTTTTGTTTATTTGGTCCACTACGTGTTGTAGTATGTCGTTTTTGTAGTCGAGGCAGAGATAGCTTGATTGTTCCTGTGGGTCCATTATATACGGGATTGTCTGCCTTTTGGGGAAATCACGCCCTTCTCCGCTTCCATAGCTGCTTCTGATTGAGGTGCTTTCCCCCCCTTGCATTGCCACCCTCTGACTTAACTCCCCGTAGTCGTTCACTTCGTCCAGGGCGGTCATCCGACATAGCTCATCTATGCTTACACCCACGACACGGCTATTTACGTGCATCTCGTAGTTCAATATCCTGCACTCTTTCTGTTTCGCCAGTTTGTACATTCTATAAACACATACAACATAATTTAGGGGGACTAAAATGTCTTTGTTGTAATAAATGAACTTATATACTTCATTAAAGTTGTGCATTTCCCCTATCTTTTTTGTTAGCGCAATATTTAGCTCGTGAAAATCTACCTTTTTGTTTCCTGTCTTTTTTACGAAAATGTACAGTTCGTTTTTCTTTTTTGATATCTTTTTCTTCGGCCAATTTTTTGTCTTCATTATTCCGTTCGCCTGGTACCTACGGGGGTGAAGAATTCGAATTGTTGTGTTCCTGTGCTGCCACGTGGTGAAAAGTATGCATGCATGCAGGTGTGTTTCGGTGAGCGAATATGTTCCCCAACTCGCATCATGACATCCTCCCACATGGGTATTAGAACATGACTAGGTGTATCCACCCCTGTGGTTTTTTTTTTTTTTTTTTCTAACCTGGTAGCGCTGTCCGAATGCCGCAGCTGGATGAACTTCTCCTTGGCGTTGACACATTCCGAGACCCCTTTTGAGGTGTGGCCACTTGAGCAGGTGAAAGCTTTCCAAACGTTTTTACCAATCTTAAAAATGGCCATCAGGAACGGCTTCTCATTTCTTCTTCCGCATATTATTTTCGTTCCATTTAAAAATGACATCAAAACCATTTTCGCGTTAAGGTGCGTGCACAAGAAGGATGTTTCCCCATTTGCACTGAGGGGTCTAACTATATAGGCATAATCGTACCATATGTTCCAGTGGCTGTGAACAATAATGGAGAAAAATGTAGGCCCCTAAATGGGGGGTAATTCATCGGAGGGTGAATGCGTAGTTGAAAGCTTTTACATTTTTTTTTTTTCTTTTTAGCGCAGAATATTTTTTCCAAGTGGGATTTTCTCAAACGTGATTAATTGGGGGAGTAGATACGAACGGTACTCACTATGCCCCTACGCATATAGATGTAGATCTAAAAAGCGACAACCCGTGATATGGTCCTTGAGCCCAGCGAGTTCGAGAAACGGGAAAGGTAGACCAAAACGGATTAATCATATTTTTTGCCGGCGTTGCCTTCACCAGGGGGAGCCCAACCGCGGTGAGGAATTTCCCTTGTGTGGAATCCATGTGAAGGGAGTTTACCATCCCTGGAATGTTCCACTTTATCAGCGTCATTTTTCTTAAATGAAGTCATTCCCACCATCGCATCGTTTGTGCGACATTTGTACGATGCGTCATTCGTTTCATATACGTCGCTACAACATTTTGTGCTAGCCATCGTGCGTTTCTTTTTTTTTTCCTCAGCGGCGCTTTTTAAGCAATTAATTTTGTCATTTGAAGGGGTTCCCTTCGAGTTTACTCACCCATCCTATTTTAGAAACATCCATTTCTTTCATGTTTAACTTTTCCATTGGTCAAAACGATCAGGGCAGAAATAAAAAAAAGGAAAATTTTCACATGGACGTAAGGGCGAAATCTATTTGATAGGTGTAACTACTTGCACATTTATTTTTTATTTATTTTTTTTTTATCATGTTACCTTTTTTTGAGGTATTTAAAAAGAAATGAGCGATATTTTGTGCCAAAAGGGAAAAAAAAAAATACTTATGCCTATTTGTTTTCTTCGTTTTTTTTATAAAGCTATCATGCGCACACAGTCATTCATTTTTGTCAAAAATAGGTAGAGGTACATAGAAGTGAAGAACGTATTTAAATGTTACATATATTTTTTAAGGCGTGCTAGTAACACAGGTGTAAAGCTCAGCAAGGCCAAACGAGCAAACTACAGAATTACGAAGGCAGCATCACTATTACACTTTTTTTTCTTTTTCTATTTGACCTTGTAATGTGTCCAGGGACAAATTTGCAGTTCTACAGAAAGAACGACATCTTCGCGTTTTTAACCTTTTCCCGTTTCAAAGGTGTTCGATTTTAGTTTTTTTCCACTTTAGTTTTTTTCCACTTTAGTTTTTTTTCCTTTTTAGTCTTTTGACATTTTAGTTTTCTCCTTTTTTAGTCTTCTCCTTTTTTAGTCTTCTCCTTTTTTAGTTTTCTCCCTTTTTAGTTTTCTCCCTTTTTAGTTTTCTCCCTTTTTACTGTTTTTGCTTTTCAACTTCTGGCACTCAGATTTTTTCTTACCAAGTTTTCGCCAATGAGTTTTTTCCTGATGAACCTACTCTTTAACAACTTTTTCCCCTTTCGCCTGTTAACCCTTCCAACCTGTTAACTTCCTCACCATACACCATCATCTTTAAGCTTCACCTTTCCACGTCGCAGCTCTGCTACCCCTACTTTTAATCGAAGCAGCAAACATTTCACCCCCACCGTTAAGTGAATGCTCCAGATCTTTTCGCCACATAATCATTGCTACGATTGCGTATTGCAGTGGGTCGCAAGAGTGCACCTTTTCGTGAGTCTACCCACGTATCATATGCATGCTCGCATCTTTTATGCGTTGGTGAAGGGATCAGCAAGAATAAAATTGATCTCCCTTTCCTTTTGTAGACATATGTATGTACTTACATACGTAGAGGTGCACCTGCATAGGTCTACACATTTGCATATGCGTGATGGGCGGATTTCCTATGCCTGCGTATATACTACCAGCGTATGTTTGGGCGTGAAGAGCGAGTTTGGTTCGTAATTGCCCTCTTTGCAAAATTGCCATTCTGCTATATGCGTTTTAGCCTCCTCTCCACGTGACCATTGCCAGCTTTGCCACATTCGTTTTGGCCCAATTCTGAGTGGGGTGAATTTTACCTCTCCCATCTGTTTCGTCTGTTTCGCCTTTTTCGCCCTTATCGTTTATTTCACCTTCTTCGGCTTTTCGCCTGTTTTAGAATTTTTAGAATTTCACATAGTCAGAATTTACGCAATTAATAAACAATCCCATCGTTATTTTATTTTATTTTTTTTGTCAATTATTGATAAAATTTAATTAGCACAAATTGAAAGGACAAAGAATAGGCATAGAATTATTAATGTTTATTTATGTACGCATAATCATCCACATGTAACGGTAATTATACGTTTAGGAACACCAAAGAAGTATTTTTTTTTTCTAAAGTAGAATCCATGGCGGTTATATGATGTATACTTTGCATTGTATATATTTAATACATGCATTGTGCGAAAATTGATTGGAAGTATTTTGAATATATATATTTTTTTCCCCACTTTTGGAGTTTAAAATAATGATAATAAAAAGTGAGAAATGGATAATGAAGTGGTATTTCATTTTTTTTTCTTTTTCACCTTTTGGAGTTTAAAGTAATTAATGATAAAACGTGAAAAATGAATAATGAGTAGTATCGCATTTTTTTTTTTTCACCTTTTGGAGTTGAAAGTTAAGCACAAGAAATTTCTTCGTTTTTGTTTCTGGGAAGGCTCTCTCATCTCAATGCGAAGCTAAGCTTTTCATTTCATAATATCAAATCAGCTTACGCATTAATTATTGCATTCAAGTTTTTTCTTTTTTTTCTTGCTCTATTAAATGTATATAAACCCATTAACTACTCCTTTATATATATGTATTTGCCTTACGTACATATATCTGCATGTTTATTTTATGAAATGTATATTGCTCGCCCTTGGTCGATCACATTAGTCGATATATGCCAATATAGCTGCGTATTTTTATCTTCTTAATTTCTTCTATCGATTCTTTTTTTATTTTTTTTTTGGTTCCTCGAATGGAACGGTAGGTTTTTGTATGCCTCTCTCTTCGTTTAATGCTTTTTTCGAATAACTACTTTATTTTTAATTAATTTGCAACAGCATGTTATATATGTGAGCGTATGTTCATGGTTATATGTGTATATGTATGTACGTATTGTGCATGCATGCGTGGCAGAAGTAGATGCCCTTCTCCATCAGTCCGTGGGAAACGTCACGGCTGCATATGTATGGTATATGCATAAGTGCCAGCCGAGATGCATGGCCGTACTTTTTCGAGAGGATTAGCCGGTTAGCTGTTCTGCATATCGGCAGATCGAGAAGTGGCCAGACAGGCACAACTGGTCAGGTAGGAAGTTGGCCAAATTTCGAGTGACCGTTTGTTCGACCCCCATTTGATTCTGCTACCATCGCATCTTTAACGCGAAGCAGCGCTCATAGCCACGTTGCACAGCCAGCACATATCCTACAGACAATCCGCAGACGACCCACAGACAATCAACAAAGTGTCTGCTAAATATCCACCTCGTCTGCACCCCAAGCATATTGCTGTTCCACTTTGGCTTTCTTTTCTATGCATTTCTCCACATCAATGGATAACCATTTGGGCAGATTATCCTAATGGGTCTTTTTGACTTCTGATTTAAGACGAGAACGCTACGAAGTTGTTGATTACTTCCACCACGTTTAGTGTTAACGGTGTATAGCTCGCCTGTATCTTCCATTATATGAATAAATTAGTGTAACCTCCACTGTATAGCGACACTGTTAGAGTTTTTTTATTTTTTTTCTTCACGCCCCCTTTTTTCATGCAACACTGTTGCGGTGCAGATTGTACAGCAGCACTGGATGCTTTTTTTAAAGTTCGAACGGGTGTCAGTTGGGGAGGCAGATCGCATGCGTGTAGCTGCAAGGAAGCCCAGATGGTCATTTCGTAACGTGGACGTATATACATACCTGTTATGTGCATATTATAGCGAAGCGGCGGGAGAGGGTGACACAGCATACCATTTGAGGAGCGTGTGTGGGCAGCCCCCTGAGGAGTAAATGCCTGATTCGATTTGGTTGCCTACCAACCTGGTGTATTATTCCACACGTAGAAGAATCCAACCGGAAGTTTGACCCCAGTTGCATTTTCACTCGGGCGCCCTTATGCATCCTTTCTTCTTCATGTACGACAAGGAAGAGGAAATATATAGGAAGGCGCACAACAGTGGATCAAGCGCAGCAGCCACGAGAACCGAACTACACCAAGATAAGCGGGTGTAGCCAAGTTAAGAGAGTGTAGCCAAACTAAACGCGTATAGTCCAACCGAACGCGTGTAACCGAACGACGCAAGCGAATAAATTGCAACCCGTTGTAGGACCATTCGGCAAGCGACAAATGAGTCCCACCCACAAGGGTTACAGCGGCGCAAGTGTTGCCAGCAAGAGTGGCAGCAGCAACAGCAGCAGACATATTAACCTGAATAACGGCAGCAATAGGCCCTACCAAAGTGGAAACGCTCACAACGGAAGGGGAAATCGACCCAACGTGTACATCTATCGAATGAACGCAAAGAGCAAAGCTTGGCAGGGAGAAAATAAAGCGGAAGAAGCGGCAGTAGCAGCTGACGTAGCAGAAGTGGAATTATCCAAGCATGACGATGAGTATGACGGGAATTTTTTAAAAAAAGATGTTTGCAATTTAGGCAAAATAAATAACGAAAAGTCAAACATGAATAGTAATGCCACCTCAACAAATTTTAAAGAAGAAGAATCAAACATAGAGAATGTGGACATGGACACAGAGCAGATTCGTAGTATGTATATACAAAAGTTAAACTCTACGCAATCTACCATGAACATGGAAGGGAATAATGATACATACAAGGAGGAGGAATTGATGCTGATGCAGAATGGAAAGAGCATAATGGAGGACTGTAACTATAACTACAAAAATAAAAAAATGATCAAAAGTAAACATAAAAATAAAAATAACATGTTGGAGGATAAAATGGATCACCAGCTAGTCAACGAAGAAGATGGAGACCAAGAAATGTACAACCATTCATTTTATCTGTCAGACAATATGGAAGAATTAAGCACCGATGGAAAGAATATCTCGTTCATTAAGAAGATCAAAATGTGCTTAAACTATTTTGGCCCAGGATGGATCGTAGCCATAGCCTATTTGGACCCAGGAAATTTGTGCAGCAACTTAAATGTAGGGTTAATCAGATCATCAGATGATAATGTTAATAACAATTTGGTAAAGGATTATACAGGGTATCGTTTACTATGGATTTTGGCATACGGTCATGTCCTGGGTTTTGTCTTCCAAGTGTTATCTATAAAGCTGGGACACGTGACAGGGTTAGATTTGGCATCCATATGTTACAAAGAATTTGATAAAAAATATTCCTACTTACTGTACATTTGTGTGCAGATTGCCATCTGGGGTGCACACCTACAAGCCATTGTAGGTACCTTTGTAGCTATACATTTGATTTTTGGGATATCTGTCAAGATAGCAATTTTGTATACCCTAGTAGAAGCCCTATTGTATAGTTTCCTCGAGAATAAAAGTCTTAATCTTTTGGAAAATGTCCTAAGTTTGCTCATCGGATTGCTAGCTCTCTGCTTCATTGTTAACGTCTTTATGACCCCAATTAACTACAAAGAGGTGGCTTACAGCATTCTGTACCCACGAATTCCTCCGGGGAAAGGATTTGATGCCATGGCGTTATTGGGTAGTATCATATCAGCACATGTTTTTTATTTACACACAAATTTGACATCCAAGAAGAAGGCTGTAATATTTAACGACAGAATGTTAAAAAGGTACAACACGCTGGGGACCATCGAATCGGCAGGTTCGCTGTTTCTTTCCTGTGTCACCAACTGCATTATTGTACTAACCTTTGCAGAGGTTAATATTAATCCGAACGACAAAAGGGATGCCTACAACCTTTTCACAGCATACGAAGTGATGAAAAAATCGTTTGGGAAGATTTCCATGTATATATGGTCCTTTGGTTTGCTAAGTAGTGGAAATAACTCGAGCTTTATGTGCGAATATGCATCCAAGTCTGTATTCGAAGGATTTTTAAATAAAAAAGTTAACACCTTCGTACGAGTATTATCTTTCCGCTTCTTCCTTTTCTCCATTTTGTATTTATTCTTACTCTACGATAAATACAGCATTGACCAGCTGACAAATTTTATCAATGTCATCGAAGTCCTGCTGCTACCTATGGCCATTGTCCCCCTCTACCGATTTAGTATTCATAAAAATGTGTTAGGAAAATTTGCCTTAACAAAATACTCCAAATTATTTGTTTTCGTCATTGTTATTTCGATAATCATTGCCAACTTGATGCTAACAGTTTTTGATTTCATTCAGAAAGTGCCCAATCTGTACTTTGTTTGTTTTGCCATCGTTTTCTCCTTCCTCTATTTATCGTTCATGTTTTTCCTCTTTAAAATGCCAATTACGAAGACCTACTGTCGCCAGCACTGAAGCGGGGCGTGCGCAGGAGCGAAGCAAGCCAGGGCGATCGCAAGTATGCACTCGGGGGTGTGTATGTACTCCCTAGTGTGGATACTCTTCTGTGGATACTCTTCTGTGGATACTCTTCTGTGGATACCCTTCTGTGCATACTCCTGTGTGTTTACTTTTCTGCACGCGGATCGAGGGGTTGCCCCCCTTTCCCGGCATTCCATTCCCGCGCTGTTCACGCTCCCCGCCGCTCAGTAGGAGGGGGCGCCCGCCCATCTCTTCATCCCTTATATGCTGCAACACCTGTGCCTATAGCGTATCTACGTATGCCGCTGTGTGCAGGCTCGGCCGAGCAATGTATTATCCCATCTCCCACTCTTACCCCTGTAGCGGCTGCCGAACCCTTGCAGAAGCACCTGACTCTTAAGTTTATACCGCGTATGCTTTAAAACGGCCGATCTTTGACCCTTTTACATTCGCTTTTCTAACTTTTTAATGTGTGTTCCTTTTTTTTTCTTTTTTTCTCCTCTTCCATGTAAGACATAGATTTCTTCTTGAACTAACATTCGTGATTGTAACTTTAAAGTCGCATTCCTACATGAGTTGTTAAATAATTACCTTACCGATTCGTATTTTTCACATTGAGGGGATTGCAAAAATGGGTGAGTAGTGTCGCCTAGCGTTGTTAGAGATGGACGACCATCTCATCGCGTTTGATGCGAGGGTTTCGCTTCTTCCATTTAATTTGTTTTGGGTCATTCTGTGAAGCTCTGCTTTTTCTTAATCATTTCGTCGCATCGTAGTTGCAACATATGCGCAACCTATGTGCAATATATTCACAACGTAGTGGGGCTCGGCGTCCGTTCACTTCGCCCCTTCGGTTGCGCCTCTGCGGGGAGTGCACACAAATCCTGCCTCATCAGGCGAGACACAATGTTTTAGTTCTTATTCGGCAGACAAATATTACATGGCTTTCGTTAGCTTAAAACATTCAACTTTGCAGTTAGGCAACATAGCGAAAGATGCGTGCTCCCTGTTTTTCTGCATGCGCCCCTCTCCCATCTTTATTGCCATTTGGTAGCTCAAAATGTATAGCTTACGATAATGCCGCTCTGTCGTCTCAACGTTTGAAAGAAAAATTCCTCTTTTTTTTTTTTTTACGTTTACAAAACTCCGCTTAAATACGGTTAAAAGGATTTAAAAAAGTTTAATATTACACATGGATGTGTACACATCCCAGCATTTACACAACCATGGTTTTTTTTATTTTAAAGATGATATCTTAGCGTGGAAAAAGGCTCGTGAATATGTTATATAATTGTGGAAAAAAAAAAAAAATGACGAAGGTGTAATGGTACATGTCAAATGTGCATAAGAACAAGATGAATGTACAGCCAAAGAAAAAAAAGAAAAAGAAAAAAGATGGAAAAATAAAAAGTAGGGAATAAATGAAACAAGGAATATACAGTTAGGACAAGACGACGGTAGGTACTTAAAAAAAATGTAGAAAAAAAAAAAGAAGCGCGATAGTCCTCGCAGTTACTTTAAAAAATACGGAAATGTACAAAGGGGGGAAGAAGTGTGATTTAGTGGGGGAACACCAAGGCCCCATCTCCCTCCTTTTTTATTTTATGTTAATTTATTTTTTTTTTTTTCTGCTTGTGCGTCTTTGTGCCCATGAATGTACGTACATACCCACGCAGAAGTATACAGACGTACACACATTGACACACATTTGGCACATGCGCAGAGTTAACAACACAAGCTGAAACATAAAAAAAATAAAAACAACTGATTATTGTACAATAAAATGCGTCAAACATTTTATATTTTAAAAAAAAAAAATTAATTGCAAGTTCAAAATTTTACTGAAAAGGAAGCGTATACTCTCGCACATGCTTGTTGTATCATTTATTTTACAGCTAATTTCTTTTCAAAAAAAAATATCTTCTCAAAATTATTTCGCTTTTCTGAACCGATTATGCATTATCATCAGAAAATTACACGCACATCATAGTGACGATGTTGTTTCTTCCCTTTATACCATGTGGCTTCACAAAAATCTAACTAATTCGTGATCATTATTATGCTGCTGAAATCTAATATTGTAATACTTTTCATGATTGGCAACATTGTCATTGTTGCTTGTGTGATTATGCATATTATAGTTATCTTCATTCATTTCTAAATCACGGTGGTGGTCATGATGGTGAGGATGGTGCTGTTTCCACGATTGATCATCCAAATGATTGGTTATTTTTTTGTGGGTACAACAGGGATCTAAGTTCTTCGACTTTAAAAGTTGGTGCGCAATATAATTTGTGCTTATTAAAATAATTGCCGCTAATATTGACATTGGTATGTGCGCTTGTTTGAGTCTATTCGTTATATTTTGATCTCTGAACTCAATATGAGCGTGGGACAGCACAAACATTGTGATTCCCACGAGCGTGAAGATGAAAAGGGAGAAGTTTTTCAGCTGAATAAAGTTGTAAATGGTCGTGAACGAAATTATCGGCGTCATCAGGTAGAGCGCCACCTGTAAAAGGGGGGGAGGAAATGGCCAAATGTGTGATACTACACAATTGGGTAGACACATATATACATGTACAGATTCACACAATTGCGCATATGACGCTTGCACACGCGAGGGTACTTTCTCTACTGTTTCCTGCCATCCATGATGGTGGGAATGGTTGTGAGTTCCCGCTTCTGCTTCGCCATTCTCAGAATCGTGGACCACACTAAAGATAGAAATCAGGACAGTGATTAACGGAATTAAAGTACAATCGATGAGGCATATAATACTTGCTATCGACGATAACTTGTTCAAATTTGACTTTATGTAAACGTATGTCCTGTGATGAGAGGCGAAATAGGGAGGGGGGAAATGTTATTAATACCTTGTGGTGCACATGTACCCTCAGGAGTATATTCGTACATAAGGGTTGAAACAAAAAAAAAAAAAAAAGCACACAACACATTTTCTACACATCTATAGGAAAAAATATAAAAATATTAGTGGCAATTCCATCGACTTTGTATTTTCACCCTTTTCATTAACACATGTAAGGGAAGAAGTTGCTGCGGGAGCAATTGCCTCTATTTAACGTCTCACAATGAACAGAGGAACGTCCCCCCATGGGAACAACACAAGGAGGGAAAACATAACAAAAAAGGGAAAAGAAAAAGAAAAAATAAGAAACACTCATTAAAAAATTTGTAATCGTTTCAGCATTTTACCTCTTCAAGCGGTTCTTCATATTTCACAATCTGATATGTTTTATTGGCATAAGAAGGCTTATCATTTCGGTAGGAATAAATATACTTTTTTTTTTTCATTCATATAAAACAAATGAAGGAGAGAAATGAAGAAGGATTGCAAAGACTAAAGCAAATCATCATGGATAAAAAAAAAAAAAAAAGAAGGGTGAAAACTAAACAATTCAGAACATTTTCCGCGGTTATATTTAACACATGTTATTTGGTTAAACCCTTACATGTAAAAATATGCATATAAAATGAAAAGGAAAAAAAAAAGAAGGTAAAGAAAGCGAGGAATAAATAAATAACTGAGAGGTATCTATATTTTATATACTACTCTATTTGAACACCTCTTTTCTAAAGATTAACCAACAGGAATAAAAAAAAAAAAAAAACGTTAAGTTAAAAACTTTTTTATGCACAATCTTTGGGTCACTTTCCCCCTTTCTAAAGTGGCAAAGTTCAGGAAGAAGAAAAAGGTGCGATTTGGATGCATTTCGATGGGTCAATGGATATATGTCAAATGCTATATGCATGCAGTTAGAGAAATAGCACAACTTAAATGCGGATATGTACATGGGTGGCGTGCTGGCACATATGCGCATACATACAAAATTCCTACGCGCGTAGCTTACCCCATGTGCACATACCTATGCAATACACGCACGGAAGACCACATTACACTAAGTAGGTGAAAAGAAATCCACTTATAACGATTTTAAACACATGAAGATGAAGGAAAAATGGAAAAAGATAACCTTGTAATTCTTCACCTTTCTGCAAACAAAGTTTGAGGCCCAACGGCGTGACTTGTTTCGTTCGACGCAGTTTTTTTCACATTTAGGGTCGATTAGCGGAAACAAAAAAAAAGAAAAAAAAAAGTAAAATAAAAAAAAATGCATTTTTGCAAAGCGCATCGAATGGTGTACAAGCACATTTTCACTTGCCAACTTGGTGATATAGCACGCGGAGTAGAGACGCTTAGTTTTCCCTCTTTCTATGCACACCTAGGTTAATGTGCGATGACAGTTCCGGTTGGCAAAGAATGCAGAAGTAGAGAAATTAAGCAGGAGGTTAAGAAATCCTGCCGAGAAGATACGTGCGTTGGAAGGCATAGCGACATATGCTTAAGGCGCACTCAACCAGGCATAAACACACAAGGAGAAAGCGAGTGGATCAATCAAATGGGTGAAACCAATTCGCACGAGCAGTCACCATGCGCAGCAAAAAATGTGCGTATGCACATGTGATGGGCCAAGGGGCACTGTTGCGTTCGACCACTAGAATCGTCTTTTTTCCCCCCAACAGTTTCTTCCTCAAAATGGGTGACACTTTAAAGAAGAAAAAATGAAGGGGAAAAAAGGAATTGAAAGCCGAGATAAAGTTTTACCCAGACTTTGATAGTACATCTGAATACCCCTTTAACTCAGCAGCAGTAATCTATCGGGCAAATTGTGCAATTCTCTTTGGTCCCTACGTATGCTCAGATGGTTTGAAATGATCTAACAGTTGTCATGAAATAGTGAAATCTGCAAATACATACGCGTAAGCTACGAACGTATGCCGAATGCGCTTCCACGACACCCATTAATGCAGTTATTCGAACCCGTCCCCTTGTTGTCACCTACATGGTTTGCTCACCTGATCTCATCACTTTCGCATGCCTTAGAAGCGAGAACAACACACATTTGGTGAGGCCGCGCAATGCCTAAAATAACAGCGTATGTAATGTACATCCCTGAAAAATGGGGGCCCCATAACTACGTTACGTGTGTACTTATGTGCGTTTGTAACTTCTATGTGTTTACTATGGGTGTGCCTGTATGACTTGCATTCGTTCACCTCCAGCGTGTTCTCTTTTTTACATATGGCTCACCAGGCAAAAGGGGAATTCTCTGACACCTCCAGAAAAAAAAAAAAAAAAATCGCAAATAACTCTTGTAAAACGTAGCATATATGAAGCAATTTCTATTCTGACCGAAAAACAGAACGTATACATATATTCGTTTTGCATTCCCTTTAAAAAAAAACCAAAGAAAGGGAACACAATTTTTCTTTTTGCAACCCTTTTAAACAAATGTGGGTGTAGCAGGGGGGTATGATAGTGTAAAATATAGCACTTCCAACCGCATGACAAGTATTATTTTTTCGAGCAAAAGCATAAATCGTATGCATTTGAGGAGAAAAAAAAAGAAGAACGAACGGATAGCTGCATGTTAATTTGTATAAACATACCAACGGGAGGGAAATAAAAATGCGAATCTTTTACGGAGTGCACATTTTACTTTAAAAAAAAAATAAAAACAAACGAAGGAAAAACTCTTCGTGCCAAAATTTCACTTTGTTCTACAATTGCTCAGTCGAGTTATACGCCCCTTTAATTATGCCCATTTAAAATAGTGCCATTTTTATGTGCTCATATTTATACGTGTGGCATAAATATGCACACACATGCGAAATAAGCATTCTGTTTACATTCCCTGAAGAGGGGCAGTAGGTCACCTCTTTCCTTCAGCAGGCGAAACTGCGTACGCGTTGCAGCAAAGGCGATGGGCCAAGCAAGCGCATGGTTACAGCAAACAGTTAGTTGAATCCATCTACATTCTCAACCCCATATATATATACCGTACGTACATATGGATGTATTTGTTTATTCTTATCCAGGTAAGCCGTAGCAGCGAACTGTAGGCCGCCTGAATGTACGCGTATTTGTGCACCCCAAACGTAGATGCTGTGCGCGCAGCAACTTATCCCCCTTATTGTACGTGTACGCAGTGGTGCACGCAACATGTATAAGGTACGTACGCACGCATACATAGATACATATGCATAATCATATGCATCCTTTCCATGCAGGAGGCATACATGTGACACACGTATTCTCCCCGCGAATATATTTAGTGTACCCAAAACGGTTGTAAAAAGGAAGGGACACTTCTAAATATGTATCTTACCCAAACGATACACCCGTGGTCCCCCCAAATTCTTATCGAATATTTTTTTTGTGCGCACCATCGCCCCATCGTGCAAGTGCCGCGATTTTTTTGGCCAAGGGCAGCTGCGCACGAAGGATACGAGGATAAACGAAGATATGATGAGAGAATGGGTGAAGGAAAGCCAAAAGAGGGCAAAAAAAACAAAAAAATCTACATAAAAAAAGAAGAAAAAATGCAATAAATACAGCGCAAGCAAAGTGCTACAATACTGCGTCATACTGCATGGTATGCGGAAATGTTGCTTAAAAAAAAACGAATAACATATGCCCCTTTTTTTCAACCTACTTCTACGTAACTCTGTTGAAGGCTACAGGAAGTGCTCACGTAAAAGCACATGTTTTTTTTTTTGTCGAAGCCCTCGCTCCTTTCCCCCCCTTTCACTTGTGCCTTTTCCACCCAAAACGGAAAAGCTATAAAAGCTTACAAAAAGAGGTATAGCGAATAAAAAGCGACAAAGAAGAAACTGCCACGAGCCGAATCACAATGTAATATAATATTATATTACGTGCGCGTATGTGTACACTACATAGGCGTATCTCATCCTACATACAGAAAGCGCAAAAATAAACTTGGAAAAAATATGTATGTACGCATATGGTGGCACTTGCGTTGACGAATACAAGTTACGTACGTACATAATTCTCGTAAGTGTAACTTGCAAGCCGCCTTTCTTAAGAAAAAAAAAAGAAAAGAAAAGCACCCCTAAATGTTCTTTTGTCGTAATAATATATAATTACTTTTCTTCTTTGTTTACATTTTTTGTTTTTATTTTTGACACCGTTATTTATTTAAGTGAAAGATATCAAAATCTCCAAATTAAATTTTTATTTATTTATTTATTTTTTACTATATTTTATGTACGTACGCAACTGTAGTCAATTCATCATTTTTACTTTCTTTTGTTTTTTCCAGCCATTTTACATCTTACGTTTTGTATCCTTACATCTCTGCATTTACGTTACAATCATCTCACTATATGCATATACATTATCGTGCTCCCCAAGCGCGTCCCCCCCCTCCCCCCTTCATCACGTTTTCGCCCTTTCGTATAATCCCTGCGGCAAGTATAATATGTGTTATATATAGCAAAGTTTTATTATGAAGAATTTTTTTTTTTTTCTTCATTTTTTTTACTAAGTTTTCCACCTTTTTAATTTTTATCCTCTCAGAAGAGTAGGCGCAGTGTTAAAAATATTGCATAAAAAAAGAAGGGATTAAAAAAAAAAAACAAACAAATAAGTTTATACTGTACATGCTTATATTACTATCTTTTTTTTTTTTTCTTAAATTGTTAGAATGGTATCCAAATTGCATATGCAATTTACGTTTGTTTAATAATTAAGTAAAATTATTTTCACAGTTGAGTTGAAAAGTAAAAAAGAGAAATAACCTTTTGAGGAGGCACAACAGGAGAGCTTGTTAACGTGCAGGCAGGGAGGAAAAATATACACGCATATATGTATTATATATATATTCCCACGCTTGTATGTATGAATCCCCGCGCGACGACGCGTTGTACACCCACACCTCCCCCAAACCCGCATGCGCACAACGCATCTTACATAAACTGCGCCTTTCGTTAACATCATCACGATCAGCAGGATCACCGCGATCATCACCAAGCACTACTACACTCACAGCATCCTCTTTGTATTTAAAGTGTTCCTTCCGACACTTCCTACAAAATTTGCCACGAAGCGAAAGTGACCAGTTTGCAAGCATATGCACCTACATGCGTACTTGTAAGTAGCCCACCTTCTGCAAAGAATTGTTGTGTTTGTGTGCCGACTCAAAAAGGAAGAGGCAATTGCATGTGCTGCTAAAAAAAAAAGTCTGTTTAAACGCAGTTTTTTTTTTTTTTTTACGCGCCAACGGGTTAGTCCCCACCGGAGTCGTCGCATGTATGTGCCGTTTAGCATAGAAAGAGAAAGGGATCCACCCAGAAGCGGATTGCCCCATTGATTGAATGTTTGAGGGTTGAGCGATTGAGTGATTGAGAGATCGAGGGATTGAATGATTGAGAGATAGAACGATTGAGCGATTGAGTGAATGAGAGATCGAGCGATTGAGCGGTAGAAAGACAGAGCTACAGAGCAACTGACTGACCGTCCGTTTGAGTGGCAAAGCGGCAGTGCGACAGAGCAGCCGATTGATCGTCTGTCTATCTGACCATCTGTCCATCTGACTGTCCGCCCGACTGACCGACCGGCCTACCGAGCGAAGCCCCAGGAAACCAAGCGAACTCGAAAAAGTGAGAAGTGATGGAAAAGATCGTGGAAGTAATTGAGGGATTAAGCAGCTCCGATAGCCATGTAAGAAACGAATGCGAAAATACCTTAAACTTTTACAAGAAAAATGACCTGAACAACACGGTGCTGTCGATTTTGAAGTTGCTAAAGAGCCACAATGACAGTCAAGTGAGGTTGCAATGTGCGATATTAATCAGGAACCTATTTCGAGCTTACATCAAATCGTCAAATGTAGAATCAGCGGGGGAGAAGGAGAAGGGGGAAAACTCCCTAGGAAACGGGGAGGAAGAAAACTATTGGGATTTATTACCAGATAATTTAAAAAATATTGTCAAGTCAGAACTGATAAGCAACATAAGTTCCGAAACAGATAAAATGGTGAGAAGCAACTTATGCAACAACATAATCGATTTGTCGTCGAAGTTACTTGTAAATAATCAGTGGCCCGAATTGTTATACGTCACGTTGGATTTCTGCAATTCTAATAACAATGACGTATTGATTAGTGGCTTTAAAATTTTGGGAGGCATTTTGAGTTGTATCCCTTACCAGCTGGAGCTAAAAAGAGATGTAGTTTCGTCTGTCTGCATGAAAGGGTTAAATTCGTCCGATGTGCAAGTCCGAGGGGAATCTATCAATTTGATTTCCTGCATCGTAGAAGATAACAATTCTGTCCTGATGAAGTGTGTACAGCCATGTATTCCACAAATTTTGCAGTCTCTAAGTTTGATGGTAAAAAGTAGCAGCTCAGACATATCCGTGTTGGAAGAATGCGAAAAGGTACTTCAGGCCATTGGAAAAATGATCGACTATAATGCCAAATTTTTTGCCAAACATATTTCCAACCTGTGTGACATTCTGTTTAGCATATGTATGAAGGGGGATAGCGAATTAAATTACGATTTTGACAGCAGCTTAAAGTCGTTAAGTATTGAAGCGCTTATTACCATTCCGGAGAGGAGACCCAAAATGGCCCTCTCCGTCCCCCATTTCGTGGACAAAATAGTGCACCTGTCCATGTTATTTATGCTTGATATTAATAACGACTCGTTTAATGAGTGGATGAATTCGATTAAGGAAGGTAAAGACGACAACCAGGAATTGTACGATATAGGAGAAGAATCGCTAGATCGAGTTGGGAAAGCATTTAGTGAACTGGAGGAAGCTGAGTTTATTCACATTCTGTACAATAAGGTGTCTGAGTTTTTAATGAAGAATACATGGGAACATAAGTACGTTGCCATTATGGCCATAGCACAGACGATAGAATATTTGCCTGAGGACGAAATAGAGGATCAACTGGAGCATGTAATAAAGATGTTGTTGCAAGTGTTGCTTGACCAGGATGTGCGAGTTAGGTATGCTGCTTGTCAGGCCATTGGCCAAATTTCTCTAGATCACCAGCCGTATGTTCAGAAGGAGTATCCTCGACAAATAATCACTGCATTGATAACTACCATGAATGATGTTCATCTTCGAGTTCAGTCACACGCAACGGCAGCTTTTGTGAACTACGCAGAGGAGCTGGACAAAGTGGCACTACTTCCATTCGCAGACATGATTATTGATATCCTGCTGCAGAAACTGAATTCATCGAATTATTTGCTCGTAAGAGAACAGGCCGTAACAGCTATAGCGGTAATTGCAGGAGTAATTGAAGAGGACTTCCTAAAGTATTACTCCACCGTTGTGCCCATGATGAAGGAGATCATTCAGAAGGCAGTTTCGGAAGAGGAAAGGACGTGCAGGGGAAAGGCCATAGAATGTATCTCCATCATCGGACTCTCCGTAGGAAAGGAAATATTCTTAGAGGACGCAAAGGAATGTATGAATGCATTACTTCAAATTAGCAGTACCAAAATGGATCCTGATGATACGGTTAAGGAGTACATACAAGAAGCAATTGGAAGAATATGTCGAGCCTTAGGAAATGACTTCTTCCCCTACCTGAGCAGCATCGTACCGACCATTTTGTCCCTCTTAAGCGTTTTGCCCAAACCTCTAACGGATGATGAGGAAGATCTGACCATCACCATGGTTTCGAATGGGCAGTACGTAGGGTTGAAAACATCTCTCCTGGAAGATCAGGAAAAGGCTCTGGATCTTTTAATCATAATCATTGAGGTGCTGAAGGAGAATTATAAGGATTATATAGAAGCCACCGCCACAGCTGTTTTACCCATGCTGAATTACGAACTGTCTGATGAGATAAAGCAGAAGGCTCTGACTGCAGTTAGCGAGTTGATAGAGGCCGCTAGAATCCTCTCCGAAAAGACGGACAACAACAAAACTATGCTGCATGCTATCCTAACGGCGGCTGCGGAAAAGGTTTTGAAAAGTCTATCGGAAACGAAGCTAGATGATAATTATGAATACATCTTAGACGTAATGATTATCGAATCGAATGGGCTCTACATGTGTTTGCAGAAAGCGGGTTCGAATGTGCTTCCCGATGGAACCTTGAAGTTATTCTTCAACCAGATTTTTAAACTGTTACAAAGTTCAACGGATAGGAGGCAGGTATATAACCAGAAAAAAAATAACGAAGATGTCGATGAAGACGAATTGTTGATAATCGACAGGGAGGAAGAGTTAGAGCAAAACTATCGAACCAACTTGTTAGACATTTTAGGAGTACTCATCAAATATCACTCCACGCAGTTTTTAAACACCTGTTGCGACATTTGTATTACCTTTATTAACACGTATATGAACTCTCCTAACTCGGAGGACGTTGCCTTGGCCCTCTACGTCTGTGACGACTTGCTAGAGTTTTTACAAGAAAATAGTGTGTGTCTATGGGAATATTTTATGAACCCCCTCTTACTAAACATTAACCACTCGGATGACAAGGTGAAACAAGCCGCTTGCTATGGAGTCATTCAGGCCACCAAAATTGAAGCCTTCAGCAAGTATGCAAATGTAGCTGTGGATTATCTTTTAAAATTAGTGCACCAGAATACATCCAGTAAGAAACCGAAGGAATTCATTTCTGCAATTGACAACGCGGTAGCTGCCTTGGGAGACATCGTCCTAATGCACACGTCCAAATTTAACAATGCGGAAGAGCTAATAAAATTGTGGTTAAATAATTTGCCTATCAAGGAAGACGATGCTGAGGGTAGACGAGTTCACAAAAATCTGATCGATTTAGTTTCGCAAAATCATCCTCTCCTCTTTGGTAAGGATAATTCCAACACTGGGAAAATTATTGAAATATTTTTAACCATTTACGAGACGGACTTCTCTGACTCCGATTGCAACAAGAAGATTGCATCCCTCATTAATTCGCTCGACCAGGCGTACCTCAGCAACTTGGCCTCTTCAGCCTTGACCAACAAGCAGGCCAAGAAGCTCAACCACATTGTCAACAGCAACCGAAAGTGACGCCGAGCGCGGGAGAGTGCTCCAGTAGGAAGAGTCAAATGAGAAGAGTCGAATAGGAAGAGTTGAATAGGAAGAGTCCAATAGGGAAGAAGGCCCTACCAGTCGGGCAAAATGAAGCTCCAAAAAGTGGGAAAACCCCTCCACAGTGGGAGGCTACCCCAATTGGGAAGTCTCTCATTCCAAAATTGAAAAAACTCCAAAAAATTGTAAAATTCACAAAAAGGAAAAAAAAAAAAAAAATTAACCCCCCTAAAATGCATAAAAGGAATAAAATCTCAACACCTAGTCGACGCGCGGTACATTCGCATTCCCCAATTGTTCCTGCGCGACTGTAGGCAAGTACCATGCGTTCGTTTCTGGAAAGTCTCTGGGTGTAGAAAGTGAAGCGACCCCAGAACAAAAGTGCCTCTCACTTAAGACGCGTAATTTCTATGTATGCGGGGTTTCCACTTTCCCATTTTTCTCCTTTTCAACTTTTTTACTTTTTTATTTTTTAATTTTACCCCCTGTACCTCCCCTACATCTGGGGTGCTTTTCTTTTCCTGCGCAGTTGTATATTTAACCCAGTGGGACTTTTACTATATATATATATATGTACATATATAGGTACATTTAGGTTTATTTCCTTGCCCCCCATAGCGCACTAATTAAACAGTTTTTTTTCCTCCTCCTCCCTCCAAGCACGCCCATGTAAGCAAGAAGTACGGACATATATATATATATACATATATGTATCGCTTCCCCCCTGTACATATGACCTACTCGCCACATATATGCGCCCAATATGTGTGAATGTCCCAGAATTAACGTTTTTTAGCCTATTGTGCTTGCACTTTAATTTTGTGAAACTCCAATTTATGCGTCTGCGCGCTCATGTATATATTACTATATACATATACGTGTACTTATGCAGTTACTTATACATATGTGTGTGTGCCTTCCTGTATATATATGATTGTATATGTCTGCATATGCACTCGTGTACAGCGCACATATATCTATGTGCCTTCTCGTTTTAATTTTAACAGTTGTAAATAAAATTATAAAACCTTATTTTTAATTCCTACAAGCTTTTTAACTTCACTGAGTTTTAGCCCTGTGGCAGTTGCCCTAGGTGTCTGTTTGTGAGTGGGGTGCACTTATCGCGAGGAATCTGTGTGGACACATGAATTTGCGATATTGGGATGGACCGGAGTATGTCCAAGCCGCGATATGCCAACATTGGATGCGATTTTCAGGTGCTCCTACGCAACAGGATGAATGGGCCGCGTCGCACATCTAGAGAAGGTTGTGTCCCCCCTCTGGACGCCCCAACAATGGCAAGAGGGGCAGAACTGTCCAAAGGAAGTACAGTCATAAGGAAAAGCTTACCCACGAAGAAGTCTTATCCATGTTTATTCTTCTAATCATGTATATATCGAACAGGGGAACGAACAAATGGGCATCACTTTCGCGTCCAATGAACTGCCCAATTGGTAAAGTAAAGACGCTTCGCTAATTTGCTGTGGGGGGGAAACATCCCCTTTTTTCTTTTTGAAAGGGATAGATTTTTGAAAAAAAAGAAGAAAAGAAAAGCGAAATTGTTTGACTCATTAGAGACGCTACAAATTTCTACTCAGCCTTGTCCCTTTCCGTGCAAATATGCAAATTTCTTAAAAAAAGAAAAAAAAGGTTTTTTTTTAACGAGTGTAGAGCTCACGTTGCCGTTGATGTGCTAAGGTCAATTTTCTGTCACTACAATGTTTTTATCATGAAGGGAAAAGAAACAGAAACTGTAAGATCGGATTTTCGTATTTTCTCCAACTTAAACTTTATGCTATCTTCGAAATGGTGTGTTTTTTCTCCTTCTTGGATGTCCACGGGGGCTCTAATTAATGAACAATTGTTACGAAATTTAATCTGTAAGATTTAACCAAGTAGGGACGGTCGTGTGAAGAAGTGAGGCTTTCACCCTCCTCCCCTCTTCGTAGGACCGTTTTGGATAAACCTGTTCTTGCGAAATGTGCGCGTTTTTTTTGCCCTTTTAAGGGAAGGTGGTCTTGTGAAGATGTGTGGCTTCGCTTAACCCGTTCCACAGCGGCGGCAGTGTTACCGTCAACGTTAGGAGCACCAACGTTTGAACCCTAAGGCAACTTGCACCTTTTTAAACTCACAAGGTTCTGCTGCATAAGCAAAAAAAAAAGAAAAAAAAAACTCCATTTGAGTCGAGCACATAGGCCCAGGAGAGCAATAAAATTGGGCAAAGTAATTCCCCTCCATGTTCAAAAGAGCAGAAGTGACAAGAAGTTCTCCTTTTCACTTTTATTGAAAGAAAAAATCAAGGGCTAACTTTTTTTTTTTGTTTTCCACCCCTTTGAGGGCATAACGCTATTGATCGTTTTGGCAACCATTTTATCTCCCTCATTTTTTCAGCATTTTTTTTTGTTTGTTTTTCCTTTTTAACTGAAATGAATGATAAAAAAGAAGTTAAGGTTTAACTCGAAAGGGAAGAGGCAATTCGACAGTTAACGCAGTCAACACACCATGGAGATGAGGAAGAGGAAACCGAAGGTTGTGTCGGCGAATGAAATTTATGAGTACCCCAGTCTTTTTAGAAAGAGGCAAGAGAGTAAGGGGAGGACCATCAGAAATGGAAGAAGTGACACAAATGGCAGAAGTAACACAAATGGCAGAGACGGTCGAATCGTAGAAGTGGGCAAAGACGCTGATGCCGCCCCTGCTGAGGGGTACAAGAGGGAAGACGGCAGGTTAAGGGAACCACCACGGGTTGTCACTTCTGATAAATTGGCAGAGGATGGGATGGTCCACGAAATGGAAGACTTTCTTGGGGGCGTCCAGTATGAAAGAAATGAACGTAGGCGACGGGATAAAGGTGGGAAGTACTTGGGTGATTACCACTCAGGTGTGCCTAACTGCGCCCAGAAACCGAGCAACATTTACGACTACGCGGACGACATTGATAATGATGAAAGCAAATTCAGCGAAGCCTCGGATGACCAGCAGGAGCACTACACTGATGACAGCCCGTTCGACCTTTCCTCGTCAAATGAAGAATACGAGAAAAACGCTCTCTACACGCCGAGGAACTATGAGTACAGGAACAAAAAAAAAAAAATGAACCACGCGGTAAAGCGGTTAGTTGCAAAATCGAAATGTGGACATAGGAAAAGGAAGAAGCTCAAAAATACCTTAAGTGATCGGGTTAGAAGTTTTCTGGATGAAGGGCATTCCCTGCACTACGAGGTGGATCTTTTCCACTACTTAAGTTGTGTGAGTGAGAGGAAAAATGACGCACTCGACTGGCAAGGGGATCAAAGTGCACACACCCTGATAAACTTCGTCATACACGAGCTCCTAAAGAAAACTCACCAGAAAAGGGAAAGAAAAGACCCCCCACTGCAGACAAACAAGCAGTATAGCCACAATTATGACGCAGCGATAAAAGGACACCATGACGAAAATGACATCAACATAAAGGAAAAAATTTCCTTCGAACATATAAAAAATTACGATGAAACAAATTTAAGGCACATGTTCTTTATAGAAAATATTAAGATAGACTACAACGGAAGGGAGGTGGAACTCTCCCCATTTAAAAGTACCATATTTGAAGAGACTGCGGTGAGGACGGGAAGTGGCAAAGTGAGCCTAATTAAGCGCAAAAAGACGAAGACCCAAAAGAAGGTCAATCTGCGCAAGTATGCTAAGCATAGGAACACATCTCCATCCACACGGATGGAGAAGTTGAAAGTATGTGTAAACCTCAAACCAGATAATTTGCTAAGTTCCAACATCTACCTAAATGATCATCCTTTTTCGCTTAACTTGGAGGGGATCCAGTTTTTGTATTTTCTTCTCCTGTGCGATTGTTTATATGACGGTTTAGACGAAAATGGATCGCAGGAAGAACAGGAGGTAGGAGGGGAAGAGGACAACTCTGAGAAATGCACCAAGAGGAACTACTCACACTGGGAAAAACAAAACGATGTAGATGGTGCATTGGAAAGACCAGATGGGGACGACTCCCCCTGTGGATATTTCAACTTGAACAAAATCATGACAAATATGGAAGCCGAAATGGTGAAAATGAGACAGGAGCAAAATATCCTTTTAAGTCTTTGTGCCCCGGTAATTCACTTAGACTTCAGCAGTGGTGTCAATTTTGTGGACTGCCTAAAGGATGTACTAGATGCGTCTCTACCAAATGGGGAAACCACCTGTGATAATGACAGGGTCGTTATGCCAAGTCATAAGATCAGTGGACTCCGCACCAGGGGGCGAAAGAAAGCACCGAAGGGGCATGTTCGTGAGGACCCCCTGCTGCACGAACAGAAGGACCCCTTGCCTCACGATCTCATGAATGACCTTCCAAAAATTTGTGCACAAATATTCGAGGGAAGTTTCCTAGCCGTTAGCACGTGCAGTTACCTAAACAGTTACATGTTTTTAAGCTCAGAGAAAAGCAGCCGGAATTTTATTTTTATATTTTTCGTGTCGCCCTTCTGCAGCAAACCATTACTTTTCGACATCGTGGAGGTGAAGCATATGTGCAAGAAGGTTGAGTGGATTAAGCTTCCCAGCCGGAAGGGTAGCGAAAGGAACAACGACGTGGACAGCGGGGACAGCGCAAGAGAACCCACCGCAAAGGAAAGGCGCGAAAGGCACCTCCACCTACTGCTTTGCCTAATGGGGAATGAGATAAGCATATATGTCATTCCGAAGCGCCATTTAGTCCTGAAGTTGTACGACGCTGCAAAAAATGAACCCACCTCTCTAGAACCAACAGAGTACATAAAGGAAAAAATTGCGGACACGAAATTAGAAAAGGTTTTCTCATACCACGATGAAGAAGCTCTCACCGATTTTTCCTATTCTATTTGTGTAAATGACAATCAAAGGTTTTTAAAAATTGCCTTAACGTTTAATAGCACCAGAATAAAAGTGCTGAGTGTTTATTTGAGGGAGATAACTAAATATGGGAAGATCACGCGCTTTATAGAAAGGGAGGAAACCACAAATGCCTGCGCGCATACGTGTGCGGATTATTTGCTTAGTCATTTTAAGAACCCTTTGGGGGGCGGTACCGGCTTCGAGAAGGGGATAAACCATATGGGAGAAACATCACCAGGCGAAGAAGTACCCATAACGCCAGAGCCGCTACACGCAAACGAACTTCCTCAATCAGGGAAAGATACACATTGCGTGGCTTTTCACGAAGATATCCTGCACCTGCAACAAGGCATCATATCCGTGTGCTCATTTTACCCGTGTCTTAATTCCTACCTTCTCTGTGTTAGCTCCAAGGAAGGAGAAATTATAATAATAGACATAAGGAGCAACAACGAGCTTTATTTTTTCAAGAGGAAGACAGAAAGTGTGACTCACATGAGGTGGTATGAAAATAGCTGCTTGTCTTTTGGACAAGAAAAAGGATGCATCATTCATTTGTTCGAGAATAAATATTTTCTAAATATCGATAAGGATTGGACTAGCCAAGTAGACATCATATGCATACATAGCTCGCTCCTCAACGACATCCATCTGTTTCTGTTTGATGACGGGACAGTGCTTGTGGGTAAGTTGAAGGGGAACTTGTCCAAGGTTAAAATTAGGGAATTGTTTCTGTGGAAGACGCCAAATTTTCAACTAGATCCCAAGGTGTTACTAAGCATTAGCGCAGAGAAGGGAGACGAAACCGAGTCTGTGGCGCGTATACTGTTGTATGAATACTTACAGGGGTTACAGAGCATTTTTAGGAACGGGGTCAAGATAGGGAAGTCCAAGGCCGTTGAGGCGAATGCGCGCGAGAACACGATTGCCCTGACGCCCAGGTGGTGAGTCCGCTGTGGTGAATACGCGACGATTTGCGTCGATTTGCACCGCATTGCGACACAAGGAGGCAAACTGCCGCATATAGGTTGCTCCCATTCGCGATTTACCCATTTTTGCGCACGTGAAGAACATTCCATTCACCTCACTTAGTATGAATAATTATAAGTCTCTATATTTCTTCCCCCTCTTCCTTTTTCAATTTTTCAGCGTATCCATTGCGAACTTGGGCGAAAAATACCTAATTGCATACGGAAATGGAAGCGGTTTGATTCATGTGTTTTCGAGGGAAAAGGATCTGGACGCCAACGGCGTAGGGTGAGATGGGCTAACCTTTGAAGTGACGCTTCAAAATGAAGTACCCCCTGTTTTTTAAAATTTTTTTTTTTTTTCATCATGGAGGGATATACTTACATGATACATATCAATGTGTTCATTTTTGACTCGTTCTTTCATATAAATGAACACACGTAGGAAGAACGTGTTTCCAAATTTTGTCCTTTTTTTTCTTTTTTCATTTTGTAAATTTGTCATATGTTACATTTGTCTGTATATATCTTATTTTGAAGAATTCTTTTTTTTTTTTTTTTTTTTGCAAGTAACTGCTGGTTTCAGGAGTGCTTCACTAATTATACGAATTGGGGTGGCAGAGCTGTTTGGAGGGACTCAGTAGGTGTACAGGCGCGGGGAAATATGCATGGGCATACATGTGATGGTAACCTGGGAGATACCAATTTGTATACAATCAGCATCATCACTTGGCCCACTGTTCAGTGGTCTATTCCGATGGTTCGCTCTCCCCACGCACAGCAAACCTACCGCAGCTCCGCTGGTAAAAAAAGGTGCTGCCCCCCTGTATCGAAGGGGTACACATAAAAACGAACCGCTTCCTACATATACAAATATACACATATGAACATTTGTACGCTAATTCGAAAAAAAAAAATTGGCACTTGAAAAAAGGAAGGAATGGGGTGAGTACTCAAACTTCGATTTTGACGGATCCCCCAATGCTTTCTTTGGTTGACAAGGTTCTTGATAAATTGCGATGGGCCTCGATGCACAATGAGCAGAAGTAGAAGAAGAGGAAAATGCACAGGTAGGTGGAGTCTTTGAGCAGATCGGACTCAGCCTTGGTGAATTCTGTAGGGGAGGGTGAGATGAGGTCGTGGGGAAGCGTGGAAATGAGAAGTCGGTGACGCACTTTCCTTTTTACCTGATGTTAGATACAACTGGTGCGCAGAAAAAACCAAGGCGTAAGTGATCAAGAAGCAGCTTAGGAAGCCTAAACAGGGGGGGGAGAAAAAATAATGAAAGTGTGAAGATGGCAACCAAAAAAAAAAAAAAAAAAAGGTTAATGTGACGGAAGAAGCTTAACAATGGTGCAGCGTTATAGTATTAGCCACTGCCATAAGTTTTATTCCCCCCGTTTCCTGAAGCAGCAATACCTGTAAACCCTTTTGCCATCACATTCTTTGAGTTCGAAAAACCGTTTAGGAAAAGATATGTGAAACTCAGAATCACAAAAGTGGAAAAAGGCACATAGGGGTTATCCATTATGTAGGTGTTATGGTCCACATAATTTATATTGCTTTTGTGTATTCGAATAACGTCGTACGCAACTAAGAGAACTCCTCCAAGGGATGCTATCAGCTTGTTTATTGCATAAGAGAGCTTCATGGTTCCGAGGCTGAGAAGGGGTGGTCCAACAGACGGTGTGTATGAATAGGGGATAATGTTCAACTCAGACAGGGGTAGGTGTACACACATAGGAGTACACGCGTAGCAGTACACCCATCGGAGTACAGGCATAGGAATATACGTATAATCCTTTGTCCATCTGTGAAAAACTGTAACGATCTTCGCGTAGGACGTGGGGCTTACCTTTTGATAATTAGGGTCTACAATGGAGGAATGTACTTTTTCTTTGTACTTTAAATTAAAGTTGCTTTGCCAATTTAGGTGGAACCTTTTTTTCAGTTGGTATTCAGTGAGTGCTAATCCCCTTTTTATTAACAGAGTTGGGTTGCTTTGGGAATGTTCAATTATGTGGCTTCAAAAATTCCACGCGAGTGTAGGCAAGAATATGACGCCACTGTTTACGTGTGCGTGCGTAACAAAGTGGGATGATCTTTAGCGTTGCGCTAGGAAGGGGACCTTCTTTGGGGATGGTGGTGGCATCCTTCAATTGAGGTTGAATGTTTCTTCCGCTCCGCATGGGGAGAAGTGGAGAAGCGGGATGAACGTCACTGTTCACTCGTCGGTCTTATGCATCGCTGCTTATCAACTCCTCCTTTGCACCATCTACAACCATTCAAGGCGCATCACGTACGGGAAAAACAAAATAGAAAAAAAAAAAAAGGAAGACAAGATGGGAAGCTGCGGTTGTACAATAGGTCGATACGAATAAACTTTAAAAAAAAAAAAAAAAAGAAATGGCCACTTTTAATTACATATTGGAGTTGTCCTTCCATTTAGAAATAATGACAAAACAAAAGTTGGCAAGGAACATATTGCGTGGCTTTTTTTAAAAAAAAATAAACGTGCCATTTTTCCCTTTTTTTTTTTTTTTTCTTTTTTCCTACTCATTTGTGTGCTCGCCCTTGCGTCGTTGGTGGTAGGCGCATGGATTTACGAGATAGAGTGGTTGCCGTGGGTGGCAAACTTGTATAGATATGCATGTGTGGCTACGCCCCTATGCAGTTAAGCACGCAGGTACGCCTATGTGATGTGTGTAGTGAACAGGGATGGACTCTCAAGACTCGATATTTCTATTTTATGCATTTAAAAATTGTGACTGTTGGAAAGCCCCGTTCTCAGGGTTCGCCCCCTTCCTCTGCCATTGTTCTTGCGTACAGGTGGGGTAAAAATGGGAAAACCACATGCAAGGACAGGCGACCTCACACAGTTACATGCACATGTAAATATCTGTGGCGCAAGGCGCCTGCTATGTGTGCACGTGGAAAAGTGCACTGATTATTCTTAGAAATTAAAAATTGACAACAAAACTAAATTGTGCGTTGACGTGGGTCTTGTTCCTTCAGCGTGGTGCATTGTTTGAGTGATGCCCAACAACATTTCCATCACATTTTTGTTTTTTTTTTTTGTTTTTCTTTTTCTTTGCCACCCCCATGTGAAGGAAAAAAAAAAATACAAAAAAATAAATCCCGTTAGGGGAACGCATGGATGGGAGCCTCCCTCGAAATGGAGCTAAACGTACAAAAGTGGGAGTATGCTTCAGTTGAGCGCTCGCTGGGGAAATGCACAAATGTGGGAAAAAAAGGGGGGGAAAAAAGGTGAAAAGAAAAGGAGGGGGAAAACAGTCATTTCCCCCATTCTTACTCCTCATCAATGTCACAGAAATACTGCTGCAGTTCGAAAATAACTTCTTCCGCTTTTTTTCTCCGTGCAGAATGGCTGCTGCAATTTTTATTTTCCATTTTTGCTATTCTTATTTTTTCCACAATTTTGTTGAAGTTTTCCATGAACAGTTCTTCTTTCTGTCCTTCGGGGGTCTTGACACCGTTCGCCACGGTTCCGTTTGGATCAATTTCTGCTGCTCCACCTGGGGCAGCTTTATCACTCTGGAGGGGGTTCTCCCCATTTGGTGCAGTTTTATCACTCTGGGGGAGGTTGTCCCCGCTAGGCGAAGCTTCATCACCCTTGAAGGTTTGGCTCATAGGGAAGTCCCTCCTATGCTGAATGATCAAATGGTCCCGTTTAATCTGCAGCCCCTTCCACATATGGCAGTGCAGCGCTTCTATCAACCTTTCTTCATCTTCTTGTTCTTCAAATTCTCGTAATTGCGTATTCTCCTCTTTTACATTTTGGTCTCCCTCATCTGGACAGTTGGAATCGCTTTCTCCATGCTCATCACCTTCTTCCAAACACTTCGACTCATAATTTATGTACAAGCATTCAATAAAATAGTCGCTAAAGAAGTTAACAATATCTTTATTGTCTTTTTCGAGAGATGAAGGAAAAATCGCAATTTTAACCCCGACATCTTTATACATGTTTGAAAAATCAAAATTGGCATTTCGTATCATTTGTTGGGTCTCCGGATCCTTAACGTATTCTACACAATCCTCATCATAGTTCCTAAATGGGTTTACATTAACGAGGTTTTTTTCCTCTTTGCTGAAATTGTTAAAGAGGAATATGAAGCTTTCACAGAGGATATCCTTAGCGTCTAGTTCGTTGGTCTGGTTCTGCGATTGGGGTTCTGCTTCATCATCCCCTTCCAAATCTGGCAGATTTGGCAGATTTTCCTTTACACGAATGGCATGCTCTCCAGATTGAACTACGCAGGAAGAAATAGTCACCTCCGCGCTGTAGTACTTATTCACAATGGCCACTTTGGCCACCTCTTTAAAAGCAAAAAAGGATCCATTGTCACTGTGAAAATCATTCCGGTCAAATGTGAGCTTATACGTATCTGCCTTTTCGTAACTCTCCAGGGGTTCAAATATGCTCATCAAATATGACACGAATTTGTTTATCTTCTTTTCATCATAGGATAAGATGACGATGTGGGGGGTTTGATTCACCATGTCGCGATGTTCACGTTTTCGCGTTCTTGGGGATGGGGCAGTTCCCCTTTAAAGGGATTGCAGTGGGTAGCGGTGGCTAGAAGAGCGATTGAAGAGTGATTGAAGCGTGATAGAAGCCTAAGGAAGACGTATCACCCTCCTCCTCGTGAAGAAGAGGGTCACCTTCACCTGGCAATCGAGGAGTATACTTTGGGGGGACAAAGAACAAAAAAAAGTTCGCTTTGTTACTTCTGCTTACAACATGTATAGCACGTCAAAGAGAATCGCTTGTGAAATTACACTTCTGCCCTTGCATTGTCACTGCTATGCGGAGTTAGCAAAAAAGAAAAAAGAAAAAAAATTCACCCATTTTTTTCTTTCCTTTAGAGGTAAAATTAGCAACTTAGAAAACATACACTGTTTCTTTTTTTTTTTCTTTTTTTTTTCTTCCCCCGATGTGAAGTACCTCTCGCTTAATTTTTTTTCTCTTCCCTTTAAGATGGATTGAAGATCACATCGAATCATCATCTCACATCATGTGAACAAACTGGGTTTCACCTTCCAAAGTGGACTTCGCCAAGATCGATTGAATCCGTCGTATTAGGCATATTTGCTACATGTGCATACCACTCTACACATGCGCGTGTACTTGAGGAAGGAACAACTTTACAGCGTTCCCCAAAGTAGTCAATTTTTAAATTGTAAGCCTCAGGCGTGTTTGTGTACATTCAGCATGTTGATGGAAACAGGAGACGGGAAGTAGAAATGATCATATTATGAAGGCAATTTACGCTTTATTGTATACTTGTGTTTACACCCTTTTGTTGGCCGCTCTTCGGACGCAGCTCCGTGGTTGCGACCTCTCCATGATAGGTCTTCCCTTTTGAATCATCCCATCATGGGGAGAGGGAAGCTTCACACGAGTGGGACTTCTTGTCCTTTTTAAAATAGAGGGGATAGACGACAAGAAAGGCATTTAATGTTAAAAAAAAAAAAAAAAAAAAGTAAAATAATTAAAATGATTAGAATAATTAAAATGACTAAAATGATTAAAATGATTAAGCTGTCACAAAATGGGACATACAGCGATAATCTAAAATGGGAACTATATAAATTGACACCATCCGAGGGGGGCCATTCTTGAGAAGGTTAACCCATCGATGGGTTGGAACAAAGAGGTGGCGACTACGGTGTGCGATACCACGGGGTCAGCCAAAAAATACATTAAAAAAATCATCAAATTGGGAAGACTAGCTAAAAAGAGGAATTGCCTCCCTTTACCTGGCATATTCGACGGTCCGACATATGCGCATACACACCGCAAGTTCGCCCCTGGCACATTGGCTAAATGGCGCAGTGGTGATCATAGGCAAGTTGGCCACATTCCATCTTTCCACTTTGCCGAGCCACCGCAGCAAGTGAGGAAGACAGAAGGAAGTAACAGTCTCTCCTTCCCGTCTTCATCGCTTCACTTCTTCACCAACTGAACGACATCCTCATCATTGAGCTCGTGATCCTTGCCAACCTTCTGCGGGTTATGTTTGACGGACTTGCCCCAAACTAAGGCATACTTCAACTGGTGCACTAAGGATCTATGAATTTTTTTACAGAAATTTTCCACCTTGGATCTTTCCTTCTTTAAAATGACAGGCGACTCATAGTCCGGAATCTGACCTTTCGGTTTGGTGTAAATTCGAACCAAGTCTAGGTAGCTCCAAATGGATTCTAATAGTCCATCTAGATTCCATTCTAAGTGAGCAGAGATAGGGACATTATGAGGCAGCCTAGTAACAATTTCTAACTCTTCTAATGTGATCTGATCTACTTTATTTAAAACGTAAATACATGGAACATACAATCTGTTTCCTTCAATGACATCAATGATATCATCAACAGTAGCTTCACATCGTATGGATATATTTGCATTCATAATTCTATACTCATGACATATGGATTTTATCATGTCCTCGTCAATGTTATTTAATGGCACTGTGTGCGTGATGTTGATTCCTCCTTTGTCCTTCTTTTGGAAAATAATATTTGGTGGTTTTTTATTTAATCTAATTCCGAACCCTTCCAATTCCTTTTCAATTATTTTCTTGAAGGTCAATGGTTTTAATACATCTAGGACTATCAAAATGAGTGAGCAACTCTTGGCTACTGCAATGACTTGTTTTCCTCTTCCCTTTCCATCTTTTGCTCCTTCAATGATCCCTGGTAAATCTAGTAATTGCATTTTTGCTCCTTTATATTTGAAAATGCCTGGCACACACGTCAAGGTTGTGAATTCGTATGAAGCCACTTCTGAAAATGTCCCTGTTAGTTTGTTCAGAAGGGTGGATTTTCCTACTGAGGGGAAACCTACCAGACCTATTCTCGCATCTCCCGTTTTGGAAACGTCGAACCCCTCTCCTTCTCCGCCTCCTTTTGTCCCTCCTTCAATTAGCTGCGCCTTTAATTTGGACAGCTTCGCTTTTAGCAACCCCAGGTGGTAGTTCGTCGCCTTGTTCTTTTGCGTCTTGGCCATTTCGGCCTCGATGTCAGCTATCTTCTGCAGGATGGACATTGTGCTTTCGAATGGGGGGAATCGAAAAAGAAAGGGAAAAAGGAAAAGAAAAAGCAAAAAGAATGGAGTCGTAAAAAGGGGGTCGACTAAGCCGCGAACGTGGTAATGCGGATGGTCGGATGCCTATAAGCCCTTCATTGATTTTAATTTTTCTTTATTTTTCGTGACAACGAAAAAATGCAGATTTGTTTTTGTTTTTTTTGCCAAGCTTTCCCCTTCTACGTTTTGATCAGATGTGCTAATCAGATAAGCATCGAGCTAAGTATATTTTTATATATCCTCGAAGCTGATCTTAGATCTCGTTGTCAGGAGTTTTCCTTTTGTGGTTAGATGCGCATTTGGCTAATTTACTTCCGATTCTGCTTCTACATCTGATTTTGTTTCTACTTCTGATTTTGCTTCTACTTCTGATTCTCCTTCTACTTCTGCTAGCCCAGTGAACTCTTTCTCAGAGGGTCGCTTCTGCTGGGGGCCCACCACTTTTGTAGTTACACGGGGGGAAGTAACGGGTGAGCCAAATAAATGAGGTAAGCAGGAACGGTTCGGGTCATTTCACCCTTTTCGTCCTCTCACTTCTTCCTTTTGGCAAATAATTGGAGCGTAGAAATGGCCAGATTATCATGATCCCTCATTGCGCTTCTTCCCCCATTCGCAAAATGGTATGCAAAAGAAGAAAAGAAAAAAACGTTATCTTCTAATAAGGCAAAAAAAAAAAAAAAGATGATGTACCAAAAGGGAAGGAGAACAATGGCAACAGAAAAGGAAGACTCTAAAATAATTGGAAAAAAGAAAAAAAAGGAAAAGCAAAGGAACATCTGCTTCTTTTCTAACCGCGCATATTTCTCATACGTACAATTTTGATAGGAGTCAGATGATGCCGAAATAAAGTGATTCTAGTGCTCATAAAAGGAAAAAAAGGCCAACACGCCGTACATGCATATATATAATATATGCATTCGGGTTCTTATTTCTTCCCCTTTTTTTCACGGAGAAAAAAAAAAAAAAAGTAAATGTTACAAATTTATCTTTTCTTCTCACTGTGCGTGTGAATAAGAGCATATGCAGCAAGCAATCTTTATGTATCTACATTTGTATACCTCTGCGCTCGTTGTATATATATATATGCCTACTTATATGACCTCCATGTGCAGTTCGGTGGGGCGCAGATAAACTGAGGCGGCACGCCAAGTGGACTTATGAACTTTCCCAACCTATATGGGTCCCCCTTGTCAGTTAAGAACTACCCAGTGTACTTCCCCCCCCGTTCGCGATTGCATTTTAGGTGAGCTGATATATGTAACACCCACCACCAGGATCCTGTTACACGACGCGCCTCAACACTTTTATTGCAGAAATGGAGCAAACGAATTTTTCACGAAATGTGAAACCGTTTCTGATTTTTCCTAATCCTTTGTAACTGCTTCTAATCTTTTTCATGCATCTGTTCCAGCACTTTTGAACACATTTTTTGTATGTAATCATTTTCTCAAAAAAAATATATCCCCTCATCGAGCATCTGAAACAGTGCTACTTGGAATGGACACACATTTGAGTAAGCATTTTTTTTTTTTTTTTTTTCCTTTCTTTGAATCTTCTCGTCTTTTTTTAACATCCCGGGCGAAGTGAACAATTTGACGACTCACAACCCAAGAGGCATGCCCATTGTAACATTAAGAGCTAAGGAAAAAAAAAAAAAAAAAACTGCATATTGAAAAGTTAGGCAAATGTGACAATTTCGCTTTTAACATTACGTGAAGAAAATTCCAACGAAAAAGGATGCAAAGACAAAAGGCAAGTGGCGAATGAAAATGGGGAGGAGGCCTAGCTGCAGTTCAGTTCTTCGACCTGATGAATTATTCCAGCCTTTTGGCAGTTTTGCGTCGCAACGCATGAACACACCCTAACTTGTTATCCTTCCCTGCATCAGTCGTAAAGGCACAAAAAAGGGGTCTAACAATTTTTGCCAAACGTAAGCCTATTGACCACTCAAAAGGGTGCAACAAGGAATACAAGAGAAATTGCTACCCGTAAGTTTGTCATACCACTTCGAAAAAGGGAGAGCGTAATTATACCTTTGCGGATGTGTGGATAAGAATTTTTTTTTTTTTAAAACTCTGAGGGTTAGACTGCCATATGTCCCCAAAAAAATTTTTTTAAAAAAATAGAAATCGCCATTTGTGAAGTTATTGGGTCGACGGGTGAAGTGTCAGTACGGTGCATGCATTTGCGTCAAAGGGGAAGGCAGTGAGGGAATACGCTAGGATAATTGGCTAGTCAGTACGTCACTCGGCAGACCGCTCAACTGGCCGCTAAACACTCGGTCAACATGGAGGCCGCTGTGCAGGAAAACCATGGCCAGGCCGAACTTGCGCGCCACAACGTGTCTCTCTTTGAACTATCAAGCGAAGCCAATTTAAAGGTGAACATCATAAACGACGACCACGATCTGGTAAGTCATTACAAAAGGGAACTCGCAAATAAAAAAATGCAAACGGTTAAATATTTTGATATAGACATAACGGACGAGGTAAACGACATTAACGATGCATTGTGCAAGCCGATAGGACTGAATGATGAGGACCATGAGGAAGATTACGTTGAATTTAAAATCAAAAAGTTTATGTCATCTTGTGGTGAAGACTCTTACGCGAGAAAAATTCTGTTGAGCGATATGGACATCACAGTCAAGTGCGTCTCCGGTGGGGACACGCCCGCGGGGATGGTGGAGCTTAGCCAAGACGGTGAGATCAACTGAGGAACACACCTCGAAAAGGATTTTCTGTCCTTCCCTCGTTTATGCTAAAAGAAAAAAGTAGTACCCTTTATGGGCCGGAAGCAAAATCCTTAAGTCATACTTTAAAAAGCGAATCTTAAATCGGATTAAACCTAACCGAGTGTAAAGAAATATATCCTCTGTTTATACAGAGGGAAAAAAAAAAAAAGTTGCCATACGTCCCGCACACATTTTGAAGGACCACAACCTCGTGCGACTCCTTTCCATGTTGGAAGTAATGGATATGTTTTCTAGTTGTGTAATATGTACATACGGTTAGTTAGATTAGAATTTTTTCATTTCTTTTTTTTTTTTTTTTTTTTTTTTTTTTTTTTTTTTTTTTTTTTTTTTTTTTTTTTTTTTTTTTTTTGTATCTCCTCATTTGTTTGCCACAGTCCGGTGGTAATGCTGACTGCTTCGTAGGTTTAAGTCACTCTCCCACTTCCTTGCCCGGTTATTTCTGTTTCCTCCGTACATTTTTCAACAGGGGGCGGTTTTATCAATAGGATTTTTTTTATGAACGATGTCTTGCCTTATTGACGACGTTTTTCTGCGTAACCTCTTTTCATTTTTTTTCCAAAAGGGATGACCTCGTCGCGCAAGCGTTTTCTTCAAACAAATGTTCACTCGTTAGTAATTTCCTTTACGGACTTACCCTTTGGCACTACTTTGCGCACCTCCGAATGAGCTCCCAGTTAGCATTTTCGAGCGGGTGAGCTCGGGGGCACGATGAAAAAAAAGGCGCGAACATAATCATGCATGTTTTCAATTGTACATGCGTTTCCCGGCCTATACTTACACCCCAAAGGGATGCAATTCAATTGGCTGGAAACGCGTCACATGGGAAGGCTCCCTAGTTGACCAGCTGAATATTTGCTTTACTAGTCGAGCCAGCCGAACTGGCGGTCAATCAGTGAAGCTACGCGAGCGGAAAGGCGAAGCGGAAAACCATGCAAGGCCACCGGAAGGCGCATCTTGAAAGATGCGTAAGCCCCTTTGGCGCATAGGAAGAAGCCCCTCGTCATTACGGCGTACTTCCAAACATTGCGCTTCTTCACCATTTTGACAAGGTATCCCCCTCGGCAGGCAATTTTGCCTACCCCTTCAGCATTTCCCTGTAGGGAAAAGGAACACTGCTATAGAGTAGCGTCTTTTTAACACCCAATCAGGAGGGGAGAAAAAAAGAAGGTAAAATCTAAAAGTCGTCTCAAGTGAGTAATTATACAAAGCGTACACCGTTAGGAAATTCTCCGCCAGCACGAGGTGTAGCATCTCCGCTCGAATCAGCACAGTGCTGTGCAACCAAACTGTGCTGTCCCAAGGAGTGACCCCTTTGGCGCTTATCCATACGCTTAAATCCAGCAGCAGTGAAAAAAAAAAAGAAAAAAAACGAATTAAAAATGCATAATTTTGAAGAATGAGTAATAAAGGAAGAACATATAAAGCACTAGTCAGAAGGAAAGCCAAGGTGTACGAGGGGAAAAGAACAAAGTTGAGGAATAAACGACCAGGCCAACTTACCAGGAGGGGGTTCTGGCTCCTGTGCCTCACATACGTAGTAGTATACTTCCTGGGAGGTATCAGCTGTTTGACGTGTTTGAAGAGGCAGAGTAAGCTGAGCTATATCTACCTTATATATAGCGAAAAAAGAATCAGTGATAATCATCGGAGGAAAAATTATTTAAATTATAAAAATGGAATCATTTTGAAACAGGATGCATCGAATGGAAGACAGAAATTTACCTTAGGTAGCGAAAAGGTAAATAGAATTATAGAAAGTTTGAAAGAGTTAACATTGCTGGAAGCAAGCGAACTAGTGAAACAAATTGAAACCACCTTTTCAGTGGACACCAGACAGAGTATAGGTGCTTCGAACAATGATCAGGACAATAAAAAAAATGCAGGTGATGCAAACGCTAATGAGGACGAAGAGGATGACGAAAATAAGGTCTACGATTTGATCTTAGAAAATATAGAACCCAATAAAAAAATTCCCATCATTAAGATCGTTAAGGAGATTAAGAAGGATCTGAATTTGAAGCAAGCCAAGGACTTGGTGGATAACTTACCCCAAACTCTTTTTGAAAAAGTTAACAAAGAAACGGCTGACAAGTGGAAGGCCAAGCTTACAGAGGCTGGGGGCATTGTTAAGTTGAAGTAGCTTCGCCGCGGGGTTATCAATTTTGTGTCAAAATGCTTCCTTCATTAGTGTGTGTACGTAATGTACGTTCATCTCCCCTGTGTTGCCGTCCTATTTTAGGCGTCTTTTTTTTTTTTTTGTCTTTTACATGTACGGATCGCCCATTTTTCGGCAATCATTTTTATCTGTTTGCTACGCACAAAGGGTACGCTATGTTGAATAGGAGCAGAATGAAGAGCCACTTTTTGCAGTCATTGCTTGCTCGCGAGAAATTCCCTCCTCTGCTCAGCATTCACGCAGGTGGTTATCTCTTCATGAGGGTGCCCATTTGGTAAAACACCGCGTGTGGGTGCCGGTGTGCGGGGGGATTCGCACATAGGGTAGCCACCTTCGTATTATTTATTTATTCATTTTTTTTATTTTCAAAATTGGTTTTGTTTTCCCCACTTTGAATCCCCCCTTCGCATTTATCAACCCTCCTAATGTGGCCTTCTCCTTTGTACGCATTTTTTCTCAAAAGTGATTTTTTTTTTCAGTTGTTTTTTGAAAAACGAACATTTTCAACAAACTGGTGTTTCCATTTTGTTTTTTCAATCGCACAGTTTTGTTCACTACGGTTACACGCAGCAGGTGGAAATTAAAAATTTGAGAAATGGCGACGTGACAAGGTTGAAGTTGGGAGGAGTAAAATGTGAAGAGCAATTTTTCGGCGCGAAATTGTCCAAACGTTGGGGGTGAACATTTTTACGGTGAAAAATGTTAACGACAAAAGGTTCAAATTATGAACTTCAAATTATGCGCTTTAAAATAAGAAGAATTCCTCTTCGCGTGAATGCAAAAGATTGAAATGGAAATCCCCCCACATGGGGTTGGGGGAGAGTGCACATACATTTGTTTATTCATTTAAGTGTATATGCATGTGCTTATGTATGCCTTGCTTAAAATGTCCCCCACAGGAAAAAAAAAAAAATATATATATAACGAACCAATAACGGCTAACGAATAAAGTGCACGAAAAATGCCTTTTTTTGCAAATTGCTTGTGTTGGCTTAGCTGATTATGAGGGCTTGTTTAAAAGGTGAAATCTCTTTTTTTGGGAAATTCACGCACGGACACGTCTTGCAAGTTGGCCACATCTGTGGCCGTTCGCGGCATTTCAGCGGTCATCCCTGCAGCTACTGTTCTGACAATTTCTCCAACGGATTTATCACTTCACCACTTCGACGCCGCCCACCCCCCCTCGCTCAAGAGTCACTTCGAAGCGCGGCGCAGATATGTCAGTTCAACTGGGGGACATTAGCCGCCTGCTGCGCCTGCAAAAACTGGGCCTGCATTTCGAACAACTGGCATTCCTTCTCGTACTGAAACGCAATAGGCGTAATGAGGACCACCACAGATACGCCCGCAACCCACACCACCCAAGAGGTGGTTTTAAATCCCTTTTTTAAAAAACCATTTATTCTATTTTTTAATATTTTAAATTTTTGTTTAAATCGCACAGTGTCCTTCTTTTTAATATTTAGTAAGCCGGTTTTCGAAAGCAATAATCGACCCTCTTCATCATTTGTGGAGATTTTGGAAAATACCATTCCCATTTTAAGGTATATCACAAATAGGTACAGATTGTACGAATCTACTGTCGATATGTCTTGTTGGAAGGTGTTGTAGTAGGCCCTATGATATATGTGATGTAAATACATACAAATTGGCTAAAAATGGATGAAATTAAATTAGTTTGTAGGCTTAAGTATGTTCGTTTGTGACTCCCGGGATGCCTTCTTCTAGTGTGTGTTTGTTTGTGGAGGGGTGGGCTGGGTCCTCTTCTGCTCTTTCTGTAGCCGTTTTACAGTTGGCACGCGGATGTTCACACAATGTTGGAATATCCAAATGTGCACACAGATAGGCGTATCTGTGGCCACTAAACGGGAGTGGACTAGAAGATTCGAAGTTGTAACATTTTTACAACGGAGAAACGAAAAGGTGACCAAGCTAAAATGGTGTACAACATCTCGTTATATGTCAAACTGAAATGGAAAAAAAAAAAAAAAAAAAAAAAAAGAGTCACACGTGGAAGAAATGGTAAGGGATAAAAATGCCTTTCTATTTATGTAGAGGAGACGGTTCTATTTGGAGGTATTTTTCACGACAAATATGACCAAACAAAACAGATGCCTTTCTGGAGCTGTTAGTTTTATGTTGCTTCTCTCACGCATGCTTTTTTTGTGCATACTTCTCGCTTCAATATCAGGAATCAAAAAAAAAAAAAAAAAAAAATTGTGCCACCGGAAAGTAACATTTGAAGAGGCGCTGGGGAGCGATACTTTTTTATGAACGCTCGGGAAATTTATAGCCACACGGATGGCATGATCATGTACAAGTAAAATATATACATATTAATATACTTATGGCTACGCCTACGCATATTCCTATACCTGTACTTGTACCTGTACATATATTCATTTACGCATGTATCTTTTTGTTTAAGGAGAAAATAAAAATTCAGAAAGGTTCCTTTTTTTTATGTTCCTCTAGAAGCGGAACTTTTGAGGGTTTTTTTTTTTTTTTTACAATTTTTTTTTTTTCCAGCGAGGAATTTGCATCTTCGCGACGTGAAAAACTATGTCCCAATGCATGCGGTGCCTTGTATGGCAAAAAAAATACCCCAGTTCAGCTTCAGGTAGATGTTTCCGCGCGTGAAGAAGCCCCATAGAATGGGGGGCAGGCACATTTTCAGGGCATACCTAATACCTGAGTTAAATATATTTACATATAGTGCCTACGCCTATCTGCAAGGAGAAAGGAACAGGGGAGGTACGTGCTGCTTCAAACACGGAGGGGGGGAAAAACATATACACGCACCAGTGTACAGTAATGCCGCCGTCGTGCATTCCTATATTTTGCCTTTGCCACCTCTTTAATTAGGAAAGAAAAAAAAAAAAAGACTCTCAATTTTGTTAATCTAAAAATAAAAATCATTCAACACAAGTCCAAATTTGTTCGCCCCTTTTTTTTTTCCACTTTTTGCGAATTATTCTAAGGTGAGAGCAAACGGGTTTAAAAATTGAGGTGCAAGCGAGGGGTGCAAGCAGACGAATGATTTTTGTTATGTAACCATGCGAGGCGTTACCCAACTGGTGGTAACTTCCTCCAGCAAGTTGGCGGCAAGAAATGTGACATAATTTTCTGAAATAGGTACATCGAGACAACATCAAATGTGGTAAGCGGCCAGATCGGAAAAAGGGCGAAAAAGGAAATGTTGCAATGGGGATGTTTTTTTTTTTTTTCCTGCCTTTTCGCCCATCCGCCCCCACATAGCTGTCTTCCCCCTTTTGCTTAAATGTGTACTAGTACCTGGCAGTGCAAATGTTACACAAATTTGACTTTAAGAAATTTAATCAAAATTTCGTGAGTTCCTCATCTGTTGTTATGCGCTTTTATTGAAAATGAGAAAAAGAAAACTTAAACAATAAAATACAAACGTGATTCCCTCCTCACCTCGGTTAACTGTACCCATCACACAGGGGCAATAGCAATGTGAGAAGTGAGTCTTGAGAGAACAAAAAAAAAAGGGGGGGGCGCTTCATATGTGGAAATGATCAATGGGTGGAGTCATCCCATGGAAAAGGCCCACATGGAAAAATCCCCAGGTGGTCACATTTCCAAACAAACGATGGTACAAACCAATGTGTCTGCCGGGGGGGCAAACCAGCGGATGCATAGACGTGTGTATTCCGAACCAACTGCGCGAGACATCTCGCGGGGGTGAATAAAGAGTGACGTGGACAGATACACTCTGCTAAGCTTCTAAATTTTCATTGATAAGCGTAAAGGACTCCTTCTTATCCTTGTCATGGAAAAACATCAGGTGAGCCAAGTACCTGTTCTTGTGCATGTTGGTTTTGCAAAAGATACAAATGACTGACTTGGTCCCGCAATATTTTTCATGCTCCGTGTGATTTATATATTTAACAAAGTAGGAAAAATTCGTATGCAGTAAGTGCATGTAATAGCGGACCGATTTGGATGTAAAATTTTCCTGGTGATCAAATTTGTCCAAAAAATTTTCCAAAATGCAGTCCTCATTGTACACACTTGTGGAGGATGCCGTAAATACGTTACAGTACGAACAGAAGATAATTTTCTTCGGACAGAATAAGGCTTGATGGAAAATGAATTGTTTTTTATAAAAATATTTCTCACATGCACATTTTATTTTTGTGTGCCACGTGTAGTTATGTTTCTTCCTGTCGGATGTACTTATGCCTTCATTACATATGTCACAATGGGTATGATTGAAAAAATCCTTTTTTTGGAAACTCTTTTTGCATATATTACATAGGGAAAAATTTTTTAGGCAGTGAATTTGATGCATGCTCAGGTTATTCTCAAAAATGTCTTTTAGGCAATTGTTACATTTTATGAACTTGTGACCGCTGCTCGAACTTTCGGTTGGCCTCATCGCTCTGCTGGCAGCGGGGGGGTCACGCATGCCCTCTGTTTCGTCCCCTTTTGGCTCCTCCGTCTCACCTTCATTGCGGACTTTGATCGATAAAGTGTACTGAACCTCCGTTTCGGCCGAACACGAAATGGCAATGTACATTAGGTGGGGGAAATATTGATCGTATAGGTATTCAATGAACGGGTCATCCTTGTTCTGAGGCGCACTTGGGGAGACCTTTTTAGAGAGCCTACTTGAGGAGTCGTCGTTTTCGCGTACACTTGAGTCTTCTTTTTCGGGCCCACTTGAAGTGACATTTTCCGAGTTGTCCCCTGGTGGCACCCTTTCCGCAGCAGCCCCTGGCAGATCCCCGTCTGTGCCGCCATGTGCACCCTCCCTCGCAAAGCAGGTAAAGTGCAGCATCAACGACTTGGTCATCAGGTCCCTATTTATGGTGACGTCTTTGCTAAGATCGTCAAAGTGCAAATGGTGCAGCACATCCGACACGGATTCGTGCGGAGGAAAGGACACATACATGTCCAGATCGTTATGTGAACCACTGGTATGGAGAGAAATCTTCATTTCAATCTTATCCTTCTTGAGCAAATCCAAAACAGAGTAATGGAAAAAGTATTTATATTTTTTCATTTCCTTCCCAATAGTGCTGTTAACTGTCACATCGGTCGTGTTTATGGGTTCATAAAAGTTACTGAGACGATTTGAAGACTCGTGTTTCTTCTCTACCACATCCTTCCTTTCATATATATCGACGGTGATGTCAGTATTTATTAGGGACACGGCATTATCTGGTTCTAACTCAGTTATGTAGAAGCTTAAGTTGTTAATATGGATATAGTCCCCTAGTGTCAAGGTACTATAATTCAAGTTCAATTCATTTTGTAGTAAATTTTTCATAAATTTTATGTTGCTAATATTTTCATTTAATGATTCAAATTTGATAAAATCGCATTTGGGTATATTTGCATAGGTTACTAATAATCGGACGATTCCGCTGTCTTGTTTGATTCCTAAGTTTTCTTTTACATTTTCTGATACGTGTATGATTCCTTCATTTGAGCTGAACTCTAGAACACACACATGCGTGATGTAGTTGTTTTGTACGTTCTTGAGGCTGAAAGTATATGGGAACTCCACTTCGCTTCGGTAGAATCCCTTCTCCAGCGTTTTCAAGATGGAAACTGGCTGAGCGGCGGGGGGTTGATTGGCAAGTGTGTACGTTTGTATGTCTGTACGTGTGTACGTGCACTGCACAACAACGGGGGGAATACCCCACTTGTGCGCATTGGTCCCCCCTTCGTGGTTCCCAATCTGGAATTTCTCCCTCCCCATACACAGTGTTCTCACACACCAAATGGAGCTACACCCTCTAACTGTACATTCACGCGTGACATTAATTACATCATATGCTCAAGTAATTAAAGAGCTACTAATGAACGCACTAAAATTGGGCAAAATAACACGGGGCGAGAATATCCATTTGCAATGCATCGGGCATATGTAAAAATGGAAACCTTGGCCCCCCATCATTTTGCCTCTTAGAGATTTGCTGTGCGAACGTCCGTTCCCATTTGGGTCGTTAAGGATGAGCTGGACGAAAATGGAGCGAGCATACGCGCGGATGTTCGCGTTGGGCTAACAGACCACGGGAGGGATCCCACTGCTGCGTCTACAATGACGACCATGATTAACAGGTCCATGATTGGCAACTGCACGATTAGCAGCTACGTCACTACCACCCCTGGCAACGAGCTGCACTTACCAGGATAACCTTATCCGAGTGGCAATTCAGCCTGTCCGGTTTGGCGCTCAAGGGCAGGGTCAAAAACTTTTGGCATATTTTGTTGTTGGAGTTGTGTATATAATGTAGCTCCAAGTCTTCCTTCAGCTTATTGGCATTTTCATCATCAACCTTTTCCTTTTTTTCTTTTTTCTCACTCAGATCCCTAGCAGAACTCTTCTTGTGAATCCCGAAATTGGCATTGAATTTATTTACCGCTTTCACGAAGTCATCATCCATCTTGTTAAGCGGTTATCGGTGGCATGGAAAAATGAAAAGAAGAAAAAAAAAAAAAAAGTAATAAAAGAATGCTCGCAAAAATGGACATGCGAAATATGACATGCCTTATGGAATCCCGCATGTGCATTCCTAAAAGAGCAGGGAGGTAAACATGAACCGATTGCACCTAAAGGTGGGGAGGAGGTCATAAAAAAAGGAGCCTATACATATCTACTCATGTGTCTATATCGGCCTCCATCCAGAGGGTAACAAATTGGAGAAGGCATGAAAATGGAAAAACACAAAATGTGCAATGTAAGCGCATAGGTCAAGGTATCTAAACCATTTCAAACTTGCTCAGGTGATGCGGACATGCCTATAAAGGTTCGAAACAAACAAATGGTGCCTCACTGGTGGAGCAAATTGGCTCATATAAAACACATGCTCGTGTGAAGTGCAGCCATTTTACGTGCACTCGCCTGGCGTGTTAAGCCTTTCCCAAGTGGCATTAACTTTGATGATGTGGACGCCAATGGGATCCACCTGCAAATGCATACATTACATACATCTATTTTTTTTCTTCTGAAAGAACTACTATTGAGTATATGCAAGTATGACCGATGCAAAAATGAAACAGAAGTACCTCGTGCAAATAGCAGCTACGCATGCTGCCGTTTCAGTTATGCATTTGTGAAAATTGCTCTTAACACGTTATTGATAATCTCCACAGTTTTCTGTAAATTTGTTAAAAATGAAGCTTTGCTCATTAGCTAATTGTTTTTTTTTTTTTTTAAACCAGTTATTTTTTTATTTTATTTTTTTTTTTTTGTTTTGACGTGGGACGAAAAAATTGGTAACGACGTTTCATCATCCATTTGGCAATTTTGTACTCGGATGGTTTGCCACTTTGGGTCACTTTATTCAGCGATTTTTTTTAAGTTTGGACGATTGTACACAATTGAGGTTATTCTTCACAATCCATCCCAAGGGGGGTAATTTTTCCCAAAAGAACGATTTTTTACCTCTTTTGCAATTTTCGCTTAAAATACGTTTACCAAGCATTTTTTCTCATTAATTTTATCGCTGCATTGCCATGGGTACCTTTCTAATAGGAAGTGGATTATCGTTTCACCACGCCGTGACGCAAATCCCACATCCAACACATTCAAATGGTTTTCTCGATAGGGGCACATGTGTGGGTCTATTTATTTATATAACATACACGCGTCACTCATTTGTTAGTAAATTCTGTTCCACCATCAGTATAGTTAGTAAAGTCAAATATATATTGAAAATGTAAATAACAGCAAACGGAATTTTTCTCCTTTTTAATAAACTTTTTTTTTATGCTCTCTTTTGCGAAGAAGAAACAATTACATATAAATACGTACAAGCAACTGTCAAAATGTTGTAATTTTTTTTTTTTTTCTTTCCCCTTTAAGTGATTGTTTGCGGAAAGTTTACAAACTTGGGGTAATGGTTGTTTTGATTTATCACATGGGGAAATCATAAACTGTTTTAAGGACGCCGCATAGAATTATGCGTAACTTCAGATTGGTAGCCCTCCCTTTTTTGGGGGGGAAATACACTGACCACTTCCTTTTTATGAAGAAGACACACTGCGAAATGTGTCTTTTTCTTTTTAGCTATGGTTAAGAGACCTTCCCGCGTGTGGCTCGCTACGCTTTTATTTTATTTTACGTGGATATAGGAAAGTGATGCCTCCACAGCATATTTGAACGGTTAAGAAGTGCGCATTTGGTGTTGTAACTGTTAGGGTGATTTTACCGGCTGACTTATCTAATGAGGTTCAATTTATGGGATACCGCTCAAACCAGACTGAAAAAATTGCTAAACTGAAGTATCCACTACAGTGGCATCCAGGAGAAGCCAACTCGGGAACGGAAAAAGAATATGCGCTAAGGACAACACGTGGTCTGTCAATGGGTATGAACACGGGCATAGTGCTCCACATGCGTCATTACACTCTGCATTTTAAAGGACATGTAATTTGTGCGGCCAGGTAAACCTTTATGTATGGTACGCAATCGTGTCTATGGGCGTATTTTTTGGCACCTTCCTTTTTTGTTTTTTTCAGATATCCCCAATTTCTTCCTCCACACTTTCACCTGAAGGTTCGTACAAACTATGCGAGGGAAAAAAGATTAAAAAAAAAATACTTCCTAAACGCGGACAGATTTTTCCAAAAACGCGAGAAAAGGAGGTAACACTACGCTAAAATGAAAAAAATGAAATAGTGGAAAAAATGAAATAAAAAGAAATAATGTAAAAAATGAAATAAGATAGTAGAAACAGAACAAAGCACAGCGAATGATGACAATATGACGTAAGGCAAAATAAAAGAATTCGAAGCATACAATACATTGAACAAAAAAAAAAGGAAATGAAACGTTTTAAGACCTCTCCTCATCGGAAGTTAGTTCACCTTTGGTGATACGTTTAACTCGCCCATAAGGCAATGCCTCCACGTTTGGCGCGAAGGAAAATCGCATCGCATGGTACGACACACCGCTCATCGTCAGGAGGAAAAACTGTGAAAAGGAGCAACCCGCGTAACTCCATACTGCTTTCGCATTTTAAAACACACCAGCGAATATACACCCGCGTGAATATAGCGTTTTGATGGGGGACCATGTGCCCGCAGGATTGTCACACAATTCGAGTAGGCGAACGAGGCAAGTGAATAAACGCACGTAAAAGATTACCCACAGAGATAATCGTTCCGTAGGTGCTACATGTGCCACATGCAAGGCGCACAGTGCTCATACGGACCACATCACTCTATCGCTCACTCCGAGCGTATCGCTGATACCGATCATACCCCTGATACCCCCCAACCAGTCGCCCCCAATGAACGAACTACCGTCGGGCATCATAAAAGAAGTCTTCAAATTCCTAACCTACAAAGATGTGTTGAAAAACAAAAACTGCGTGTGCAGAGAATTCCACTGCGCAGTGAAGTACAATGATTTGTGGAAATGCTTCTACGGCAGGGAATATGCAGATGACATCATCAATAGAAAAGAAAATGATCCGTTTAAAGAGCTCTTTTACATAAGACATGAGGAGAAAAAAAAAAATAAATATGTTTGTTTTCCAAAGTCTGCACAAGAACAATTCTTAGATATGGAGGCATCATTACTTGCCTTGCGGGACAGCTCCTTTGCACATTTTGACATTTCTCATTTGTACGACCCCCGTTGTTTTAAGATGGACAGAAAGATGTATGCAAGGGATTATGGAGCTGGTTCTCCACCTGTGTCCCTTTATTACACACGAAGAAGGGGTCACCAGAATTGTATCTCCGACGAGAGCCCTCACGAAGGCAGTAATGACGCGGTATCGAATGGTATAGCTACGTTACCCCTATGTGAGCACTGGCATCATGGGGGGAAGATGACGAACCAGAGGAGCCAACTGGCTTGCATCCCTCACCCGATGAACGATAACCAGATGATGAACAAAATTGGAGAAGAATCAATTTGGAATGACAAAATAATACTTAGGGAGAGGGGGTTCCAAGGAGAAGAAGACAAAAACGGACACATGTGTTCATTCAAGCACTGCGAGTTTAAATATATTCCAAAGAGCGATGTGTATATATGCACTAAAAGTAGGAATTATCACATATGTGATGATAAATGTGAGCTAGCCATTTCATCGGACATAGAGTGGGGCTATTTGGTATGCCCCTTGTCTGGAAAAATGTTTGATTGTTTATCACAACCACAATGTAGAAAAAGCTTTAAGAGTATAAATTCCACCATTAAATACATTTTGACCTATGACATGGGAACTGGTGGCGCCTTCCAATACCTCTCTCCCGAGGAAGAAAATGATTCTGGCGATTCTTATCCCCAAGAAATGGAACCCCCCTATGCATACAGAAGAAGATATTCACATACACGTACGGGTGAAAATAGAGTTCATGGGGGTATGCGCAAAAGGGGGAAAAAGCAAAGTGACAAAAAGCAAAGTGGTCGTATTCCCCCTGCCACCAAAAATAGCGTCTTCAAAAAGATACTCGATTCGTACATGGGAAGCACGAAGGGGTGCAAACGGGGACCCATGCGCAACGGGTAAGGAGTCCTCATTTGGATGTACGCATCAGTTGCGAAGAGGAAAGCACTTTATACCCGCAAAATGAGAAAGGTGAAACAGAGGCGGTTTTCCCCTTTGACCCCGCAGGAGCGTGTATATATAATTATATATGTATATATATGTATGTACATGCAACCCGTTGCAGTGTGCTCGCCAGATTTTCGACCCCTCCCCTCCCCCGGACAGAAAATACACACACATGTGTACATAGATATACTCGCGTGGATGGCGCCAATGGTGAAATTTTTTTCTTGAACATATAGCCCACATGAGCAAAATGGATTCCTGGAAGAATGCCCCAATACGAGGGGGAGTACTCTCTTTTTGCCCCCTCCAGTTAGGACTTATCCACCACGCGTGTATGTTTGTTGCTTATACCGGCAGTTTGTAGCTTGTTGCATTTATTTATTTAGCCTCACCAGCGCTATCATCTTCATCGGCATGATGATTTTTTTTCCTCCCCAGGATGAACGCTCTTCCGCTTTGATGCAGCTTCCATTTTCTACATTTTACATCTGCATCAATGCGCGTCACGCGAACTTTATTTTACGCATCTGTGCATCCATTTACTCCATTTTTTGTTTGTCGCTTTTTTGTGTCCTCAAGATGCATATATGCATTTGTGCTGGACAGCGGCCGTTGCCGGCACGGTGAGCAAACACGATCCGCATGAACACCTCGGAAAGAATCAAACAAAACAAAGCAACATAAAAAACATAAAACAAAATAAAGCAAAATGGAATAGAATAAAACAAAACAAAATAAAACGAACTTGCCTGGCATATATTAACCCCCTTGCTGAGCGCACCAGAAACTGCAAAATAATTTAACTGCCCCTTTTAATATGTACTAAGGAGGATGAAGAGCGCATGAAAGGGGAAGGAGGAACCCATTTTGCAATTTTTTCACGCCCCGTTGGCGACGACAGATTTGAAGTTTCGCTAAGGACGAAGCGGAGTTCCTTTGCGATATATTTTTTTTGTTTCCATTTTTGTGGAGTAAGCCTCGCATCTTTTGAAAGGAGCTCAAGTGGGAAGTACACAGTCAATCGAAGAGCTTAAGCGTAAGGGATAGACTACCCAAGCCGCCGTATTAGCCAATCACCAAGCTAAGACTAGGGAACAGATTACATAACCGCTCCTGCCCCTCACCAAGTACGAACGCGCGAGCAAAATGGTGCAGGGGGACGAGGGGAAAAAACGGAGGAACTTCTTCCAAACCATTTTTGAGCAGCACGCCGTTAGGAAGACAAAAAAGGCAAAGATCAATCTAAGAATAGTATACGGATCGGAAGGGTCCAAGAGCTACAAAAAAGCGAAGGGATTTCTAAACGAATTAATACAATTTTTCAAAGACATAGAAAATATATGTAACGAAGTAAACAGAATAGTAACGGAGGGGGGGAGCCACCACTTGTTCAACGGAAGGACAAACGAACTGAGTGGCCATAGAGATGACAGATTGGTAGGATGTTTTAAGGAGTATTTAAAATTGTTACAAAGGAGGAATGAACAAAATGCAAGGAGTGGTAAGAAGGATTCATTCTATGCAGAGGAGGTAAATGCTGCACATGAAGCTTTACAGGAGTTTCAAGACAAGGAAAAAAAATGTAGCGATAAATTTGTGAACTACCTAGACTGTTGCATAAGCAACAATGTCTCCACAATCGACTTCGATTTTGTCAATGGCAACGAGTTCAACGATTATACATTCTTTGAACGCACCAGTGAATACGATTTAAATGTGTTGCTACTATTTGTGAGTACAGCTAGCTATGGTTCTTTCCCCAAGAATTGCTACAAATTTGAGCAACTATTGGAAGATCTATTTCATGACTTCCGAGTTGAAAAAGATTTTTTAAAAAATATTTTTTATACTTGCATAGGGTTTGGGAACAAACAGTACGGAAGTAGTCACTTCTGCGCACCTGTTAAGAAGTGCGACAAGTATCTGTCCTACCTTGGTGCTCAGAAATTATTTAAGACATTAAAATTGTGTGATGAGGAAAACAACGAAGAAGTGTTTCTTCTGTGGAAATGCAGTTTATTTAAGACGATCAGTTTGGGTCTCCTTTTCTACTGTTTTAATTTTCCCCAGGTATACTCCTTCTTGCCGTATGAAGACAGGAAGATTTACAACTCTCTGCAGCATTATTGCTTCTTTTTTTGCGCAAAGGAGGATAATCGGAAGAGGAGAGATGAAGACATCAAAGTAAGGAGCAGAAGCGATGAGACGTCGATTGACGTGCCACAGGAGGGAGGGCAGAACAGCCATCGGGCTGTTCAGAAGGAGGAAAATTCTGAATCGGGTCATCCTCCAAAGGGGGATCCTTTTAAAGGGGACCATTCTACCAACGCGTCGTGCAGCACCTGCGGAGAAGGCACCCACCACGGGTGCACCCCACCCAATGGTGACGAATGGAAGGAAGTTCCCACGTTCGAGAAAAGCAGCCAAGATGAAATGGTAGAAGAAAGTGCACTTACTACTTATGGCATGGGAAAAAGGGAAGATGTGAAAAGAAGCACTTCTCTCTGTAGCAGTGGTGACGAATTGGAGGACCTTATCCCGGACAAACCCAAAGATATGCTAACATCCAACCAACGAAATAACCTAACGAAGGAAGGATACAAAATTATCGGTTCCCACAGTGCAGTCAAGTTATGCAGATGGACTAAATCGCATTTAAGAGGTCGAGGAGGATGCTACAAGCATACCTTTTATGGAATAAATTCTTACCAATGTATGGAAGCCACCCCAAGTCTAGCTTGCGCCAATAAATGCGTTTTCTGTTGGAGGCATCACAAAAACGCAGTGGGGACTCACTGGAAATGGAATAAAGACGACGCAGAAATGATAGTACAGGAAGCATTTAAAAAACATAAAGGTATGATTAAAGAATTGAAAGGAGCACATGGAGTCATTAAAGAAAGATTTGATGAAGCATTCCATGTTAGGCATTGTGCCCTGTCCCTAGTGGGAGAACCAATCATGTACCCAGATATTAACAAGCTGATTGATGAACTGCATAGCAAAAATGTGTCAACGTTCCTAGTTACGAATGCGCAGTTCCCAAATGAGTTGAAAAAGTTACACAAAGTGACACAACTTTACCTTTCGATTGATGCTCCTAATGAAGAGGCTTTGAAGAACATAGACCGGCCATTATTTAAAGATTTCTGGGACCGATACATACGATGCATTAAAATTTTAAAGAAGCGAAAAGAAAGAACGGTATTTAGATTTACCCTAGTCAAAGAATACAATATGATGTCTGAAGAAATTTTAAGTTATGCTAAGCTGATAGAATATGGTTACCCAGATTTTATTGAAATCAAAGCCGTAACTTATTGTGGTTCCTCTGATGGTTATCAGCTTACTATGAAAAACATCCCATGGCATGAAGAAGTGTACCAGTTTGCCTACAGTTTAATACGCTCTAATGGGTATCTTTCCGACTCGTATGAAATTGCCTGTGAGCATAGACACTCTTGCAGCATTTTAATAGCAAAAAAGGAATTCAAAATTAATGATAAATGGCACACTTGGATTGATTATGAAATGTTTCAATCTTTGGTGAGGCAAAATAAAGATTTTAGCGCCGCTGACTACTGTGCCGAGACACCCACCTGGGCCGTCATGGGTGCAGAGGAGCGGGGTTTCAACCCCTGCGATGAGAGGGTCTACACGAAGGGCAAGAAGAAGAATAAACCGCCCTTTACAGAGAGAACCTCGCAGTGAAGAAGTGATATTTGATCTCCTTTAACTGGGCAGCTCCCTTCCCCCTCGCTCTTCATGGAAGCACATCCCCCAAATGGACCTTTTTCCCTTTTTGACGTGGCTCTACCGCAACCCGTGCGTGTGCACCAGCGCAGCAGGAGCTGTTGGAGAATTCGAATTGACTACGCTGGGTTAGCACCTTTTCGCGCTGATCATTTGCGATGGTTGGCTTATTTATGCTCCCAGTCGATTCCCTTTGCTTTTTTTTTTTTTTATTTATGCCCAAATTTGTTTCCTTATATTCCCATTTTTTGTGGAGTGACCAATATATGCATTTTTTGGGTGCGCCTTTTATTTTCGGGCATATAGATTTATTATGCGACTCATTTGGTAAAGGTTAGGCCTACGGGGGGGCACCGCAACACCCTTTTCTGAGTGAACTCTCCAGTGTTAAGAACTCACAGAACACGCCTATTTTTTCGAAATTGGAGCGAATACTTTTACGCCGAAGCTAATGAATATCCATTTTGTTGCCTGACGAAGTCGCAAAAAAGGAAGGCGTAACAGTAGCCCATTAGTCGAGGGATCCATTAAGAGAGGGATAATTCCTTAGTTAAGCTCATAATTACGCGAACACATCGCGAGGGAACAAATTACAAACTCGAATGGGGAGGCAGCCCCTCTGCTCGTTTTCCCTTTAAGTACAGTATATGTGAAACCCCTTCGCCACTTTGGCATCCTGCTTTATCGGCACTTCCCCTTATTACTCTAGGTCAAAGCCACACCCCTTTCAGGCATTTGTACAAGTTGATCAAATTAAAGGGGACTATTCACCCACGCATAGCAGTAGCAGATTGGCTGACCAGTACACATGCATGGGGGTTGCGGTTGGTATATGCACATACGTGGGTCGCCTTCCTTTGTTACTTCCCATTTCGCTGCTACGAATTGGCATAACTCCAACGTTTCAAAATTTTTCTCACTTTCGCGGAGGCGCGACACAAGTGAAGACGTCCAAGTTGATGAGTGCGCATAATATGTTAGCCGCTTGGAGGGAACAAAAATGAAAGAAAAGTTGTAATTATGCTCTTTTCCTTTTAAGGAAGCTTCAATATGCCGGTTGCGCTGGCAAAACGAATGCAAAGTTAACTTGAACGTGGGGGGAAGTCCACTTGGGTTGGACATTTACCCCATTTTTAAGGGCTCACAATTTTGATTGCGTTAAATAGTGACGGCACAGAAGGGGGGTACTATGATCTACAACTAAATTATACTTGTGCCCCCCACTTCGCCATAAAAAATCAGCATATTATTTATTGCCGTGCGTACATATACCATTTTGCGGCCACGACCTACGCTTTTTTCTCCCCGTTAGAAATGGACAACATGCGCCGCTTAATTCCTTGCTATCTTTTAGTGGCTAACAATTTGGCAACCATGTCGCGAGGGCTTTTAAACAAAAAAAAAAATAAGCAGGAAAGCAAAAAAAACGAAAAAAAACCTTTCTACTCTATTCTTTACATCCCCTTCGATGAATACGAAACTTACGAACAGCGACCAATGCGGAGATCATCCCGTCTATTCCGCAAGGAAGATTCCTAAACGCGGAACAGACAGTAAAAAAAAAAAAAAAACACTGTCTATGCATTCTTATACATGCGATAAATTTGTCGCGAAAAAATGGAAGTGGCATATGTCTCAAGCAAAAAATTATCAATGCTCAAATTAGCTATTTTAAATTCGATTTAGCGAAATGCATGTAAATTCGCACCATATATAATATATATATTTCACATAAGTCCCCTGGACGTGCGCTGGAGCGATTAAACGCACCAGGGGTGGGAAGAACCACGGCCGCTACTTCATATCATGATAAACCTCACGCTGCGCCTTTTTATACATGTACTGATTTTTTTTTTTCCCATTAATCATTTGGGCAGAAAAAATTCCCCGTCTTTTCCTCATTTCAGCTGCAGCGCTCCAAATTTGATGCAATTTTTCCAGAAATCTTTTATGCATTTCCGCACTGTTTTTTCACGATTTTCCTACTTTTGGAGAGGATGCTTAAATTTTCCAATTAACAAATAATCCAGTTTATAGAAAAAATAAACGACACGAAATTTTATTTTCTTCCTTTTATTAAAAATGAAAAAAAAAAAAATTAACCATCGGATGGAGAAAACGGTAAATTAAAACAGCGCCAGGAATTTTTTTTTAAATGTAGTACTAGAGAATAATAAAAAAAAAAAAATTAGAATAAAAAAATAAAAGAAGGCGTTACAGTGACAGGAAAAAATATTATAAAAACGAAGAAAAACGTTTGTTAGTAAAAATAAAATAGAAGAAAACAAAACAATGCATACAAAAGACGAAATGTTAAAAATAACAAAACAGAAAAGTAGTACATAAAATTAAAAAAAAATTAAGTACAAAAGAATCATATATTTTTTCTTTTTATTTTTTGGCAGTGGTAGAAGAAAAAAAAAAGAAGAAATTTTCCTAAACTTAGCAGAGCAGTTTTTTCATTTTTATTTATTTCAAAATTTACCTTATTTTACATTTTATTACATTATTTATAACATCCTCGTCGCTTATATAAAAGAAATATGTACTTTTCCCCCACGTTTGTTTTCATCTATCTAATATATGATATGTGTCTCTCTTGTTTCGTTTTTATTTTCTACATAGGGAAAACATATTTTATATGGCATACTATTATATACATGTATGTACAATAATTGTATTCCTATGGATATGTATATACTTATTTAGGGCATGGTTTAACATATGCATATACCATTCGAGTATAGAGGATCCCTGGATCGTCGTGTTATATACACGTATAATATATATATGGAAAAAAAAATATTACGATAGTTGACATGCTTAACTACTACATATACATGAAAAAACGCCCTCCTCCTGTATGTATGAAATATTATATGTTTACAATACGCAAACGAGGATATAAAAAATAATATATGTAAGGCACTTTTCGTGTACTTTTTTTCAAATACGTCGCAGTTTTATCTTTTTGCGCATCTTTGCGAAATATTTGCGTTAGTTACCCAAATATAGAGGGAAACGAAATTCATTTCTCGTACATTTGCAACCTGTTGATGTGATTTTTTTAGGAGTTTCATTTTGCTTTCCATTTGTTAAAATTTATTTGACGAATTTGCCGATAAATTTTTCCTCACAAAATTGCCATACAAAGTTGCCGTATATAAATCTGCCTATAATTTGCCTCAATTTGAGTAAATTTGCTAAATTTGCCCAAAACATTTGCGCTTAAATTTGCCACACCCAATTATTTAACCCCGCATTTGTGCGCTACAAATTTGGCTTTGAAATTTGCATTTTCTTTGGTGTCTCTCGAACAAGGGGAACATATGAGAAAAAGAAAATTTGTCTGTATGTATTTATGCATTTTAATTTTGTATGCAATGGTACATAAAAAATAATCAGATATATTTGTTTAAAAATATTCTGTAGCCAAATTCTTTACTTATGTTACGGTGTTTTCTTCCTTTTTTATTATTTTGCCATTTTTTAATTTAAATAATTTTTCTCATTTCGTGCTTGTTACACTTATACTGGTGCAATGAAGATATGACATGAGGAAAAAATCGTGAACATGTATTTTATGCAATGTTTAATGGTATCATATTTTTTTGTCAGAACTGTAACATCATTTGTTTACATTATCGTACATTATATTGTACCATATGGTGTTATGCTCAATGGGAGATAAGCATAATGCAAAAAAAAAAAAGCAAGCATTATGTATAATATTTTTTTATTTAATTTAAAACCCCGTGTACATTTAATTTACGCTCCTTTTTGATTCTTTTTTTTTCTCTCAAATAAAAGTTATACATACAATACATATATATGCATATATATATTAAATATATATATTATGTATAGAAAAATTCAATGTAAATTTCTTTACGCGAATTATAAGAATTTATTTTCCTGTTGTTTTTATTCATTCCTTCATTCATTTTTTTTCCTTTTTTTTCTTATTAAAATTAATGAACATTTCCCAAGGCATTTTTTTTTATAAATTTACTGAAACGAATATCCTTTGTTTCTTTGCATAAGTTTCGTTTTATGTATTCTTGTTTTTATTTTCTATGAATGGTTAAGCATTTGGAAAAGTTATGGAGAAAATTCCCCAGATAATGTTACATTTATATGTATGTATGTTTAAAAAAATAGAGAAAGTGAATAGTGAGGTATCAAAAATATATTTCTCTTAGCCTATACATATATATGAATGCATATTAGAACACGTTGAACGCAGAATACGTACTTAAATGCGCAAGTAAATATTTTAATACGTCAGTGCATTTTTTAACACGCCATAAATATGTTAATACATATTTAACGTATTTAGATACATTGTTTATCACATATTTAGCACATTTATATACATTTTTATGATTTTCCCCACGCCCTGTTTTTTTACGTAATTTTATTTTTGTTCGTTCTGCTGTTTCACCCAAATCCAACCCTTCGACCTTTTGAGTGTAATTGCTTCTTTTATTTCAGCGTGTCGGCCGCGCAGCCCCCACATCGTTTTGGAAAAAAGCAATATTTATTTTTATATCGAAAGGTATACTGTAGCTACACAGAGGGGGGCGGTAGGCTAGTGCATCTTACTCGCGTGTATATATATGCATAAAACGTATGCGTGCCTATCACAAACCGCACCATCTCTGAGTGGTATATACATGTACCTATACGGCGTATAAGCAAGCGGAGCCTTTTGAACAGAACTATGTTTCAGTCCCATTTTTCAGTACCACTTTTCAGAACCACTTTTCAGAACCATTTTTCGAAACACATTTCAATCGTACATACACTCCGTATGCTATTGTGCGTATTCGAAAAACGAAGGTGTACATGTTTTTAATTAAATATTTCGCTCTAGGTTTAAGCAAGCGTGTATGTGTATATGCATATGTATAGTACATTTGTGCATACGCATGTCACTGCTTTTTTTGCGTGTGCGCCCACCACCTACTCCCACCTAGTGTGTACCTCTGCGCTATCATTACATTACTGCTACATTTGTAACAAATAGGAAAGATAATCTTTTCTTTTTTTACGTTTTCATGTGTACCTGTATCTATGCGTATTTATATATATATTATATATACCATGATATATGCCTATGTGTACGCATCCCGTTTGTACACCCTTCTCTGCATATTTCTGACGCACTTGTTTGCTCGAGAATTCGCCTTTTCATTTTCGCAGCAATTGTTCGTTTTTCTTTCCCATTTAAACGTTTATTTTAATTTTCATTGAAATCTTTACTCAATTTTTCATCATTTTTTTTTCCATCCTTGAGCTTTTAATTTAATTTTAACCCTACTTATGTGCCGCTCATGAAATGTGCTCTTTTTTTTTCCTTTTTTGACCATTGGTTTGAGTTTACGTGACGCGCGTGTATGTGTATATCTGCGCATACGCATAGATGTGTACATATATATATTACACTATATATACACTAGATATGCCGCATATATATACTCACACCGCACGTGTAAGCATTTTTTTATTTTTATGCATTTTCGACCCTGCTCACCCCCCTTTTTTTTTTAACACTCACTCAGTGAACTGGGCCAGAGCAACAAGCATATGCGCACGGACATATGCTAACGCCACTTCGTTTGGTGATGTACATATGTAAGAACACATGCATGAATATACATGCATGTGAGTAATGCATATTTGCGCGTATGTATTTATGAACATATACGCATATGTATACTTACATGTGCTTATGCGTATACACATATAAGAAAATAATGAGCAAATGTTTGTGTACCAATTTATATATATAGCGTTCAATCCTATATATAAAATATTCGTATTAGCGTTAGCATAGCGTTAGTGTGTTTATTGTGCATACTTTTATCCTTACACTTTCTCTTCTGCCTATAGTTTCGAAATATTGCTCCTTTTACCCCCCACGCCTTTTTTTTTTTTTTTTTTTTTTACTGAACCACATTCTGCCGCATTTGTAGTACATCTGATAATTATCGTGATAAAAAAAATTTTTTTTTTTACTGTTTTTATTCCATTCTTTCCTTTTTTTTATTTCATCATTTTGCTTTTTCGAAAGTTGTCTTTGTTTACCAAAATAGCCCACTTAGAGAATTCAGCGATATTGGCACACTGGCAATTAACGAATAGGCGATTAGCGCGTGAACAGTTAGCCAATGAGCAATTGGCAAAAGTAAAAGCAAAACCAGTTAGCAGTTATCAGTTAGCAAAATTAAAAAGCCCAACCGACTTTTGTCCCAATTGCGCATTTTGCTTTTTATGTGCCTTGTTTATGAGTTTATTTGAAGAACGACTAGGGTTAATTTTTTCTTTCTTTTATTTTACACATGTGTATATGTAACATCTACCTTATTTTGAAAATTCCTGTGATGCATATTTAATTTTTTTACCATTTCTTCTTTTTTCCACACTTTATTACCTTCGTAATTTACAAACTTCTCATTTTCCCCCTGTTTTTTCTCTTTTTTATGTGATGCAAAATATTGCTTCAGTTTATAAAGTTAAATGATTTTAGCACCCAGTTATTTTTTTTACACACGCGTTTTTTCCCAATTTACGCATTTTTTAAGTTCGAGCATACACGCGCATATACGCAGCCCATACCTAATATGTACCTCTCTTTAACATACTCCCCCACTTTACCCACCTTCTTGAACACATTTTTCCCACCCCTTACGAACATTCTCGTACGTATGCCAAGTGCCTGACCAGTTGACAAGCTGACCAGTTGGCCAGTTATTTTATCACCCCATTTTTTTTTACAGCGTTTCACATATATATGTCCCTGTATGAACGCACATTTACATAATCAATTGTGTATATGTGCAAGCACATGATATACTCGTTTGCTCGCGTATGTAAAACCGTACCTTTTTTTTTTTGCTCTCATTTTTTACGTTTCAATTGTAATTGTTTAAATATAATTGTAATATAAAAAAAATAAAAATAAAATAAAGATAAATTGAAATAAAATAAGCTCAAGAATACATTGCCCATTACGAAGAATATTACAAGAATAATGAAATTGTGCAACCCAAATTTTCCAAGAAACAGTACTTCTAATAAGCTACCTGAAGAAGAATTTGATACGCACCATTTTTACAGTTACACCTTTTTCATTCCGTATTTGCCCCATTTCAAATGCGTCATATAGTACACACTGTGTGATTGTGAAAAATTAAGTGCCCCAAAGAATTAGCTACACGTGAAATATAGATTGCGCGAAAAAATATATGTACATATTTGCTGCACGTACTAGGTATATGCACTTATTTTTATCTGCTCGGCCAAGGCAAGAAGGTGCTGTTCCCTATTTTATGTCTGAGAATCCTTTTGCGCCCATTCCTCCCCACCACTTTCTATTTGCTCAAAATTTACATAATGCGTAATATATGAACGTAACATTTGTCGCATGGAATAACAGAGCAAAAGCGCATCTTCCGCAGTTAGCATCTGTTAAGGGTTATCTTACCCATGCACAGAAGTGGGTTCAAATATATATATGTACGTACCGAGCTAGCTTTGTTTGGAACTTTTCTTCATCGCCAAAAAGGGGCACAATCCAAAGTACCACGACAAAGAAGAAGAAGAAGACACAGAGCAATAATCAGCCATTATTTGCCGCTTGAAGAAAGCACAAGGAAAATGCGAACAAGTGTATTATCCGTGTAAGCGAATGTACTTTTGACGGCACAGCAATATTCCGTTTTGTTACCCGAAAGGAATACGTGTGGAAGTTAAACCTTTTTTCTTCTTCTTCCCGCGGGGGTGATACCTTAATAGAAGAAGCTTCTTCGCTTTAGCGAGAGAGGGAAACACGGATAAGTAGACCTCTTCATTGAGCTTATTTTCCATCTTACAGAGCTTCACATTTGACAGCTGCAGAAGAGTCGCTTTTGACGAAGCGTCGAATTGCTTCCGTGTGAGCATATATCCTCCAGTTCGATTCATTACGCGAGTACCACTGAACGATCTACCAAAAACAGTCAATCGATATTTTTATCTCTCCATATATGTAAACCCAACATGATGAACAACAAAAACGTGAATAGTAGTAACCAAGGACAACAACAGTCCTCCTTGGTGGTGACCCAAATTCCAAGAAAGAAGCAATTTTACAAAACGAAGATGTGCCCCTGGTTCTTCTCTGGGAGGTGTGATAGAGGCGTAGACTGTTTATTTGCACATTCACAAGAAGAATTAAATCCAATTCCTGATTTATCCTTTACTAGTTTGTGTCCCTTGGCCAAAAAAGCAGGAGTATGCAAAAATGAAAAATGCAGTTATGCGCATTCGGTTTGTGAGTTGAGGCCGACTGGAGATTTATACAAGACGGCTCCCTGTACAAAATTTCTGAGAGGAAAATGTAACGCTGAATCGCATTGCAGGCACGCGCACTATATTGAGGAATTGCGTCCCCTGCCTGGAAATTTGTCCCCCTCTCAAAATGCCATCAACCTTATGCTCGCCGCCCCACTGGCCGGTTCGACTCAAAAGGGCAGCAAAAATAAGAACAGCGGAAATAGCGCAAATAGCGGAAACGGTGCAAACAGCAGCAGCAATAACACCCTTAACAATCACAATCACAACCACAGCAACCACAACAGCCACAGCAATCACAACAACCACAACCACACCAGCGGCAGTGGATACTTCACGGAGGAGAACAAGAACAGCGAAAACATGATGAAGCCGACGAATTCGTTAATCTGCAACTTCTCTACACAAAACGGAGTCAACAGTAACCGATTTAGCAAAAGTTTCGGGAAGAACGGCACGCCGGACAATAACATTAGCAGCAACGTGAATAATGGAGGTGGAAATTGCAACATGAGCAGCGGGATGATCAACTGCAACGTGAGCAGCAATCTGACCAATAACCTGAGCAGGAACGGGACGAGCAACATGAACAATAATTTGAACAGCAGCCACGTGAACAGCCATCTGAACAGCCATCTGAACAGCCATCTGAACAGCCACCCGAACAATCACATGAACGGAACCATCAATCGCGGAATGAGTCGTAATGTGAACAGCAGTGTGAATAATGACAACATGAACAATGCGATTAACAGTTGTATGAACAGCTGTATGAACAACTGCGCCATGGGCAGCGCAATGAGCAGTGGAATTAACAGCGCAGTGAAGAGCTGTATGAACAACTGCATGAATAGCTGCATGAATAACGGGATGAATAACGGGATGAATAACGGGATGAATAGCAGGATGAATAACGGGATGAATAGCGGGATGAATATCGGGATGAATAGCGGGATGAATAGCGGGATGAATAACGGGATGAATAACGGGATGAATAGCGGGATGAATAGCGGGATGAATAACGGGATGAATAACGGGATGAATAGCGGGATGAATAACGGGATGAATAGCGGGATGAATAGCGGGATGAATAACGGGATGAATAACGGAATGAATAGCGGGATGAATAACGGGATGAATAACGGAATGAATAGCGGGATGAATAACGAGATGAATAGCGAGATGAATAACGAGATGAAAAACACCATGAGTAGCACCGTGAACGTGAACAAAAACTACAGGAAGAGCTCGTCCTACCCGAACACGCTGTTCGCGCTGCTAAAAAACAAAGAAAACAGCGAGGAGTACAGTACGGCAATGGACACAAAGAACATAAAGCATTACATGATGAATAATAGCGACATAGAAAGCGCAAACGGGCTTATAAATCCCTTCAATTTAAGGAAGTTGCAGAATATGTGTAGCGGATCGAACGAACCGAACGGAGCCTTCAAGTCGATCAACGATTTGTTGAATCAAGACATAAACATGAATCGATCGATGAATGGGAGCATACACGGAGGGAGTCTTCCAACCAGCTTAGGTAGCAGCATGACAAACCTCTGTAGCGCCATGAATAGCAACTTGAGCAGCGGCATGGTAAACAACATTTCCGTCATTTCGAACCTATCGAATGGCAAGGCGAAAATGAGTAATATGAGCAACATGAGCAATATGACTAACATGAGTAACATGACAAACATGAGTAACATAAGCAACATGACGAACATGCCCAGCAGCATAAACGGCACCCAATACTACAATTTAAGTAAGACAACGAAGAGCGATATGTTGAGCACCTACCCCACATTCCAAAATACAGATTCCTCCTCCTTGAGAATATCAAGGAATTCTTCAAAGGAGTATTCACCAAATAATGAGGAGAAAAAATTAGTGGACACAATCGAGCACATGGAAATTACAGCGCAGGATAGTGCCCTGAAAGTTATCGAGGATGACAACGAGAAGTTGAATATTGCTGATATTAAGAATTTTCTAAAGTTGTTGCAAATGACAAACACGAGCAATTACAAGGAGGATAGCTTTTTGCTGAATGATGAGTTAAAGAAGAGTAGCCACCTCATGCATGAGCATCAACAACAGCCACAGCGGCAACAACAGCAACAGCATCAACCGAAGCAGTCTCATCAGTTGCACCAACCGAAGCCATCTCATCAGTCGCACCAACCGAAGCAATCACATCAGTCGCACCAACCGAAGCAATCGCAACACTCACAGCTACCTCAACACACGCAGCAGTATAACCCCGGGCCAGCGGTGAAGAACGGCAACAGCCACCCAAAGCAACAGCCCAAGAATATTGATGTGGTGCCTGGCTCCCATTTACCAGAACATTTCGTACACACCGGAAATATGCCCAACGCGCAAAATGATGAAAATAGCATGCACAACTACGACGTAAATGGGGACGTAAAAAATATTTACAAATTGAACAACAATTCACTGATTAGCTGTTCCAACTTTTGGAATTATCCGGAAGATGAGCTAAACACGACAGCTTCGAAAATTGTGCAAAACGTGGAAATCTTGGACTACTAAGAGGGTGGTGCAAAAAGGGAAAAAATGAGGAACAATGAAGAGGGAAGCATATTTTGTCGAGAATGTTGTTGAAGTCTGCCCGAAACGCGCGCGTGCTCATTTGTACGCACATATGTGGAGAATACACTAATGTGCACTGACACGTACACCTTTTGTAACGCGGGAAAGAGCAAATACGTGATGAGCGGATGACGCTAGCGAAAATATGTCCTACGAATCATATCTCAATGAATTGTCTCAGCTATGTACGCCAGAAAATACTTGTTCTGTTTGAAAGAGCACTATTAACTTATGATATTTAAAAGTGCATGGACAGTGTGACAATTTTTTCGCAGTCGTAAATTTCCAAAAGGGTCCGAGGAAGGCCGTCCAGCGCATATATGTATATATATACACATAAGCCTGCGCGAGCACAGGACGACGAAGCGGATGAAGAATCGAATGAAGAGAAAAATAAGTCACATGATGCTAGTTGTGCCCTCAATGTGCGCCTGCGCGCGCCTCGGTATATGAATCCAACATACGCGGTTCCCCCCGTCCCCGCAGCAGAGGTTTTCGACCGTTTTAGTTTCCCCGAACGAAGCAATCGAATAAAATGCCTCTTATTTTAAATGTGTCAATTTTTCCATTAGTAGAAGTTATCAATTTTTTTTTCTTTACATATGTTCCAGGACCCTCCGCGTGGATATCAGCGCAGGTTCCCAAGTGAGCTCCCCTGCTCACCCCTACACCTCCCCGGGTGTAAAACTTATATACCCCCAAGTATGTGATAAGGCATATGAAATATATCATACTTCACGTGTGTAATATGTGGACAATATCAAAGTATACCATTTTTTTTTACCATAATAAGCATATAATTAAGAATGTTATGCATGTATTATGTATATCTTTATATATCTGTATATATTCGTATATATTTGTATAACATAGGTAATTTTTTTTTTTTCTTTCACCTGGCTTTCTTCTTCCTCTGCCTATTTTTTTTCGCACCTTTTTTGCCATTTTTTTTGCGATTTTTTTTTACCACCTCGAACTTTTTTTTTTTATTTAGTACCAATCATTTGTCTCAACTTTCCTGAGTAATGTTTTATTTCCCTTTATTTTTAAATTTCCATTTTTGTTTTAAAATTTTTTTCACATCCCATTATATTTCGCCTCTTCTTGTTTTATTAAAATGTGTGCTATAAGCAGAACTTTTTTTTTCTCTATGAGACAGTTCGAAACTGAAAAAAATTAATATATATATTAAAATATATATAAATACTTAGAAATAGTGTGAAGTATATGCTCAACGTTGTGCGAGGTGAACGACCTCTTATGACAGAAATGTGGGGACACTCTGGCTTGCCACCCGGCAGGGACAAAGAGCAAAAGGGAAATAAGTTAAGTTAACCTGCGATAGCCATAACATCTCCGTTGTGCAAATGCAGGACGAAACGACCGACTCTGCAATGTTGTCCTCTCGTCGCAAACAAAATGGATGGGGGGAATGTGCTGTTCTCTGAAGATGAGGAAAACATGCCAACTTTTTTTTTTTCCAATTTGAAAATGAACCCCATTTTTACCTTACGCTTGGTAGTTCATTACCTGGAACGCTTTTGCCTCCACAAATGATAAAGAGAATTAAGTTTAGCCGGAGCAACTACAACTGCGGCAAAGGCGCTTCCACAGTTGCGTAAGTAACATAAGTTGGAATCCTTGGCAGTTACAACACACAGGTTGTCCCCTGTCGCAGGGCTAATTATTTTCTCACCATGCGAATATAATTTAGTAAATACCTTCTAAAAAAACGAACACGCAAAGGAGTTCCTTTCTCTGAGGGATAAAGACCACATATGCATGTACATAGGTACTGACCTAAAAACGAGCATCTGTTTTGGGGCACACACGCATTGCGCAAAAGGAGCATTGAATATAACTTCCCCTTTGCTAATGTACCAAGGGCGTACAGATTTACTTTATTTTTTCACAAAATTGTGACAAAAAAAAAAAAAAAAAAACATCTTCCCGCCTGAGCAATGATGCAGATAAGACTGACAATACTTATGGGACGAACAAACGGAAACCCTGGAAAAATTTATGTTTGGTAAATGTACGAACAGGGGGGGGAAAAAAAATCGTCATATGTGAGGGCACACGTGTGGGCACATCGGGCAGTATGTACTGATGGAGAAAAATGAAAGTAATTTTTTTTTTTTTATTAAATTAACCTAACATATAAAAAAGAAAAAAAAAATTGTTAATTGTTCATTCATGTATTCTTTTTTACTGCAAAATTGTACATTACGTAAAAGCAAATTTATCATTGCAGGAAAGAAAAAAATGTTACGCTGACATTTGCACTCATATAAGTTGTACTTAAAAAAAGTTACAGGATAGTCGCCCCTATGCTTTTGGCATAATCGGAAGGCATGGCCCGCGGATGCATGCCAACCAACACGTGTGCTATAGTTACATTAGCACCAGAGCTAAGATTGTACGCCCCATTAGCACAGCGTGCATACAAATAATACATTCGGATGTTAACGCACATTATTTTCAATAGTAAAAAATGAAAAATAAAAACAAAAAAGAGGAATAACTCCCATCCGGCCTTTTTAACGTATGTGTTTAATGAAGAACATTAAAAAAAAAAAAAAAGCAGTGTTGGCTTCATTTATTTAATTTTTTTAGCAACCCTTCTTCCGTCATTTTTATTCTAATTTTGACTCTCACTTTGAAGTCGCGCTTTTAGCTTGGCATTTTAGCGGCATATTGCTCTTCACATCTTATCTTCCATTTTAACTTCCCATTTTAACTTCTCCTCTTAACTTCCCATCTTAACTTCCCATCTTAACTTCCCATTTTTCTGCCATTTTGCCCCCACTTTTGTTGCTTCCCCCTCGGAACGAACTTCGCAGAGAGGAGCCAAAGTTGCTGCCGAGCGAGCGATCTGCAAAGATTTATACACCCACATAATACATGCACATACGTACGTATGTATACATATATAAAGGAACCGTATTAGTAGTTCAGCGTATGGTACAGCGTTCGTTCGCGTAAGATCATAAAGGTGATAGGGCTTCAGAGTGTTACTTCTTTTTTAGGTGTACCCAGACGCAGTTTTGTGCCTCTCCATTTTGAAGTTACTCAGATTTGGTTATTTTCTGTTCTTCTTTGCATAGAGGAAAGCGCACTGTTGTTTTGACAACTCAACCGCAGATTATAGCTTGGTAAATTAATCCTGCAGGTAAGTTTAACCCAACGTACACATCACGCATGGAGAGATTATCAATTTGGCCTTGTCCGCGTGCTGCACCAATTTTTCATTATCTCAAGTTTGAGATCGCGATGGAAACATATACTGCGTTAAATAAATGTGGAGCACCGTTGTTTGTTTTATTTTGCGCAAATAGTTATACCTAGCGGAGAGGAGCCCCTTTCTGTGTATGCGTCATTACGTAGGAGGTTTTGAAAGGGCACGCAGCGCGCAATTGGCACGCAGTCAGCACGCACGTGTCTATTGGACCCCGCGAGGATGACCATGCTGAACAGTGTGTGAACTTCATTCCGCTAGAATTCACATAGTGTAATGTCACCCTTTTTCGTTCTCCTTTTCTCCCCTTTTTAATTTCTCCCAGAAGGAGACTCTCCCCCCTCTCTCCGTGCCAAAGGGTTCCTGTATTGGAACGTTCGAATAGGCTCCCCCCTCCCCCCCATAAGAGAAAATGTTCACGACTACAGGAGAACTTGTGTACTCCGTGAAGGTGAGCGAGCCCACGAGGCAGGACGCAACGGGGGCGTACAGGAACCCCAAGTTTAAGGACAAACTGTTTCAGAACTTCGAAGAGAAGCCATTGAACAATACGTGGGAACTGTTCGACGGGGTGGCAAAGAAGTACAAGGATCGAGATTGTTTAGGCACTCGAGTGAAGGTGGATAACAAGTTGGGTCCTTACAAATGGAAGTCATTCACGGAAGTAAGGGAATTAATTCTAGCAGTAGGATCAGGTTTAGTGAATATGAACGCATGTCCAGTGATTAGATGTGATGACACAAAAGTAACGAGGGCAAAATTTCTAGGATTCTACATGCCAAACTGTGAAGAGTGGAACATCTGCGATTTGAGTTGCAGTGCATTTAACATTGTAACGGTGCCGTTATACGATTCATTAGGTATAGAATCAAGTAAATTTATTCTAGAGCAGACGTTAATGCAGACGATTCTTTGCAACAAAAAATGCGCCATGAATTTGTTCCAGTCGCTAGATACGTGTGAAAGGATTTATTTAAAAAAACTGATTCTGGTCGAGAAGGAAGCTGATGCAGACGTTAAAAAGGCCTGTGAAAAACACCAGATAGAAATTATTTTGTGGAAAGATCTCATCGCAGCTGGGAAGAAGAAGTTACAAGAACCGAGGCCAGGCAATTTAAAAGACATTGCATCCATATGTTACACCTCTGGAACGACGGGATACCCCAAAGGGGTTATAATGACAAACGGAAATTTCATAGCGCAGCTAGCTTCCAGTGTAATAGGCCCATCAAGATTGCCACTTTTGGATATAAACGAAAATGATATTCACATTTCGTACCTGCCGCTGGCCCATATATATGAAAGAATTTTGATGCTTGTCTTCTGTGCACAGGGGGTCAAAACTGGGTACTACTCAGGGAATGTCCAAACATTAGTGGAAGACATTCAGGAGTTGAAGCCAACTTTGTTTATTAGCGTGCCTAGATTGTACAACCGAATCCACGAGCGCATATTCAATTCATTAAAAAAAAAATCGTCATTAGTTCAATCCTTGTTCAATAAGGGGTTGGAGCATAAGATAAAGAAGCTAAACAGCACTGGTATCCCTTATCACTTTTTTTGGGATAAACTCGTTTTCAACAAGGCCAAGAAAATCCTTGGAGGAAACGTTCGAGGTATGCTGAACGGATCGGCACCCATAAGTCCTGATGTCGTAAAGAAATTGAAAACCGTTTTCTGTGCACCCATATTTGAAGGTTTCGGAATGACAGAGACGGTTGGTCCAGCATTCATTACGCACAGCACAGATGTGAACATAGGCCACATAGGGGGTCCTGTCCCCTGCGTTGAATATAGAGTTGTATCCGTCCCGGAAATGAACTACTTAGTTACGGACAACCCACCTAGAGGAGAACTACAATTGAGGGGACCATCTGTCACCCATTTGGGTTATTTCAAACTGGAAAAGGAAACGAACGAATTTATCGACAAGGATGGATGGATAAGCACAGGTGATATTGTGTCGTTTAGTGAAAATGCATCTATTACCGTTATTGATAGGAAGAAAAACATCTTCAAATTAGCGCAAGGTGAATACATAGCAGTGGAGAAAATCGAATCCATCTACAGGCAGTCTCTTTACATCAGCCAGATTTTCGTTTTTGGATACTCGTACGAATCTGTGCTTGTGTGCATTGTGTGCCCCTCCTTAGACACGATAGAGATATGGAAAAATGAGAAGAAAATTAATAAGACGGATGATGAGGTCATGCAGATGCCCGAGTATAAGAAGGACGTTATTGATGATCTAATCAAAATGGGGAAGAAAGATGGGTTGAAGGGGTACGAACAGATTAAGGACGTGTACTTCGCTACGGAACCCTTCACCATCGAAAACGATTTGCTCACACCGACTGGGAAGATTAAGAGGCACGCTGTGCACAAGAAGTACAAGGAGCAGATCGATAACATGTACAAGCAGCTGAAGAAGGCGGCTTAAGCGAAGGGGTTTTCATCGAGGGGGTTTCCAGCGAAAACGCTTTGAGTGACGAAGTTTTGATCGAATCCTTTTTGAGTGAATTCGTACCGTTTTCGATCGGCGACCCGCGTGCTGCTGTCATATGTAGCGTACATGTACAGAGTAGGAAGTGGCCTTCGTATGATTTGCTTTTTTAATTTTTTGGGGGCACGATGCTGTACATGTGCAAGGAAATGCGTTCACCCGGTGCTCTCTTAAAAGTGTGGCCCCCAAAGGGAATCTCCTGTGGATATAACGAACCAGATGTGGAGTCACAGAGCCCATCTCCAGGCAAAACTACAATTCGCTCCGCCACACGAGAGGGGCGCCAGCTCGCCCATACAACATATTGGCATACGAGTGGCGCCCCTGGGATTGTACTAGCTAGGCGCTTCCGGTGCTCTCAACGTAGGAATCACACGCACGTACGGACATAGGCACATAAGCATTTATATATGTATGTGTGACGGTACGCCGGGCCCCACTTACCTGCTTATTAAGTTAATTTTAAGCCGCGCATGCGTATATACATATATATGTACATATGCTCGCATGTGTGTGACCCGCCTGCGGACATGTAGAAGCATGCGTACAAATCTCTGCCCCCACCATTCTGAAGAGTTTTCCACTTGGCGCTTGTCACGGCAGAGGCATTCATACGCAAAGTTATCCTTTTTTTTTTCCCCTTCTTTTTACATTGTAACACTTTGAAAAAAACATTTTTTAATAATTTTTAAAGGTTTTATGCCATGTTTAAATTGTTTTTCAATAAGGAGAAGCCTAGGTGACGACCAAAGCTGAAAATATTAACGTACTGGCCGGTAAACCAGTGTGTTGGGGAGGGGAAAATACATACATAAATGTATATATGTGTATATGTATATATACATGCGCTACATGACAGTTGATGCTGCGTCAAACCCGAGTGATTCTCCAGCAATTGGAAGGGTTTCCATTGCAAAACTGCCAAAAGGCGAACGTTTATACCAAGCGAATGAAGCGAGTTACGCCTTACCATGGTGCTTTTTCCAAGCGCATTGTGAAACGCTCTTTTTTAAGGTGTTCCTCCTTCATGGCATGATACGATATCGTATGACGACACAACGAGTGTATTTTTTTTTTTTTTTTTAAACATTCCCGACGTGTACGCATATGGGAGCACTTGCCGAACAGAGGTACATACAGTGGTCACTGGTGGGCAGTTTATCTTTTTTGATCTGTTTTTGCAAATTGTATTTTGAATTTTTTTTCGCCCGCACTTGATGAACTTTTCACTCTCTGCTCCACCCTCAAGTGGAACTTTTCCTTTTTGAAGAAATGTGAAACGAAAAAAACTGGAAAGCGTCGCAAAGGAGGCAAATTTTCTGTGCAAAACATGCCTTGTACAAGTGACACGAAATATAAAACATGCACACAGATTTGCAATCCCGGGCGAATATTTTTGTTACTCCAGATTTGGAATAATCGCCATCTGAGTTTGAAGGAAAAGCACAGCAAACCTGTGGCTTCCTGTGAGATTGCCTTTTTCCCCCCCTTTTTTTTTTCCACCCTTTCTCAGGTTTCCATTTCAAGAGAGGGACGAATAGTTGAAACCCAATTTTGTGTGCAGTTTTGGCTACTTCTTGGAAGCGCGAGGAATTTTCTGTCATTGATCGGTGGTGACTGTTTCCCGCCCTCATTCGCATAGCCTATTTTTGTGACTCATTTTTGCAACCCATTTTTAAAACTCCTTTTATAAGACTTTTTTTTTGTCGCCAATTCCACTCAGTAGCCGTTTGGGCATTCATCCTCGTAGCTTACATCGTTAAACATGTGACGCCTTTAAAGTGAGGGGGTAGTTCCGGAAGAGTAGCGCAAGAAGCAGTTTTCACTTCGTAGGAAAGAAGTGAACTTATCCACCTGGGATGAGTGAAGAAAGAGGGAAAAAGGAAACACCAAAGGATGCGCCAAAGGAATAATCAATATTACCCAAATAAGCAGAATAACCAAATTAACCTTAGCGTGAAAACGAAGTAGTAAAACAGTGCTGTCACATGGAAGTAGAAAAGACCCAACCTGCTGTCACCACCACTTGCCGTTCACCACCTGAATGGACAAATCTCCAACCCCTTATAGCATGAAAAACTCTGAATCGGGCAGCACGGCGTCGTTAGAGAGCGGTACGGACGTGTATGAGAGAAACGGGTTTTTTGAAGGGAAGGATGGCATGTCCAGGTGTAGGAAACGGAAACGCAAGAAGAGGAGGGGACGTGTAAACGGGGCGGGCGCGTCGGACGAATGGGACGAAGAGAAGGACGCCAAAATGGAGAAACGAAACGAGCGACTACGCAAAAACGAAGATCTGTGCACCAGCGACAGCATTAGTAACTGTGAAAAGTCCAGCGGCCCTTCTTTATCAGATGGCAGCTGGTTTAAAAAGAAAAGTCACTCTCCTAGTGGAGATGACGAAATGAAGATAAGTCTGGCGCGCCTTGGGGATACCACCACAGATAGGAAAATGAAGAGGAAAAAGAAAGCCTCAAAATTGGGGAAAGGGAAGCAGAGCGACGCTGACGATTATGCGGAGAGCCACAAAGAGGAAGAGTTTTTTGCAGACCAGTCCCATAGCGAGAGTGTGTTGAAGGGGGAGCAGTGCGGAAAGGGAGTAGAACAGGCTCGCAGTGAGGAGGACAATGGTGACAACAACGGCTGCGATAGCGGTGCCGAGCGGAATGGCCACATCTCGGACGGGAGCACCCTCAAGGACGGCGACGCGAACGTGCTGCGCGACTGCGACCTGAGCGACTTCCACGGAAGCACCGGGAAAATAATAAAGTTGAGAATCCGGAATTTTTTGAACCATGAAAATTTGGAGATGTCATTCAACTCGAATAAAAATATAATCATTGGAAAAAACGGAAAAGGGAAAAGTGCCATCGCCCAAGCCGTTGCAGTGGGGCTAGGAAGCCAAGGAAAGCACGCAGGCAGAGATATCAATCTGTCTAATTATATCAAGGATTACGATAAGAATAAGAAAAATTTAGTTTGCTATATAGAAATCTTTTTGTCCAATTCGGGGAAGAATTCTTATAAGAGGGAATTATACGGAGATGTTATCGTAGTAAAGCGCGTTTTGTCCGCACACACGAGCAAATTCTTTCTCTATGGGCTGAAACAAAACAGGAAGGATGGCAGCTCCATGTATGTGGACACCGAAGAGGGGGAAACGACAGGAGGAGGGAATGTTGCCCCCTCTGGAAATCCCCATGAGTGGAGTCAACCAAACAAAACGGATTCGCAACTCCATGGCCATAGCTCAAACAGGAGTGTAAAAAGAAAGGCGTTCATAGATAGCTATCTGAACAGTATCAAACTAAATATAAGAAGTCCGTGTGTGTATTTGGATCAAGAAAAAGGAAAACAATTTTTCAGTAACATAACGGAAAAGGCATTGCACAAATTTTTTATGAATTCAGTGGGGCTAGATATAGTCGAATCGGAAATTGAGAAAGAGAATGAACTACTACAAAATTGCGGTCTTCAAATAAAGCAAAAGGAGACTCAATTATCTCCACAGGTGGAAGAAATGAAGCGAATGAAGGAACGAAATGAAATGTTAAAAGATGAATTTGAAAAGTTAAGAAACTTGGATAATAACTACAAAATGGTCGTCTTCTTTAATCTGCTAAAGAATGCCATCATTCTCTTCAATGAGTATTTAAAATCTGAGCATTTAAAAAACGAGAAGGTAATTCTTAGTATACAGAAAAAGATGCACGGACTTGTGGACCAAATTGAACTTGTCAAAATGGACGTGAAGAAGGTCATCGAAAGGGATACACAAGTCTACCTTTTTGTAAAAAAGAATCAAGATAAAGTGGAAAAATACACAGATATGATTTGTCAGCTGAATGAACTCAAACATGAGTACACCAATCGGAGGAACGAAATTGTCAATTATTTGAGTTCTTTTGAGAAAGCCAAGGAAAATAAAAACCTCCTGCAGGAACACCTACACCAGTACCAATCCGAAATGGACCAAATTAATGAAAAAATGAAAGAAGAAACGGAGCGAGAGACACATCTGCGTAACGAAATCAGCAAAAGGGAAAACCAAATCTACGAGATGGAGTATACCATAAATAAAGGCGAGAACGCGATTGAGGACATAAGCAAACAAATGCATGTTCTCAAAATGCACTTCAATAAAATGCAGAAAATAAAAAACACACAAATAAAGCAGAAAATTTACACTTACGGGTATGACATTTACTCGATTAGAAGTAATATCTTAAAAAATTACAAAATTGTGAATTCATCCGATGAGTTGTGCTCTGCTGTACTTTACCCACCCGAGTTGTTTCCCCACGGAAAGGACAGCGTGCTCATCCGAGACGAAATAGTGAAGCAAACTGACGCGAAAGAGGAAAACCCCGATTTTGTATTCAAGTATGAACCGATAGGACCAGCAGGCGAATACATACGACTAAAGGAACCTGTCGTCAATGAGAAGGTACTATCCATCATCGAGAAGCATCTAGGGGATCTGTTCTACTCCTGGCTGGTCAGCTGCTACGAAGACAAAAATAAACTGAGCAATATGGAAATAGAAAACAAAAACAAAATGAACATAATTGTAACGAACGCCTTTCAACACATAAACAGGAAGACGCTGCTCCAGAATATTCACTCCATTCTTAACAAAATGAATGGAAACAGTATTTACTCCTTTTTGAATGTTGACCTTCTTCCAACCTCGCTCCTCTTCTATCTTCATGACAATTTCAAAGTGGTCCAAACCTTGGTGTGTAACAATTCGGAAGAATTGCATGAGCTGCTACGAACAAACGATAGAAGAATTGTCAAGTCCATCTACGTTGTAGACGAGTTTGTTGTAGTGAAGGTGCTTCCCAATGGGGGACTGCATTACCAGCCTTCCAAAGAGGACTACTACAAGAAGCCCATGTTTCTAAACATGCACAATGACGAGAGATCCATGTATAAGGCATCTGAAGGGGGCGCAGCAGTAGACCACAAGCATGAGCACGGGACGGGTGTTGCTACAAATGGGGTAGTTGCCAAAGTTGGCGACTCCGATGGCGTCACGAAAACTGCGTCCAAGGAATCGCACCTTACTGGGGGAGATGTGCCAAATTCGGATTACAAAACGAATGAAGAACATCTGAACGAGTTAGAAAAAAGGAAGGAGGAAAAAAACGAAGAAATTGTCAAGACGTCCAAAAGGTTACTTTCTTGTAGAAACGTCCTGGAGAGCCTAAACGAGTCCTTAAAAAAATGCCAGTATTCTCAGGACGAACTCAAGTACCAGCACCGAAATATCGAGGAACTCATACAAAACCATGACGACATTTTTTCCGAACAAATGAACTTAGAAATTAAAGAAAAAAACAAAGACATCGATGAAATAAATGAAAATGTGTTCCAAATTGATCAGTATGTAGACACACTGGAAGGGAAGAAAAGCAACACCCTTGACAGTTGCCTAACCCACAAATGGTTAATATCAACACATGCTCATTACTTGAGTAGGAAAAAGGACAAAATCGCTGCCATGATTGAGGAATATAACAATCTGTTTGAAGTTTTAATGAAACTGGAGCGAGACAAACTAAGAAATGATGAAACCGCTTCGAGAAATAAGAGAAGCTTCTTAGCAGCGATAAACAAGCTACACAACATTTACTTTGAATACCTTGCAAATGAGTTTCCCCTCGAAGAGACACTTTTGGAGAGTCCTTTTCTGCTGCTAAGGGGAAGACCCGCTAATGTGCCAATAACGAACATTCTAATAGACCGCTCTGGGGAGGAAAGTCAAGTGGACGATCAACACCCTAAGGGGGTGGAACCCCTTGGGGAAGACAGCACCAGGCACCAAAAAAGGGAGGAGGAAACACTTGAAAGAAGAAAAAATGACGACACTGCTGAAGAGGGCACAGTACGCGTTACCTTCACTGTGGAACAGCCTAACAGCGGTGCAGGCAAGGGAGAGCTCATCTTCACCCGTATTCCCCTCTCGAATCTCAGCTCCTTTAACCAACTCTTCCTCCTCTCGAGGAAGGACGAGGGCGCGATGCATAACGAGGAAAGTAGTTGCAAACTGGCTGTCAACTCGTGTGATAAGAAAAGGGAAACGGAAATAAAGGCCCTTCGCGATTTGGGCCAATACGTAAAGGGGGTGCTGACCGGGGGTAGAACCAGTACTATTACGATCAGGAGTAGTGGGCCTCCAGGTGGGGGGAGCCATGAGAACTTGTTTAGCATGGTAGGCGACACTTGTGAGGACGACTCAGCGGGTGACGCCGCCAGTAACGAAATCAGTAAAACAGCCACTAACGCGGCGGGGAATCCTCCGGGCGATGTCGCCGAAGCTGATGATGTCGCCGAAGCTGATGATGTCGCCGTTGACCTGCTGGACGAAAACTACGCAGACGTGCTGTGGAAAAAAAGGTGCGAAAAGAAGAAGGAAATCACCGAGCTCCTTAAAATAAACGGCTTTAGCACAAGGGACAGCACAGACAACTCCATAAAAAACTATTTCCACAGTTTAATTGAACAATACGGAAATGAAGAAAAAAGTTACAACACACAAATGAAGCAAATTAACGACTTGAGAAATAACTATGACATGCATATGGCGAACATAAAGCTGCGAAGATCTAAGTTTTGTCATGTCTTAAAAAAAACAAAAGAGCAAATAACTGCGCACTTTAAAAATATGCTGAAAGGTATGAACAACTACAAAGGCAAAATAGAGTTTGACGATTTAAACCGAAATTTAAAAGTTATGGTTTCGATTAATCAAGATATGTCCAAAAATATTTATATGGAAATCAACTCCCTGTCCGGTGGGGAGCGCTCGACCATTCAGATGGCCCTCCTGGCATCTTTGTCCCTCACGGAAACGTCTTCCTTCCACATCTTCGACGAACTCGACGTGTACATGGACGAGCTCACTCGGGTGAAGAAGTAAGTCGGCGGGGCGCAAAAAAAGAAAAAAAAAAAAAATAAATAAATAAAATAAAATAAATAAATAAAGTGAAGAGAGCACTCCCCGGGGAGACTTACCAAAGAAGTGGAAAATTTATCACCACCGTTCACATACTCCACAGGAAGCGATGCGAAACTCATGAGTGTCTATAAAAGGGCCCTGCAGCATTTTTCCCTCCCATGAGACATACATTGCAACATTTGCAAAACGTGCACACATATGCTGTTTTATTTTCCTCCACAGCATGCAGCGCTTTTGTGAATTCATAGAACAGAACAACGACAAGCAGTACTTCTTCATCACTCCTCACATCGAAATAACGGAGTTGTTTCTAGGTAAGACGTACGCTGCGCAGTGTAGTAGTGTTTGTGGCTACGCGTAAGGGACAAAGGTGTTAGTAAAACTACTGCCCTCTTTCCAACACCTTGTTCCATTTTCCCGCGTTAACCCCATCCAAAAAGTTGCGCAAGCATAAGTGAAAATGCGTAAATCCTTTTTTTTTACCCCCTTCATAGGAGAGGCCAAGGAGAAGAAGGCCAAAATATTAAATTTGTCCTAAACATTTGAATTAAAAAAATATGTTTTTTTTTTTTTTTCCCCACATCCTTTTTTTATGTTTAAGTTGTTTTCTTTGATAAACCCAATTCTTAAATGGTGTCGTCGTACGTAAGCGTGTATGGACCCGAATGGTATGTCGCCCATTCTGTTGCTTTCTTTGTACTTCTTTCCTCCTTCCTTTTTTTTTTTTTCGTGTTTGTGTGTGGAAGTGCACAGTTTTACAAAGACGTTGTCAATAAACAACTGCTCATTTTTGCCCTTTCAAAAAAAAAAAGCAGAACTTTTTAAATGATCCTACAACTAAGCATGCATTTGATTTGCTCAATCGATAAGAAAATCGTCCCACTGATTTACTCCGTGGCCTTATCGCTGACGCGTTGCAACATACGGATATATTCGCCACCCAGGGGGACAAAACAACAACGGGTTGAACCACCTCTAAAGGCAACTATAAGTATCTCACTGTTAATAATTATAGTTTGATGAAAGGTTAAATGAGCAAGAGACGACAAACTGTTTAAAAAAAAAAAAAGAAATTAAACTGATATGTGAAAGAAGCTATGGGTATGTACACACCAGGGCTGGTACAGCGCACAAATTGATTTGCACATGAGAAATCACACATTAGGCAGGCGTTTGGCATTTTAAAATTAGCACATACTAAGGTGGGGGGAAATTCAAAAAAAGAAAAATAGGAAAAAAGAAAAAAAGGGAAAAAAGAAAAAAAGTGAAAAAAAAGCGAAGTGGTAAAAACTCCAAATGGAAAAAGCGTAAAATGGGAACACTTTAGCACGAATAGAGAATAATTTTATAAGCGCGATTTGTTACACGAAATTTAGACAACTGGGAGATTAAAAGTCTTAAAACAAATTAAAGAAATTTTTTTTTTTTGTGCAATACGTGAAGGAACTATATCACACTTTAAAAGATTTTACGAATAAGTTTGAAAGAGCGCAGGGGTGGAAAGAAGGTAAAAAAAAAAAACAAAAGGGGCAACAGTTGCAATGGTATCGCAGTGTCATAGTGGCAGTAACAGCAACGAGGGTATAGTGGCAAAAATGACAAGGCAACATGCATGGAAAAACAAAAATTAATCCAGGTAAGAGGCCCCAACTACGTGATGGTTCCTCCGACGCGATGATACCTTCGATGCGATTATACCTTCGATGCGATGATACCTTCGATGCGATGATACCTCCGACGTGATGATACCTTCGACGCTGAGATTTCGAGGTTGTCATACGTGTATAGTACACGATATCGCGCTTCATTTCTTTTTTTCCTTTCCCTTCTTTCCGTCCCTACTGGGGATCTCTCAATTGATCAGAAGCAACACCAAGGAGACATTTCAACGAATCATGAAATTTTCGGAATGCTTCATTTTCCTGTGTCATAAAAAGTAGCTGTTCTTATACACATTGTCACTTAAGCCATAGATTTTATTACTATAGGATTGAAGAATGTTATTTTCCTGACTGTTGTCATTATCATAATCATAATAGTTGCTTAAGTTTGATTTCCGACTGTTGAATTCTACATTTGCATTGTTAGAATGAATACTTTGATGTATATTATTTATGTACTGGGAGATTTGGTCTTGGTTTTGTTGCAAGAAGGTGTGTGCTTCATTATTTATTTGTTCATTGTAACTCTGCATGCGTTCGTTGATGCCATTTGTTATTCCATTTAAAGTGTGTAAGCTTTTTAGGAAATCGGCTGTTTTGTTTTGGCTTTGCGTCATTTGCGCGGTTCTCTTCTTTGATGTGGCGGCGGGGATATTTTGCAGGCCTTCGTTTTTATCTACTGCAAAGTGGGTCATCACGTCGGATGGGTATTCTTCTGCGCTCTGCAGGAGTAGCGAGTTGTACTGGCCTCCACCGACATGGTTTCCGCTTATGTGATTTCCGCTTACGTGGTTTCCCCTTACGTTGTTGCAGCCATGGTGGTTACTGCCGATTCGGTTGCTGCCAACTCGGCTGCCACTGACATCGTTACCGCCGATATTGTTGATACCGACATGGTTGATGCCGACGTGGTTGTTGCTGACGTGGTTAACGCCGACATTGTTGATGCCGACATGGTTGCTTCCGATGTGGTTATCGCCCACATGGTTGCTGCCGACGTGATTACCTCCCACATTATTGCTGCTGATATCCACGCAGCTGTCGTAGATTCCTATCGTGTTGTCCACGTATTCACTGTCACTGACGTTTTTGTCCTTGCCCAAGTGCGAATTGCAGTTCACTATGTTGTTCAGGGCCATCATGTTAAAAACGTTTTCTTTATAATCATCCGTGCAGCCATGAAGCTGGCTGTAATAATCGTCCACATGATTAAAAGAGGAACTAATCTTTTCGTCCTCATTATTTACATACTGTTCACAGCCATTATTAATTAAATTGAGTTTGTCCTCATAATTGCTTTCACAGTTGTATTGTCCTAGGTTATAATTACTTTCGGTAAGAACTGGGAAATTATTGCTGCGATTATTTTCCCTTGCGTTAATATACGTGGAAAAGAATAAGATAAGTTTCAGTTTAGCAATTAATCCAAGGCCTGCCAATACGTACAGTCTTTTAAATTTATCTTTTTCCTTTTCTGACATATTTACATAATTTTGTAAATTGATTCTCAAAAAGGTTAACTGATCTGAAATGGGCGTAATTAGGCCTTCTATAAAATATATGTCCTTCAAGTGTATTATAATATTTTCGCTAGTCACTTGGTAATTCATTGCTTCCGCTTCCCAGTCCTTCACAAAATTGCCGTCGACCTGGGGAATTAGCGACTCCTTTAGCTTTAACAAAATGTGGATTCTTTCCTTGAAGTTTATTAAAGCCATCCTATCTTGCTGTGTCTATAAGTGGTCGGAAGGGGTAGTCGCGTGCGCACGCTTTCGGCAATGTTGTTGGGCAGCGAGCACAATTATGCTAGCGGCGTTGTTTGCAATTATGCTAGCGGCGTTGTTTGCAATTATGCTAGCGGCGTTGTTTGCAATTATGCTAGAGGCGTTGTTTGCAATTAAGCTAGAGGCATTGTTGGCAATTATCCATTCGGCTTGGTCTGCTACCGCCTACGATACCCCGTTTTGCCACCCCCCTAGCTGCGCTTTCTCTGCTCCTTTTTGGATCCTCCTTTGGTGGCAGGTTGGACAAAAATATTTTGCGAACAAAATTTTATTAACAAGCTTAGGAGATGAATTGCAGCCCTCACGAGCGCACATGTATTTAAACACACAAGCGCCGGGGGAGGGAAGTTAATTCTGGCCTGCTGAACGTACGTAGGCACAGGTATTTATGTTCGCGCGAGGAGGGGAGCACAAACAGGCACAAGCACACGTACACATGTGCATATGTACATATATACACAATATACTCATATGTATACGTACGTATACGCTTGCAGACTTTTCTCACCACTCCCTTTGAAAGTTAATTTTTAAGAAAAACAAAAGGACAGTGATCACGAGGTGGGGAAAACATAAATCTACTATAAAACAAATGACATAAGTTATCACAAAAAATCTTTAAAAATGCTTGTTTTAAAGGCATTCACAAAAAAAGCTGTCATTAAAAATTTTGACATAGAGACTGGATTAAGTACAACTGCAAGGTTAAAAAGGTTTGTAGCAAAAGAAACAAGAGAAAAAATAGGAGCGATTGTCATATTAAATGGCACAAAAAAAAAAAAAGGAAAAAAGAAATGGGGAAATAATGCGTCGGTGAATATGTATAGGCGAGGGAACGTGTGAACGGATGGGAGAATAAATTTATGAATGTAGGGTGGGCGAACGGATGGGCGAGAGGGAAGGAAAGTGTAGGAATAAACGAAGGGGACGTATAAAAAAGATGAAAATAAAGAAAAGGCATGAAAATGAATGGAACACAATCACATGGAAAAATGACAAGCACGAGAAAGGCCAAAATAGTCTCTCGGTAGGGTTTAAATACTAACAAAATAAATCGAAAAACACAAAGGAAAAACTTGAAATGGAAAAAAAAAAATAAATATAACACTCTGTGAACATTACGGCATCGTCAGGTAAATATAGAGAACAGGGGGGAAAAATAAAAACAAAATAACGTCGCAGGGTGGGAAAAACATTGGAAGGTGTAAAAAAATGAAGCGTTCAGGTGTTCACATTTTTGGTGTTTTTGAGAGGGTTTAACCCCAAACATTTAACTTCCACTGTTTAACTCCCACTGTTTAACCTCTTGCACGCTTAACCCTTTAACAATTTTAAAGAGTAACCGGTGCGCCCCCCAAGCGCGAAATCCCCTATGCCCTTACACCTTTACACCCTCTACAAAATTCCCTAGAACGCCCCCGAAAGCAAAATGGCTTAAATCCTTCAAAATGCATATGTCGCGATTTTTTCCGCTGTTTTTTTTCTCAACACTTTAAGGTTAAATTTGTTAACATGTTGGAGGCACATTTATGCGAAAAATCAGAAAAGTGGGTTTTCGGAGGATGTGCATAGGAATGTAAAAATGTACATATACGTAGTACACACACTTACCTGTGAAGGGCGGTGTTGATAGCTTTGACAAGTGCCTTTATTTTAGCCCCCATGAGCAATCTACTAAGAGACAATTTTGTTTGCGCCTATTGGCGCTACCCCATTTTAACCTTCCCCCGCCCAAATGTTTATTTTTTTAAAAGTGGCATCATCACGGAATTATTTTTTTTCGTTTCGCATCTGTACATTTAGGCCGGAAAATGCGAGTTTCCGCGTGAACAAATCACAGGTCTGCAAAATGTGCTCCATTTTTTTTCCCCCTTCTCATTTCCCCCGTTTCTTACTCCAAATTTTTCGCCAAAAAATTTTGATTCTCCTTTGTGCCAGTTTTCACCTAAATTACTGTCATGTAGTTCTACTTAGGTCGTTTCACTTGGTAAATTCCCGCGCATTTATGTTTTCCCCCTTGCGCTTAAAATGTATCTGCCCTTTTTAAAGGGCGAAAAAGTGTAGCACAAGAAGTGTAACGAATTTGAAAATTAAAAAGGGAGAACAGTGGCATCAATTTTTAACATGAAAAATTAGCTTTATGGGAACATTTAGTTTTTTTAATATTTTTTTTTCTTCTCACATGTAGGAGTAACTCCCAAGGGGTCGCGTTCTCCTTACATTTGCAAAAAGTTAGCGTAAATTGAATTTTTTTTTTCCTCCACAATTTATAACAACCCATTTGGTTCTTCGTGCCTCTTCTTACCCCATCCATTTTAATCCTCTTGTTTGCCTCAAGGGGTTGACTCATCCTACTGCGTCGCTGACGAGCGGCAGTTGAAACGGGACTTTCCTGCGACACACAAAAGTGTCTCCCAATGGGCACATGCGAAGGAGAACGCGACGATGATCCCATTGCGCACATGTGTACACATTTTATTCAAAGCGATGTGCGCAGGTTTTCCCCCGGACTCATTCGATTGTGTAAGTTCGTTTCCCATCAGATGGAACGAACCATGCTTGCCATATACAAAATGCTGCATAGGATGACCAAACTATGCGGGGTTGTCTATATCCCTGATTGCTGCTAATTCATGTGGGGGTCCCCACTTCTTTAAAGCTTACGCTAACATATGATAAAAGCATGAGTGCAAATATATGAAATTAGCGTGTCTGCGAAGGGGGGGAAAGCGCCTATAATTACTTACCTGGTGTTGACGCAGAAGAAGCATCACTGTTAAAAATGCGCAGAATGTTATGTTACGAGAAAACAAAAAGAACAGTTCTTAAATCACCGCAGTGATGACACGAAATTGAAAAATAATTGCTCTATTTATGTTTTTTCATACTGTATGGCAAAGCTGAGTAAGCGCTATCGTGGGTATTCTTCCGGGGGGGATATTTCCAAATTTAAAAGTAAAACGGCTGCACTTCCCTGTGGCATGTTACGTTCGAGTCCATGCTCAAAATTGCCAAAAGGGGTAAGAGGTCCTCTCGTTTCTTCGGTGCTTTTTTCAACTTAACGTGTGCAGATTTTTTTTTTTTTTTCATGTGGCAATCTGCATAAACCGTTGGACGCATGCAAAAAAAAGTGACAGAAAAGTACTCACTTGGTTAACCTTTTTCTTAGAGGATAAAACGTGCCATTTTCCCATTAATGTCAATTTTCACTTTAGGGGAACTTCATCATGATGATCACTTTTGGTATATTAAGTATCTTTGTGTTCTTCGGATACAACCATTTTTGAGGTTAGAAAAAAAAAAAAAGGCTTACCATTGTGTTCGCCCGAATAAGGCTTAACTTGCCATCAACTGATGTGTTTTTTCTTTTTTTTTTTTCCTTTCGGGGCTCCCATTTCGCCCCGCTTTCCAGACAAAAGGAGGACTCTATTTCCTCGTGCGACATCTACATATACGCACATGTGGCTTATCCCCCTTTTTACGCACAAACATGTTTAAACGTTCTTATAAATTCTCATGCAACGGTACACAACAGGTGGGCACTTCGACACGCGCTCTCAAAATGGCAGTTTACATTGGGGTTTAAAACATTTGGAGAAAAGGCAGTAGGGACCTATTTGGCAAGAAGGATGCACCAATTGAAGCCTTCCAAAATTCAGCATGAACGCCGGCAGTGACGTAATTTTGTTTTTTTCTCCTTTCTTTTTTTTGCATACCTTTTCTTTTACTCATCTTGTTTTTTTCATCTACCATTCTTGTTTTTTATATTTTCATTCCAAAAAGGAAGGTTAAGCGTTTTTTTAAGAAATAACCTGCAGTTTCCGCAAATCGACGTGAATTCAACATGAGGAGAAAAAAAAAATAAAATGAAATAAAATAGAATAAAAAACAGCGGGAGCGTACATTGCAGCGGAGAACGCAACAGGAAGGAATTTTCCTGCATCGAAAAGGAAGAGCAGAGTGCAACACGAAAAAGGGTGGCATATTTTGCACTTCTCAGAAGGAGGCTGCAGGGGAAAAGGCATTTAGTGGAATAGGTGCACATTTTTAGGTCCAGTTTGAGGTACACCTCGAGCCGCACGCCGCCGCGCCCCCTAGAAGTTGAGGAAAATGTCAACCGAGCGCATGATGGAGGGCAGCGGAAGGTACATTTCCAATACATATTTGGAGGAATTCAACGAATCGGAGAATGATGAGCAGATGATAAGGAGGAAGATTAACGAGTATGCTTTCAAGTTAAATAACGAAATGGAACATCACTCGAGCCAGTCCATATATTGTGGATTGGGTGGAATCCTCTACATGGATATCATCCTGTACGAAGGAAACGACGATTACTCATTCTTACAATTTGGAAGTAACATAGTAAAGAAAATAAAGTCGTGCAGAGGGAAAGACACAGTTAGTTTTCTGGAGGGACCCAGCGGATTGTATAGCTTGGCTACCGTGCTTCATTACTATTTGGAAAACCATTCAAGTGTGGACAAGTATATACAATTCTTGGTGACCTATTTGAAAGATAAGAACGATGAATTGGTATCCATAAGTGGAGAGTGTGAATTGCTATATGGAAAATGCGGTTGTATATATTCCTTCCTCTTCTGTAGAAATATATGGATGAAATCAGACCATAGGTACACCATATTACAGAATTTGTATATCATTATGACGTCCATATTTGAATATGGCTTACTAAAAGGTTCCACCATGTGGAACGTGACATCTCTGTCGCTATACTTTGAATGGCATGAACAGATTTACCTCGGTGCCGCCCATGGGTATGCAGGCATTTTTCTCGTGTTGTACAAAATGATCATGTTTTTTCATTACAATTTGAAAGAGCTATGTGAAGCGTTGCTAGGAGCTGACAGCGTCGCCATTCCAGAGATCGATGAGGCAAAGTACAAACGGTGCCGAACCAACACCATGGAGAAGCTCAATGAATACCTGTCCTTAATATATCAAGTAACTGACGAAATTATGAATTTGTACCTTACGGAGGATTGTAATGTTTATTCTTCCATTAAGAAAAATAAAACACAGATAAAAAATGACACGTTAGTTCAGTGGTGCCATGGCAATGTCGGCTTCGTCATCTTAATAATTGAGTTATTGAAATGCCCATTTGCCCCCAACTATTTCGTGAATAAGTATAGCAAAAGTTATTTGGAAAGAATGGGCCTTCTCATATGGGAACGAGGGTTACTATTCAAAGGGATGGGACTTTGCCACGGCATAGCAGGGAACGGGATCGCTTTCTTGTACCTGTATAAACATACGGGCGGGAGGAAGTGGTACATTAAAGCTTTGAAGTATGCCCTCTTCTGTATTAAACATTTTGATCGATTTTACAGCGTGCCAGACAGGCCCGACTCACTGTTCGAGGGGTATGCGGGGTTGGTCGTGTTCCTTAATTTCCTTTTGAGACCCGACTCGACTTACTTCCCAGCCTATGACCCCCCCCCGATTTGTCCTGAATGCTGGGCTCGCAGGAGTAGGAAGCGGCCGCGTCCTTCAGGCTCCTCCGCGCAGCATGAGGAGGAGTTCCAACGCAGAGACACAGACATGTATGTATATATGTATGTACCTATTCACACGCGCCCCCCCCCCTGTGTGCGCTTCTGCGCAGAACGGTGGGAATATCGAAACGCCCCCCTTCCTCCATCTCATCAGAGGACACAGCACCCCATGTGCATTATCATATGTACCCCCATTGCTACATGCGAAGTGGCAAAACAGCCAATCGCATGGTTACAAGAAAAAAAAAGGCAAAGGCAAAGATATTACAACAGTGCTACTTTGGAATGTACCTACCTCGTAGCTTTTTGCACAGCGAATGGACCGCTTTCGACAGGGGAGTTAACACTCCCGTCACCACCAGTACGTCTCCGTCCTTTTAACTGCATGTCTAGTTACGCGAACCAATATTGGAACGCATGCATACTCTTTGTTTTAGCCATTTGTGTGCCGCGTTTACCTTAGTTTCGTCCGTCTTCTCGAACCCTGTAACGAATTCACCTCTTTGTAAAATATAGCCACCTGATTAAGCCCGCTAAATGCAAATGATCCCATTCATTGGATAAGTCTAGAAAGGGATATATGCACAATGCCTCTTGTGCATTGAATAACATTCTTTGTAGAAATCAAGTGGGGGAATACTTCGTACGTAGGCCTGTCGCTCCAGTGGGTCCATGATTGAAAAGGAGAGTACCCCGTCGAAGAGGCACCCCACCGGTGCAGTGAAAATTAGAAGTACAGTGGGGGGACAAAGGAAACGGATAATAAGCGTAAAAATTTTTACTGAACATCAAATGGAGAATTACTCTCCTCTTTGGACAAATTAAAAAGGGAAGGAGGGCAGGATGGCAACCGTGGTGGTGGCGAAGGAGGGACACGCGAAGGTTATTATTCACGAAGCCATCCCTACGTATGTAGTAACGGGCGGGTTAATTGACCGAAAAAAAAAAAAGAGGAGACTCTCTTCCTCCCTTGACAGTGTTTGTTAACATGTGTTCAGGTTAAAAATGCAAAACTGTAAAACGAAAAAAAAAGAAAAAAAAAACTAGACACGTAAGAGGAGCGCACACGAGGTACGTGCAAACGGGGCTGAGGCCGAAAACAACGAGGTGGCCCTAATACAAATAGGATGCGATGGATGAAAAGTTGCCAAGTGAGGGGTGAGAACTACGAGAGGCACTCAATTTCATAGCGAACGCGATGGGAAGTATGAGCACACACGACAGCTATGTCGCGGAATTCAGGCAGAAGGATTCCAAACTTCCATTCGACCCAGCCACGGTTAAATACACCGTAGTGCGAGAGGATCGAGGAGGGATAGGCAAACGTTCTGACCCTTGCCTTACTCTGTCAATTGATAGACGATGGGGAGGAGGTTCCCCATTTGGTGATGCCATTTTGTGGATTGCCTTTTTCTTAATTACATAGACATTTAAGCAGGAAACATCATAGACAGCCATTTTGATTTTCTTTTCCCTCTTCAAAAAAATATTTTCATTCTTGTCCCTTCTCACATTCCAAATGGAGATGTACTGATCCCAGGAGACGCTTGCCAAGAAATTGGAGAACAGAGCCAACGATCTGATGGAAGACAAATGCGCGTTGGTAAAACTGCTTTTTCCTACAACTGACAGGTGTATGTGGTTAGGCTCTCCATTTAGCAAAGATTCGGAAGGAGGAGAAATTTTCACCGTGAGGACATTTAAGGACTGATCATCCCCGCAGGTGAATACCTCTAATGTGTCCTTCCTCCTCTTAACGCATAGTTTGTTTATTCCATTCTGATGCAACTGCACCTTCTCCATCAGGGGCACTAGCTTCTTGCCAAACTGGTAGAAGTGAATCTCTCCGTTATTTAATCCGCAGCATAATATGCTTCCCCGGAATATCTTATTCCCCTTCCGTTTGTTTAGGAGAAGGTGCTCAGTCGGCTTATGCAGACTGTTCGGATGGCCGCAGCTTACTCGCTGGAGTACATCTTCCACTTTATTACTCGGAGGGAATGTTTGACATTCACATTTTTCTACTTTTTTCCCCCCATTCGTCTCCTTAGCTTCAAGGCGGCCATTGTCATTATCATTTCGCATGTGCAGGTGCCCCCCAAATTGTTCAGATGAACAGTTTCGTTTTTCTACCTCTGCAAAGTTGCCAAATGAAACCCTTTTTTGAAAGAAGCAACTTCGTAGAGGGGCACTTCTTCGATCGTGTAACCCACTGTGTGCATCCCCCTTGCACTTGTTTTCCAAGGAATCACTCAAAAAAATGTCCGTTAAACTTAAAGCCAGAATGGTGCTCCCCAAATTGTATGAACATACTAGATGGGCCAGCTCCATAACTTTGGAAAAAATGATGTTCTCATAATGCGCAAATTCATAGTCGCCTGCATAGTGAAGTATAAGTCCAAGTGATGTGCCAACAAATAGATCCACCCTAATGAGGTGTCTATTCCCATCAGTGAGTAACACACGGAACCTCCCCTGCACAGATAGGAAGCGCAAATCGCTGGAGAACTTGTGCACTCGTACTTTCTCTACATGATAAATTATTGGTGTGTTCTGAACATCCATATATAGGTAAAAAATGTTGATCGAGTTTTTTGCTCCAACGCTGGTTAGCAGTTTTAATTTTTTAAAATGGTGAAAGGGGCTCTCCAAGAAGCACATGTAGAATATGGGCTCACTGTGGTTATACACATTTTGGATGATGTCCATTCTGTGATTTAGAAGGCTAATTTGGTTTTGCCTGAAGGGTGAATTTTTCCGTGTGCTCCTTTTGAAGGATGCACGGGTGAAGGGAGAGTGATGCTTCTTCTCGGGTGAAAATTCCGTGCCGTCAATTATCCTACTAGATATTCTTCTACCATCCTGTTTGTCCTCCTTGGAGGGAGCGGCGAGCTCTCCTTTCGACCTGCCATCCATGTTATTCCCCCAATTGGTATTTTCTCCCCTGTTTAAGAAACACTTCTTTTTCCATTTTTCAGCACAGCACTTCTTCACGTGAACAATCTTTATCGTTCCATCCTCCGAACATGTGCAGAGATATCTTTTACTTACCCACAGTACGCAGGAAACATTTTTGGAGTGAAACCCCGGGTTGATGTATATTTGTTCGTACGGGAAGGTGGCCCTCTGCTGAGTGCTGCACAATGTTTTCACGCTAAAATGGACATTCTTCTCTTTGCAAAAACAGAAGGAAAATGCTTTCATAAAATTTGGAGAAAATTTCGTGAAGATGCTGAGGGGGCGTCTGAAACCACCGCACTGGACGGACAGGTACTCCACTTTGTTTCGCAAATCGTACAGAACGAATTGTTTATCCTTAAAGCAGCAAATGAACATGTTGTGTGTGTTTTCCTCCTCACCGTGTGTGGGTGCACTGCTTCTCTGCAGTTTTGAGTTAGCGCCTCGCGTGATGTGTCCATGGTATTCCTGTTCTACTTCTCCCACTTTACCCACGTGACACATTTGTTCATCCAGCCCCAGATTGGATCCCCCTTGTACTGCCTTATGGCTGCCAACGGACATGGGCAGCAACTTATAAATGGAGGTATAAAAACCAACTTTAATTAAGCACAGCCGGTACAAGGTATACACCCCGTTTCCATCCTTATACAGCTGGTACTTAACGATGTGCCCATTCTGCCCACAGGAGTAGACAAACCGATCGATTATCTTAATGTCAAACACTTTTCTGTTATTATGAACACGTAATTTCTGTTTCGACTTGATAAAGGAATTAGGAAAGTCGTAAAACAGTTCTTGTGAATTGTACTCAATGGGTGTCTTTACATAGATAACGAAGATACACCCATATTCATCGCCCACGAAAAATATGATACCCATTTTTTTTCTTCTTTGTTTCATAAGGTAAGTCACTGAAATGATCTTCGACTTGTTATTCTTCACATCGATGTATGTTTGGGCGACTTCGTTTACTTGGGCCTTGTTTTGCTCGATTCTGTCTGCCTCGAATTTGTGTTCACCTTTTTCTGCGCTGAATATTTGAATAACTCCCGTGTGGTCAAAAACCGCTAGGAGTAACGTGCGGATGTGTACCACTCCGCTTCCGCTCTGCGCGTCGTGTGAGTTGCCCCCCCTGTGCTGGAGTGGGCCCGCCTCGTGGTTATACACAATTTGGTAGAAGTTGCTCGTTGCGCGGGGGTCACCATTGTTGTATCGGTTTCTACGGCAGTTCCCATCAGAGGCTCCCCCCTCCACCTCCTTCTTCACCCAGGCGTGCAAAACGTCTTCTACATTGCCATACCCCGCACGGGAAATCAACCTGTCGTAATTCACAGATGCCAGGGGAACCAAACACATCTCACTGATTCGGTGGTCGAAGCACTTAAAATAAGTTAGCTCCTTATTCTGTTCACCGGATTTTATCAACTCGGTTGCATCCTTTTCGTTTTTTAAAAAAATGAAGCAGCAGAATCCGTTGCTAAATCCGAGGCATATATAATCCAAGCCATGAAAAGCCAGGCACGTCACCAGGTAGTTTTTTTTTTCCTCTTCATAAATTAACAACACTTGTATGTTTTTCGTGTCTTTCGCGTCTTTCGTTTTAAAGATGTATATGCGTCCTGCATTGGTGCTGATTATTATGTCGTATAAATTTACATGGCTTACCGATCTGATCCAGTCGTTACTCCTTCTCAGTTTTTCCTCCAGGTAGTCGACTACAAAATGGATGGAGTCGTTTTGCGCCACCAGGTCCTTTGCATGTGTGTACTGCTTGCCCGAGTTGTTTGGTAACTGGTCGGAAGGGTTACTCTGCTTTGTACACGCTCGATGACTAACGTTGGAAATGCTTTCATCGTCGGTGCGGTTCACCCTTTTCGACTCAGCCATGTGGATGTCATCAATGCAGTCCCTTTCGGAATGACCACACCTCCAGCTGCTGTGGCCATTCGTTAATTGCGCAGTCCTCGTGTGAGTGCACTCCTTTGGCTCCGGTTGGGCATCTACACCGTGGGGGGGAGCATCAATGGTGGTGGAGGAGGCAGAAGCACAAGCAGGGGCAGCATTCTGTTCCCCCTTTGGGGAATCTGCGCATGAAGAAATAATGGGACCATTTTTGTCCCCACTTTTGGAACACACACTTGGGGTATTCAAAGCAAAACTTTGTTCCCCCTTTGGGGAGCCTCCACTTGAAGCAGTAGTGGCACCATTTTTGCTTATCCCCCACGACAGGGACCTGACATGCACGGTGCCATTGTCACTACCCGAAATGATCACCCCCAATGGTTCGTGGAAGCAGATACATCTGACGGTGCTTCCGTTATTGTTCCCGAATTGGAAGTAATTCTTGGGATATCCTTTTTTGTAGACAATGCAAGTGGAGTCTTCGCTGCATGTCATGAAATAAATCTGCTTATTGAACACTCCCATGTCGATGTCCCATATGCGGGCGTCATGCCCAGTTAGTACCCTAACGCATTGGTATTGAGCGTGGTGGTGAGAGTGGCAGCGATCGAGGTTGCGCTGGATCAATTCGTTTCCGTTTTTTGTGTTCATAACGGGGTGTTCCCTTTGCGCTTCTACACACATCCGTCGCCATATGCGTCCCTCTCTGTCATCCGAGACAGAGCCAACATATTTGTGCTTTCCAAAAAACTTGACCTTAAAAATTATTCCTCTGTGCCCCTCTAATTCTTGAGCATGTTCCAACGAAGTGATTTTTTTGGAAAGGAAAAATTTTACCGTTTTTTTGTTTTTTCTCAATTTGAAATTCCATAATAATATTTTGTTGAAAGGGGTTCCTCCAGCTACCTCAATCTTGTACACTTTTTTTTTCTCATCAATGGAAATGTCTGCACTGTATAGGAGGTGTATTCCTTTGAACTTATACTTGAGGGAGCTGATCCCTCTGTAAATGTGCAGTAGTAGAATGCTTCCATTGCTTAAGCATAGAAGAATCACATTGCGATTATCCCTTTTGGTACGAGTTTCTTTCACATTCGCATCGTGGGATGTCTCATCGGTGTTTTCATAAGTAGGAAGCAGAAACTTTGCCCGTAGTATCCATTTGTTGGTGCAATACTTATTAACAAGTTTTAAAGCACAGGTTTTACCATTTGAAGAAATATTTAGCATATAGCAATAAATTTTGTGCACCCCATGGGCAATTAATGTGCCACCATTCTGGGACCTCCTTTGAAATGTCAATCCGTAGATGTTGCTGCTTGTTGAGGCTGCAAATTGTAGCAGCACATCTACAGTTGTTACGTTTATTATTTTTATTGTATTTCCAAAGGAGACGCACACTAGCTCTCCGTCGATAATGCACACTGCCTTGACACCGTGGTTCGCGCATATTCGTCTGCACTCGAACATTTTGTGGTTTCTTCCTGCTGGCATTGTGGACAGACCGTTTATCGATGCAGTTCACATGTAAATGAGCCCTTCTGAAGATGCAGTTTGAATGTAGATCCAACCTTTTCAGAAGAACTTTTTCTCGTTATCCGCTCTGTTTGGTAGATGCCCTTTGAACTAGGAATTTCCCTCCCCTTTTAGCAGATGCGCCTTCACGACAGACGCGCCTTTCCATTACAGGCATCTTCCCAACGCTTTCCTCTCTTCGAATCCACCTTACTGTGAAGACCCGCCTTGATTCGCTTCCGAGCAGTATGCCCCTTCCAAAAGTCGCGGATCCGAAGGGTCAACTATTTTATGAAGCTTAATTTTACAGAATTGTTTCGAGCACATATGAATATTTATATGCTTAGATCTTATTCAGCCAGGGATAAAATAGCCCCGTGGGCGGTGTGCATCTCATACCAACGAAAGGGGCTTCCGCTCGACGGATGACATATGTAGTGCGGCACGATGTGATGCGACGCAAACGAGATATGCAGAATTCAGAGAAGAAGAAGGCTGCACAATAAAAGCGGCCAAATTTACTTTCAACAATTGGTAATCTTTTATATTATTTTTTTATATTACTTCGAAGCGGAGATAAAATGACGCCTCGCTTTTTTGGAACCTTTCAAATACTTAAAAGCAGCTGCCCCCAACGGGGGTTCTACGGATGCGGCGTACGTATTCACATCCAACCTGTGAGTCATGTTGCCAATTTTTTTTTTTTTTCCCATACATTGTTGCATACATCTTGGAGTGTTTCACTTGAATTAAATTGTCCCTTTACGTAAAGTAGTAAAAGTAACTGTTTCGGCAAATACGTGGCAGAGTTCATTGAAGTTTTTTCCAATCCCAGTGGAATCCATTTTGTACGTGTTTTACTGAAGCTTTTGTGGGGAATGCGGCATTTTTAATGCACATTTCTTCAGGGGGGTAGGAAAAAAAAAAAAGAAAAAAAAAGGAAAATCCTTACTAAAGCGAATACGATCGATATCGGAATTATACTCACCCTAAATGCGGTGAACATTATTTTCCTCTAATAGCACAACACGTGGTGGCACTCATGCAGATGCAAGTGTCCATGTACATGCGAGTAGCACCAAGGCGCTTGTAAGTTTTCCTGATTGCTCGTTTGCCCTTTTCCGAGTTTTTACGGCAGCCGCTTTTATCTCCACGCTTTCACGAATAACCAGGCCGCGGAAAACTCACCTACGCCATGCATTTCAAGTAATGAATTAAAATACTTGCTGCCACGGAGACGTTTAAAGAGTTGGTCATTTCGTGCATGAGCAAACTTATCCTACAAAAAAGGGAAAAAAAAAAAAAAAAAAGGGTGGATAGTAAAATTCGCCAACACGTAAATTGACTCAGAAATGAAACGATTTGAAAAAGGCATATCTTCGTGGATTCCCACAACAGCTACTTCTCACGTGCGCGCAATTTTTATATTACGGTTTTGCGAAGCTCAAGACATCCGCGTGCGGGCCGGTGGATTCATTCCCCAAAATGAGACACACTCCCTTCCCTTTTTCACTTGACGCTTTTAAAATGTGGACTGGATTGGCTCCATTCGTATGTGCCACAATTGGAAGCAACTTATGTGCATCACAGAATTGTCTTAGTTCTAAATATGAGCCGAATAGGTAAGGAATTTGAAAATGCGATCCCTTGGTCATTTCGATAACTTTGTGGTTAAATGGATCCACTGTGTTGTGAACATAAAAGAGATAATCAACACCCATGGAATAGGCCGTGTTTAATATTTTTCCCAAGTTGTACGCATATCGTATTCTATCAAAAGCTAGCAGAAATTTGATGGGCTCTTTTGGTGGAACCGACTTTGGTAACTTCACTACAGCTACAGCATCGTTTCTCGCTTCTTTATTAACTTTTATGGAGTCACGAAAAATGTAATTTAACGTGTCCATGTCTGCATAATACAGTTTGGAGCATTTGCTTTTAAAATGGTCCAATAGACTTTTGCTGTTTGATAAAATAACTTCAAATGTGAGATTATGGTTACTCGCCAAATGTGTAATAGTTGAGGACTCTTTTACAAAAAAGGAATTCATTTTTTTTCGGAAGTTCCTTTTTTTCCTTAACCTTATTATGTACTTCATCATTTTGGACCTTTTGGAAATACTCAGATATTCGTTGTCCCCTTGTGGGGATCTGTCTACATGGCTTCCTCCCCGCAGCAGTTCTGTTTTACTTCCCCCCTTCTCGTTGCGGCTTAACCAGTGAGGGGGTGCGCACTCACTGTCGTTACATTCGGGGCCAATTCCATGGCTGCTTCTGCTGCTCCCCCCGCAGCTGCTCTCCCACACAGCAGTCGAGTGCCGCCTCTCTAGGCGCAACTTCGCTACATCCCCCAGATGGGCAACACATCCCGGATGTGTAAAAAAGCGCTCTGAAAAAAAACATTTATCAGTCGTGCGCCTCCTTACCACAGTTGTAAAAGAAAACATTTTAATTCGTAGTCTTACGAGAGTAGCATCGTCAACATCATCCCCTTTGCCGGAGATCCATCATTTTGTAAATTCCCTCTCCATGGAGAAAAGGTTACTCCGACGTGCTTTTCTAAATAATATTTGCTTGTCAATGCGCAGTTTAACGGGTGAAAAAAAAAAAATGTATGCGGGGTGGAGAGGAAAATTTTTTATTAATACGCAGTTACTATATCTTCCTATGAAATGCATTATCTGTTGTTGCTTTAAGGTGGGGATAAATACAAAAAATGTCTTAGCACAGATTGTTTTGGCCAACATGGAATTATTCACCTTCGGAAAAATTGTTACACTGTTTGAAGGAGTGTTAAAAATGTGAAGAAATGGAAGCACCTTCTAAAAGTTATTTTGTATATGACCGGGTTTGGGTTCTTAAAAAAAAATTTCTGCGCAGTGAAACGCCATTTATACTAAGAAAAGCTCAGAGAGGGATCGAACTTCCAAGTACGTGCGTACAATATTGCAGGCCTTTTTTTTATGAAGAGAAAGAAGGCACGGCGAAAATGAAAATAGTAAAATGGTACATATGGTGACTACCAAGTGGGAAAAATTTACGAAAATTTCCGCCCTATGAATCCTCCCTTTAGTAACAATTCCGCAGCACAATTTAGCAAAAACAACAAAGAAAAACAAAAAAATGAAGCCAAAATAAACTGTTACAATCTGTGTTCCCTTTGCACAAGCAGGAAAATGTTCTTTTCTTTTCCTTCCCTCCCACGGCCGAGATTCTTTACTGCAAAAGGAAGGGAAAATCAGAATAACCAATTGAAGGGAGGAGCACACACGGGAAACCTAATCGAAGGAAAGATCAACACTTGACCGCACATTTCGTTCATATCAGAAATGTTACTACATACCTGTTTACTCTTTTTATCATTTGGCCTGAATTTTATTTTCGCATTTAAATCGAGTACCCCCTTATTGCCAAGTCTATTTTTAAACGCTTCACTGAGTTTGCAAGTCAATGGCCATAACGGCGTGTTCAAAAATAGAAGGAATTTTTCGTTGTATGGAGTTCCGAAGAAAAAAAGTTCGCATCGAAGAACAAGAAGAAGGAAAGTCGCGTGGATGAAGAAGAACCCCGCCAAGTTATACAGGGTAAGTGTTGCAAAGGGGGCCAACTAGGTGTCAGCATGGCTGAAAATATGTATATGTACCCATTGATATGTATGAAAATATACACACCTGTATGAAAGCCTTTTTATCGCCTCACCCCCGTTTACCTCTTTTCTTATCTACAATGCATACTCGTAAAAGCGGTTGTCTTGCGCGTTTAAGATATTGTTCACAAAAAATAGTATACGCACAAAAAGACCACCACAAATTGAACGAAACGTTCGTTATGCGGATGCACTACTTTATGTGGGAAGAAAGTTTTCTGTCTTTTTCTTTCGCCGCTTCTGCCGTTTTTTCACACACATGTGCATGACACCGTTTTTTGAGGCATGTTTTCCGAGTGGCATCGTAGCACGTAGATGCAAATCCGTTTGGCATTTTCCTAATTTGTCTGCGTTATAATTTACCTGGCTAGCTATTTTTCCTTTATTTTATTTTTTTTTTTTTTGCGCGCAGACTAGCTCCTACGACATGGATGAAATAATGCGGTACACTGACAGAAAACTGACGGCGCACTACACAACGAGAGATAGCTGGCTAAACCTCCCTCCAACAACCCTAATTAATGATTTTTTTTTGTTTAGAGAAATAAGAAGTTGAAAGGGGAAGGTGTTTTTGAAGTGCCTATTTTCAATTCCCGTCACACGCACACACGTGTATGTATATGTGTACATATATATATAAATATATTTATATACTCACACGCATTCACACGCGCATGCGCACACAAGGTAGCGTAGACCCATCACGCGAGCAAATTGGCCGTATAGTTTGTAATTTTTTTACGTCCTTGCGGAGGTATGGATAAATATATACCGCGCCTCGCGTGGACTTATTAGCGTGGCTTTAAAAGGTTACCACCTGTGCGGAATTGAAAAAAAACAGGCAAAAAAATTCTGGCAATTTGTTTGACTTAACCAGAAAGGAGGGAGAAAGTAAATAACTGATGACATGAAGAGGGAAACAAAATTCACGAACATGTTTACAACCCACCTGTTGCTATAGTGATTGTTACTGTTGTGTTATTGTTACTTTTATTGTTGCTGTTATTGTTACTTTTTTTATTGTTGTTTCCTTTTTTCTGTTTTGTTTTTTTTCATTTTCCTTTTTTATGACTCTTTTTGTAGCAGATTAAAAAACAGCCATTTCTTGCGTGCGTTATGTTTTTTCTTTTTGATTTTTCAATTTTCACGCCTGCGTAAATTTTCGTTTCAAATTTAAGGGGTAGCCGAGTCGCTGTTTCATCATATGTGTGCACAGACCAAGTGTTGTTTACAGCATGTTTAACAGAAGTTTCTTCTTAAATCTTCTTATACACCTGTTGAGGGGCAGATGTGTAGAATTGTGCGCGTATTTGTAAGCAATTTGAAAAAAAACGGTTTAAAAAAAAAAGAAAAAAGCTATCTGATAATTTACGCAGCAATTTGGCAACAAATTGGCAGCATTCTGCGTCAGCAACTTGCGTTAACAATTCACGTTAATGATTCACGATAATAATTCCCGCTACAAACTCACGTTAATAATTCACGTTAATAACTTACGTCAGTAAGTCACTCCAATAACTCACGTCATAATTTATGTGAATTTTTTTTTTTTTTTTTGCCCGGGGTAACACCTTTCCGTCGTGAACAACATCACAGGTTTTCGCCTTTAATAATTAATTTTGTGAAAAACTCTAGCACTTCGCAAAAAGATATTTTTCATTTAACGCGTTTCAAGTTTGGATGTACTCCATGTTTTGAAAGAAGAGAAGCCGCCTTTGTACACACTGTGTTGTTTTTGCTTCGCCTCGTTTAGGTCACATCGTTTAATTTTTCCTGTTATTTTGTCGGTTGTTTTTCCTCTATTTTTCCCGTTTTTTTTCCCTCTAGTTTTCCCGCAATTTTCCTCCCTATCTTTCCCGTTGTTTTTTTCCCCTACGAGGATTAGAAAAAACACAGCTGTGTGTAAGTATTTCTCTATTCTCCCATTTAACACCTCACGTAGAACCAAAAAAAAAGAAAAAAAAACACGAAACGGTAGCTTCGCCAGAATCTCTACCCCCCACGTAGAAGGTAAACCTTCGTCAGATGCGCCTTTAAAATTGGATTAACAGCTGCATTTTTGTCACCCCGCTTCGTTATAACACTCACACAAACACACATATGTGTGTTCGTATGGGCGTCATTTAAGGAACGGCAAAAATAGCAGTAACAGTTACGCTGCGTGCCCCGTGTATATGCGTAGAGATATTTCCACACAACCCTTCTCTTGAATTAACTTCCCCTTTTTAGCGAATCCACCCCCGAAGTTCACCCGTCGTTGGTATATTAGGCCCCCGTCTGTTCGTTTAACGCGCAGTGGTTATCCCCCCGGTTGCCATAGATGCGCAAGAGCTGAGGCAAACGGAAAACAAACACATAAGTGTATATATATACATATACGTATACCTACTCGTATATGCTCAAACACACCTTGTAATCGCCCCATCCAAGAAAATGTGCTCCACGAACCAGAAACTAGCCTGCTGCTCTGGAGACAATGTCTTCGAGTCCAAGGAAAATGGAAATGATTCGTACCCACAGATGGTGAACAAACAACTGCCACCGAAAGTGTTGGAGCCAATTGTACAAAATAAAATTGTTGAAGTTCCCAAGGAAGTATATCTTGAAAAAATTGTTGAGGTCCCCCAAATCAAGACAGTCGAAAGGATAGTGGAGCAAATCAGGCCAGTCATTAAGTACAAAAATGTGTACAAAACGAAGACAGTATATGTTGAGAAGGTAAAAAATGTGGATAGAATTATATATCAAGAAAAAATTGTGGAAGTCCCACAAATAAAGACGATTGAAAAAATTGTTGAAGTTCCAGTTTACGTTGACAGGGAAAGAATCATAACCGTGCCAAGGTACATGGTCGTAGAGAAAGTAATCCCCGTTTTGAAAACTACCAAAAAGGAAAGCGTCATGGAAATCCCAGAAATTAACTGCCCCAATATTGACATTACTGAGGAGGTGGAAAATAAGGAGGAAATTCAAATAGAGGACTTGAAACAAAACCAGACAATTAACGTTATCCGCGAAGAAGATATTCAACACTTGAACGAGCTAAACATCCAGAAGATTCATTCCAGTGCAACACTCAATGCTGAAGGTGATCAGGACACCACCGTGGATACTATCAATAACGAGAATTTCTGCTCAACCGTCAGCTGTAAATTTTTGCCCACGTATGATAACTTCCCCAAAATGCAATCTTCCACGTGTAATGGATTTCTGCAAAGGGAAAAAAGGTTCTCAAGCCTGAACATATACAAATCCAAGGACGCGGGATTCCCCAAAATTAGGATTTCCAAGACACCTCAGTTTATTCAGAGGAACTGCTACTGCAACTACGCCTGAGGGAGGCGTACATCTGGCAGTTGTGCAGAAGCCGCATAGGAACCGCATAGGAACCGCGTAGAAGTTGTGAAAGAGTTTTTGAGGATCCATTTGTAAGTCTGCATTACCCCTTTTTTTCACCGTTTTTACTCGACCGACGTTGATGCCCCCTCCGCTAGAGCCGAACGGCTCCAAGCAAATTCGCATAAAATGGACACATATACAACTTATATTTACAAGAAAATATACTCAAATGTGTTAACTTTTTTTTAACTGCAAATTTGTTGTCCCTTTTTGAGATAATTTATCTTCATTTGGCTCCTTCAACCGATCGACTTTTTTCCATTTTGCGTTTTCATTCCCCCCTTTTTTTTTTATTTTTTTTTGTTCCATATATATCCACCTTTGTTACACATGTGTGTAAAGCAAAAAGTTTGAATTTTTTCCTACATTTTTAAATCATATTCGTAGAGATAAAGGTCTAATGCGGTTACTTTAATGAGCGCACATTTCCTTTTTATCACCACGTATATTTCTCTTTTTTTTTTTACATAACGTATTGATTCGTTTGGGACTTTACACCTATCCTTTCCATTTTCAAAACATCATCTTATCTTTTTCTTTTTTTCTTTTTTTTTGCTAATATGCCCTTTGTGGGTGTTTATAATGACGGGGGAGTCGTGGAGCACATTTGCAAATGGGCTGAAAGGAATATTGTAAGGATGAATTTGTCTACATTATTTCACCTATTGGGAAATTTTCTCTATCTGTATGTACAAGAGTACAATTGATCCCCCCATATGGCCATTTTGGCGATAAGCCTTCGATTCGTGTGTACGCCTTTTCGTCCTGTTCTGTATGTACACCCTTTCTATTGAAGCTCTTCTTCTTCGTTAGCTATATCTAACACCACATCGTTTTTGCTTAAATAAATGTGCATAATTTCACGAAAGGGAGAAATGGCTCAGAAAAATATGTGAGTAAAGGAAAAACGTTCCATTATTAGGATGTCAAATGGTAAAACCTTTTTTTGTAATTATAAAGAGGCGTCTTTAAAGTCAAGTGAAAAAGAACTTCTTCAAATTTGGGAGTAAAAGACAGAAAAATTCTTTGTTCTTTTGAGGGATCACAATTTTGACGACACTTAATTGGGGGAATGTTTATATATTTGTGAAGTCATGCGATTTTTTTTTATTTTATTATTTTTATTTATTTTTTTTTTTTCTTCCTTTATAACTTTCATCTAGGTCAAAGGCGGTGGACAGGACGGAGGGATCCCCACATTATCGTCCAAAATGGCCACGTCTACATCGAAGAAAATAGGTCCTTATGAGGTTATAAAATCTATCGGGCGGGGATCATTTGGAATTGTCACGGCAGTAAAGAACGCCGAGGGGGAAATGTACGTGCATTGAGGGTTTGCCCTTGTAGGGAAGTGCCATATGTTTCGTCCGCACATTTGAACGTGCTTCGTCTGTTGAACGGGGCGACTGGCGATTTTCATGTAAAGATGAGCTCCGTCGAGGACGTGTAGACTCAGCGCGTACACATTTATACATGTACCGATTTACACATAAACACATTTTCGCGCCTATGTGTGTACACTCACGCTCAGCTTCGTCGTTAAGCAGCTGGACATGTCGTGCATGAATCACAAGGAAAAAATGAACGTTGTTAACGAGCTGCGAGTACGCATTCGGAACGACTGAGAGAGGAAAGAACGCGTGAATGCATATCGATCTGTTAAATAGGGGATCTTGGGGAGATGCAGGGGGGTGTTGCTTATCCGAATTTGTATTACTTAAGCATGCGTTAGTTTTTATAATATTTCGCTTTTTTTCTTTTTTCTTTTTTTTTTTTTTTTCCTTTGCTCTTGTCCAAGGCATTAATCGAGGTGTCCGTGCACCCATTCATCGTGCGATATAAGGAAGCGTTCCTGGAGGATAACATTTTGTACGTCACTATGGACTTCTGCTCCAGTAAGGCCTTTTTTTCTTTACACACTTTTTTAACATTACTGTCTGGAAGTGAATGTTTGCAATTTATGGCGATTAACGCCTGACCCACTTTTTTTTTTTTTTTTTTTTTTTTTTCACGAAATCTATATATATGTATGCACAACATCGGGGGATTCCCCTTTTTTCACTTTTCCTTTTTTTTATTTTCACGAAATGTAGAAGGAGATTTAAGTAAATACATAAAAAGGTATAAAAAAACGAACACGTTGATTCCCGAGAGGAAAATAAAAAGATGGCTCTTACAGATCATTACTGCGATCAAATTTATGCACGACAGGAAACTTATACATAGAGGTAATTAAGTGCTTCACTCTTCGCTTACATACACGAGCGAAATGGTTGTCCAAATTATGTGGGAAAAAAAAAACAAAATTGCCGCTTACGATAAGGAGCTTATCTTTTACTCATGTCAACATTCCTCCGCTTGGGATGATGATACTCCCTTTTCAGACGCTTCAGAGTTTACGCATAAAATAACTTCCCCCCCTGCCCCTTCTTTTTAAGACTTAAAATGCAACAACATATTTCTTGATGATGAAGAGAGGGCTAAGGTGGGCGACTTTGGGCTAGCCAAAATTTTTGAGAACACAGAACAAACAAGTACATTGTGTGGGACCATTGGGTACATGGCTCCGGAGATTTGCAGGGTGGGTCCCCTTCGCTTTTGCGGTTTATTTGTTGCCGTTCACATAGCGTAGAAGTTTTATCATTCGGCAGTTCGTCATTCGGGGTGTTACCCCCCATTTTGTGTTCCCATTGTGTGTGCCGCTTTTGCTTCCCCAATTTATCCTACCCTTCTGCGCCGATTCTCCCCCAGAACGTGGCCTACAGCTTCCCCGCGGACATCTGGTCCCTTGGCGTGATACTGTACGAGCTCATGAGCCTCCGGCACCCCTTCAAGTCGGAACATTCCAATATGTTATCGACAGCCCAGAAGATTTGCGAAGAGGAGGTGCGCGCAGCGGCGAGGCAAAACGGAAAAAAATGTCCACAAAAATGCCGCAAATATGGCACAAAAGTGGCACAATATTGCGATAACGTTGCCCTTAAGTTATGACAAACTTACCAACTCCGTGGAAGCAAAAATGCAACAAGACCACCCACTTCTAAAACATTGCCCCGCAGCCAGAGCCCCTGCCAACCAGCTACTCGAACGACCTGATACACTTGTGCCATTGGATGTTAAAAAAGAACTCCGAGGATAGGCCTACTTCGTGCGATATTATCGCGTCCGATTATTTGCAAGTGCGGTGATGTGCTTCCGCGTTAAGCGGACCCAATATTGGGGGTGCATTCTACAGAGAAAAAAAAAAAAAAAAAAAAAAAAAATTCTCTTCTATTTTACAGACGGAGGCACATTTACTAAAAAGAGAGATATTAAGCAAAAGAGGAGGGGCGAAGTAATTTTCTAGAGTATCGCCACACCTGTATGGCACTCAGTGGAGACTTTTTCACCCCATGGTGAAGGGGTACATTTGTACAAATCGTTTGATGTGTCCTGCCCTGTTAAAACAGCATAATGCGGGTGCCCCCTATTAAAGTAGCTGCATCGCATGAAGCAAGTGTTGCTCCTTCTGACATTCGTGCAACCCATTCCAGTAGTAATACGAAACAGAAATGGTGTAAAAATTTAAGTTCGACAGGATCCACATCTTATACTTGGTATTGCAGTTTTGTTTCATTGTGTAGTGTACAGCGTCTCTTGAGTCCCCCCCTTTGGTGAGCACTAAGATGTAGTGTGTCCTACCATTAAACTCGATGGCGACATTTTTTTCCTGATCATTTTTACGCAACTTGATGTACACATCTAGAGGAATTTTTTCCTTGGTTATGTATTCATAGATTGCATTGCCGTAGTGTTTCCTCAACATGTGAAATATGACACTCTGGCTAAAGTAGTAATTTTTGCCCTCCTTTTTGAGTATAATTTTATTTTTAAAAAAAAGGGTTAGGTAGCTTATCTGGTGGGATAAATCGGAAAAGTCGTAAGATACTTTGTTTGAAAAGAAGTAGTGAACACTTCTGCTCTCAAAATTTAGGATTGCCAGATCGATCTTTTCTCTCCTTCCTTCACCTACATTTTTTATGAATCCATTCAGCAGTATGTCCCACCCTAACAAAGTGTAGTAAATTTTATTCGTTGTGGACTTCTTAAATGTTGTCTTATCCTTTTTTTCTTTTAAAAAGTTGACGTAAAACTTCATCAGGGGGAAGTTAAAGAGGCCAACAATGGACGACACGAAGAAGAAGTTGCAAACGTCGGACATGTGTGTCGTATCCTCTGTGTCGCCACTTAAAATGTGATGCTTGCAACAGGCATATAAGTACATATTTTTGTCAGTCAGTTCTACCAACGTTAGCAGTTTGAGGTAGCTATCAAGGAGGCCTCTTCTGCATATGTGGGGGGAGTCGACGTTGGCCCTTCTGAAAGAGCTAACCAAATGGGACACCAATTCAAAGTGCACAATTTTGGAATAGTACATCGTGTTGATGAGTTTGGAAAGGAGCACCACGTCGTTTGGCATCAACTTGCTTGGTGATGCCCCCTTTTTTGCCACTTCCAAGTAAGAAGTCAGAAAATCTTGTACGCCCCTTTCACTTATCACTCCGCATTTCGTTACTAAATAGAAAAAATTAGCTAGCTGGGCCAGTTGCACACTGTCTAATAGGTCATAATTTAAATTCTCCAATACCTTCCTCATGAGATTTATTTTGTAAGTGAATATTTGGTGATATTTCAAATTGTACAGTTCTTCGTAGTGATAAGCGATGGTGGAATTTTCTCCACACTTGATCACTTGGTTGCACCTACTTCTCAAAGTCTTCATGTTGTCTGCATAATTATGTCTACCCGAGTGAAGATAAATGAAGTTCAATTTTGGGACCCCATTTCTCCTGTGTAAATTGAAGAAAAAATGGAAAAATTCTGCGCAACAATTTAGTATTAACAAATAGTTGCTTGTTGTGTACATCCAGAGGCAGTTCATCAGATGCCCCATGGAAACTTTAAAGACAAATACATAGCATGCGTTTAGGTTTAGCAGGTTGTATTCGCGGCAAAATTTATCATGTAGTGCTCTATTGGAGGGATGTTTTTGAGACACTGAACTGTCATATTCTTGATCCATTTTTTCCATTTTGCAACCATGTTTGTTTTCTTTCCCTCTCAAGAGATCTCCATCAAGGGGGTGGAGGCTGCTAATTTGCTTATAAATGGCTAGCCATTTCTGCTCATTGATTCGCATATTTTTTAACATATAGGACATTTTCACTAGGTTCATGTGTATGCTTTTTAATTTGTCCTCTCTATCATAAACCGTTTTGAAGTTGAGTAAGTTTCCGTTTTGCTCATTTTCTTCTGCTATGCATTGTTCCATGTAGAGGAGCGTCCTTTCTATCTTCCTGCTTTCCGCATCTATTAGATTTTTTTTGGCATTGCTGAGCGTTCTTCTGAAGGCGTTAAAATTAGTTGTATGTGAAAAAAATCTGGGAAACCCCTCCACGCACTGCAGCATTGTTCCGTTTTGGGAGGACTTCAAATGGGAATTACTCTTCAGAGTTGAACACTTTTGCGGTGGGAAGTTTTGGATACCTTCCGATCATCTTATGCGCTGTAAATGGGGTTCTCTGTTTTACTTTCGTTTTGCCTTTATTCTGCCTTTGCTTTGCCTATGTTTTGCCTATGTTTTCCCTCTGTTCTTCCATTTGGGCAGTCCTTTTTGTCTTGTTTGGTTCCTGCTATATGGGGTTTTACCACATCAACAGCGCGAAGGAAAATAGGAGCCCAATTCAGGTTGCCAGCCTTACTGAGTCATATTACGACGTTGTTACGTTTCTGCTAGACCTTTTGTGTTATTCCTTACGAGAAGCCCTCATCATGGAAAAGAATTCCCAGTCACCTCTCTTCTTAGCACGTCTTGGCGTAGTTGCTTTGTCCCCCTCAATGTTCGCATGCCCCTAAGTTTGGCACGCTGACCGTCATGTAAACAGTTTCTTCCCTTTGTGCTGACCATTTTGGTACTTAACATACGGTACGTTACTTTATAGTGTTTAACTGCAGATGTGCTATTTCCGTTTGTGTAGTGAAACTTGGCACATTCTTGGGAGTATGTATGACTGTGGCTACTCCTTTTTAATGGCACATCTGGTCTTCCCCCTTTTGTGCCTGTGGGCTTTTTAACTTCTGAGAGATCTTGTCCCATGTGGTATGTCAGTTTCCCAGTTTTTCTGTTGATTCTTCAGTATATTTTGGGATTACATTTGGTCATGCGCGAGGGGACAGAGTGGTCATTGCGTCATGCTGGGAAGAGGTACCGTCGTAAGTATACCTATCAACTGGCGTGCTATACAGGGATAAGTGGCTAATTCCTGGGGTATTCCCTACATCGCGTAAAATAAAACGCACGACACATATTCATACCTCTGGCTTCTTCCCAGAGGAGAGCGTTACACTTGCGGTGACTGCTCCCAATCGTGGTGAGCAATTGGATAAGGACCATCGATGCGGGGAAGATACCTGTATGTGATCGAGTTCAGCCCCTAACGAATTGACATTTGGGTAATCTATACGAATATTAGCCAGTAGGTAATTTTCCCTTGGTTAGGATTCACCCTCTTGGAGCTTCCCCCTCTTCCTCATGAGGATCATTACACGCATTAAAATGGATTAGCTGTAACATGCCGCCTGACATGGAAACAAAAAAAAAGAGTGGAGCCTCATATGCGTCGAAAGATGAACCGTACGAAACTGCAAGATGCGAATTCTTTTTTTTATCTTTGCTTTATTCATAGCAGATTATATCAATGGGAAGAGAGCAGATAGTAAGCACGGGGAGGGGGAACTGAATGGAGATTTTCTCCTCCTACACAAGGCGGACATCACCGCCGTGGTGTTCGCGGGCCATAAGAAGGAGGAAAAGAATGTGCTAAGTGAGGTTTTCCAAAATGAGGGTACGCACCATAGAGGTCCAAAGTCAGAGGAGTACATTTTACTAGACAAGCAGGTGGACTCGTACGAAATGTTAAACATTCAGTGTACATTTAAAGTACAGAAAAATTTCGATAAGACAAAGTTGGTCATTCTTTTGGTAAAGCAACTGGAGAAAGAGTGTGTCCACATGGAGGGTAAAAAATATGCGTGCCACAGGACAGTGCAAGATTTAAAAGAAGATGAAACGTTTATTTTTACCAACGAGCTGGAGGAAAATTTAGTTATTTCGAAGGTGTCCTTTTTGTTTGTTAATTTGATACCGTTTGATGGGTACTACATATTTGACCTCTTAATAACAGATGGGAGTAATTTTGTAAAAATCCATTTCTTCAAAATGTACTTACATTTTTTTAACCACTTACCGATCGTACAATACCCTTTGGGCGAAAAAGAAAACGCCGTAGTTCGGAGCATCATGAGAAAGGAACTACAAAGACGAGACCAAATGTATACACATAAACACGTGGTACGTGAGCAGAAGGATTATTACCCTTTTCCTATAATTCGGAAAAGAAACATAATTTGTGGAAAGGTTAAACCGAAGAGGGTAAATCCAATTATGCCCATGACACTCGTCACTCTGTTATTTCTCCTCTTTTTAATCCATATGTATTTTATTTTCCTCCATTTGAAGTACAACATGAAGAATATGAACATCAATTATTTTAACTACGCTTTTTTGTTTTCCTTTGTGTGTGTAATGCTTTCGTTTATTTTGTATGATTTGTTTTTTAACCTCCTTGAAATGCTTTATATTTTCCCCTTCGTGTTTTCCCTTTTTTTGGTATTTTTTTACAAAGCTTTGAATGCTTTGCGCGAGTACAGGAAAGGCGCTTCCTCAGCGGATAAGTTCAAGCGGTGAGGAAAAAGAGAGAGAAAAAAACAAAAACGTCTTGCACATTTTAAAATTAACCCGATTTACGACTACTCCATTGGTCCTTTTGGCAAATGCGGGGAACTTTCCAACATGGGTTTCTCCTACTTTAGCTGCGACGCTATTTTCCCCATTTTTGCACTTTTGCAAAATGCGCTTATTCGTTATCAGAAAGGGGTTTAACTTTTTCATTTCACGTTTTAATTATACAAAAGCGGTTCCTCCACACAGACGGTTTGCGCACGTAAAAGGACCGCTTCCTTAATGAACACAAATAGAGAGTGAGCAACTGACGGAAGTGAAAAGTAGTGGTTAACAAACAAGGACCCGTGTGCGTGTGAGGGGTGTACACCACCTGTATAAAAACAGCTAACAAACGAGCGAAGAGACATTAACGTAAACATAGGCGTGGTCCAAGCGACTTTCCGTGTGCCTATATATCAGTGGAGCACATTGCGACTGTTCTTGCTCTCTGCCTGCACGCGCATAGATAGGTTCATGTGTGCGTGCTCACGTGCGCGCTGCGAAAATCACACTACGGCAAGGAAGCATGTAGGGGCCACACGGACGCTGCGGTGTATTTTGAAAAGAACAAATACTGTGGGGGGTATGGAAATAAAAGAGAGAAAAAAAAAATACATAAATGTGTGCGAATAGATGCGTATGAATAAATGTGTGCGCATAAACGAGCTCACATAAACGTATGTACGTGTACATATGTGCATGTGCGTAGTATACACCCAGCTATCACTTAAAAAATGGCATTCTGGTGAAAGTTCACGTTGGAAATCCAAACGGATAGAGTAAAAAAGAAAAGAAGTTGATAAAAAAACCTAATTACAAAATGAGACACTTATGAGGTGTACGCTCCATCATGGCACAACACGTTTGTAGCATCCTGATATTCTTTTTAATTTTTGGGGGGGCTATCATGACATGAGGAGGCTCCCGTCCCATATGGAGCAAAAATGCGGGTGAGTCACAAAGAATCAATCATTTGCACACAAAAATGCGTCCCATTGGTAAGGTTATATGTACTCCTAACATAGGGATATTTACATAATCACATTTCCGCAGGTGTGCCCCTAATGTGCGCCCCACCAGGGCGCATCAGTTACTCAAAAAAAAAATCAAAATCTTTGTCTCCTTTATTTTCATTTTTTAATTTGTTCGTCTTTTCTTGATGGGTGAACATGTCCAAATGGTCCCTATGAGGATGACCACTGTTTGCATTTTTTGGACGAAACACTTCGAAAGAATTGTGTTTGTCTCCATTTATTGCATTACAGTGTATATTTCCTACATGGTTTTTTACAATCCCAATTTGGCTATCCTGATTATTTAAGCTTGTGTTAATTTTATTTTTTTCTGAAAAGGAAATATTTTTCGAGTTGGAAAAAAGTCTGGCAATACATTTTTTTGCCGCTTGCACTTTTGCGTCTCGAAGTTCTTTCTCCGAAAGGCAGCTGAAACTACCGAAGTCTTCTTTCTCGCTGAGTTTAGATGGTTCGGCTCTCCCTCCGATATTGGCCATGCTGCTGCTTAGGACTTTGTTTTGGCTGTTACTGGGAGTGATGCTTTGGCTATTGTTTTGGCTATTGCTTTGACTGTTGCTTCGGCTGTTGCTTCGGCTATTATTCACATGGTGTCCACCTCTGGCGTTACCATTTCCGCCTGCGCCATCACTATGAGGGTTCAATTTTTTGGCTTCTTCCAAGTGAGAAGAACTCTTGTCCCTATTACAAACGTCATTACCCTTATCTGTGTGTTTCACGTCCTTCGGAATGTTCATGTCGACTGAGTTTTTATTTGTATTACCCACATTAACAAAGTCGTTGAAAAAATAGGAATCCTTGGACGGGTTCCCGCTATCGTTATTGATGCTAGTGCAATTATTTTCCCTATAGGGGATGTTGTCAAATGAATAAAAATTATCATTCATGTATGTTTTTTTTTTTACGGGTTCCTTCTTTGTGTGCTCAGTCAATAGGCCTGTTTCCTTCTTATTGTTGCTACTGCTCTTTTTATTTCGCATAGTCTCTTCTGTTTTTTTATTATCAAATATTTTTAGGGAGTCGAAAATGTCTAAGCTCCCTACATTCTGCATTATTTTTTCTCTGTAAAAATAGGGGGGAGGTGGAGAAACGTGTGCTCTCAGTTGGTGGCGCCCCTATGGCACGTTTCTTTTACTCTACACGCATGTGCACAGGGATCTCTTTCCGCGCATGCACATTTCATTATTTTTCGGTGCGCTTTTGTTTTCTCACTTCACTTCCGCCTGCGGGGAGGCCAGCTGTGGGAGGCAACTTGTGGGGTCCACCCCTATGAGACAGAAGAGAAAGGCGCACGAGTGGACAGAGTTGGAGCATACGGGCAGAGGCACATTCACCTGCGCATATTTAAATTCGCGTATTTACATGGGTATATTTAGGTGAGCCCATTTGGAAATATGCACACAGTGGCTGACGTGCGCGGGTACCTTCCACGTAGTACTGGTAGGGCTCCTTCCTATTCGCCGGGGCGTACAACTTCTTTTCATACTTATTTTTTATCCAGTTTTGCATAATTCTGCGCGTGGGGAAGTTGCACACGTTCGTTTGAATGAACAAGGGTATATGTAACCACGTGCCAGGGGAATCCAGTGGTAGGTATTTTCGTGGTCGCCCATGTTTGAGGGGAATGTGCACGCGTACACATATTAATACACATATGTCATCGACGAATAGGAACGCGCTCCAGATGAACAACATCTTCCATGTGCAGGTTGCGTTTGCAGATTGGAGGGGGAAGAGGCACCCCTGTCACATATAAGCCGTGAAAATGTTAAGCAAGAGGCCAAATGTATGTAGGCTGTCTAACGAAGAATAAACATAACAGGTGGCTACCCCAATGGCCTCTTATATATGTGCCAACTCCATCTCATACTTACACTGAGGAATCTCCTTGCTTTGGTCTGTAGGCATCCGCGGGTAAGTTGTATAAGTAGTAGGAGTTGGACAAATCGTTCCCTATGGTCTTTATGCACTTCAGTTGGAAGAAAAGGGGAAGAAAAAAAACAATAAAAATAATGAGAATGGGATGAGGAATAGAGCGAAAGGAATGGTAGCAACGCGAAGAAGAGAGGGCGTCAAGAGGTCATCATAAAAACAAGTGGCAGCCATTCGGGGAAAAAAAAAAAAAAAAAGAAAACGAAAGAAAATTGTAAAAAGGAACTTTTATAAAGAAAAATATAAATAGAACAGTTTTATGGGAAAAGAAGAAAAAATTACATGTATCCATTGTGGCATAATTTTATCCAACGTTAAGGACTTCACTTTGGAAATGTGAACACCTAAATTTCGGTGAATTCCTGAACACTCTATGCATATCACGATGCCCAAGTTGATGCTTGCCCACCTTGGGCACTTGGCCCCGCAGTCGGCACATTTGTTGTTTCCTTTTATTTTGGTAAGGTTATCTATATCACGTTGGTAGGAGTTGCTGGTCTTGCTGGCCATAGGCATCCTGCACCACGTCTTGTGAGCAAAAGTCTGTCCCCTTGGTGGTGGAGTGTTTCTCGTTCTTTCTGATGGTGTAGACCTCTATGCAGGCACGTAGACGTAAGCATTTGTGCATATGCACATATGTATATACTTACGTAGGTTATATGTATCTACATGTTCCTTCGCGCGAAGCGGAGTTAGCGGTTGCACTCACACCTGCGCTCGAGGTTCCGTTCAATTTTGTATGTGCTCCTTCGCGGAGACTAATACACACGTGCGCATGGAGGTGCCGACATACATGCATGTGAGCAGCGTTGTGGTGTTATTGAGTCACCCGTTATTTCAACCAACCGTTAGCAATTTTTCAAAGCGCACAATATGCCTCTTTACCATAAAACGGTGTATGAGCTGTTTTGCAGCCACATCAAGGTGTACACAAGTGTATTACGCATTCGTATATCTCCACATAAATATAAACATATGTTTTTACGTATCAATTTGTGTATGCCCAAATCGTGTTAATTAAAATAAATGCTTCATCATTATAACTTTAACCACAGAAGTTTTTTTTTCTTTTTTTTTTCCCCACAGAGGAAGAAACTTAAATCATGTGTTTGCTTCTTTTTAACACAATTCGGTAATGTCGTGAGTTTGATGTTTAAAGTAGGTTAATTTATAGGAAGGTGGATCGCCACTGAGCAAACCGCTGGAAAAACCAAAATGGGGAGTGAACTGAGATGCTAGGCTATGCTGTGCGATGTGATGAGATGGTGCGACCTTGCAAAAAAATTGACTTGCCAACGATCACGCTTGCGCGAAGTCGACGATACGGGCATGCATACGTATATGTTCATATGTATACATATATATATGCGTAAGGTTTATTTAAGCGCATTCATATGCGACTTATGGCTGGCACCTGAAAGAGCGCCATCTGCTGTTAAGTTTTAACCTTTCCACCTTGCTCGTTTTGTTTTACTCTTTTGCCAGCACGCGTGGTGGGGGTAAGAAGAAATTTCCCACGAGCAAGACTGTTTGTCGTACGAGCGTGCTGCAGAGAGGGAGGGGAGAGGCTTGCATTTGCTTACACCTCCCGTACGCACGCCGGGAATGCGTACACGAGGTACACCCCTATCGCACATATATACATGTACATATGGAATGTAAAGATACCTATGCGCCTGCCTCCTCCTTTTCACGTTTCCTGCGCGCATGGAGAACCCTCCCCTTCATAGGGACACTCCTTTCACGAGTAATGGTAGCCTACGAACAGTCACAACAGGATGGGATTGAAGGTGACTCCAAAAAAAAAAAAAAAAAACAAAGACTTCCCAGTTTTAGCGGCATTTTTAGCATTACAGGACTAGGGGAATTCCTATCCTTCGATGAGCATTTTACTTTTTTTCTTTACTATTTGATCATCCATTTTAATGCTTGCCGCCAAGGCAGGGGGTAAAAATGCCGATCCGTTCTGCGCGTCCGTTTCCCGCCGTTAGGCCACTATGTATAGATAACCTTTTTAAGATGGTACAAAGGTTATCTCGCGCGTTTTTTATCCCCCGCGTGAGTTCCTTTCCCGTTGTTTAGACTCACTTAAGGGTGTTCGTTTGAGAGAGGTTAATGCGCGCGGACACAAACGCAACTTGCATGTGCGTTCTCATTTGCAAATTTTTTAGCGCTTTTGTTGAAATGCTAACAAACGACTTATCTAGGTGTGTGTGGTTACCGCAGCTGATTATGCGGAATGGGGTTTAAAAAAAAAGGGGGGGGGAAAAAAAAGGCAAACGGGTACCACTGCACATATAATGTGTATAATTACACACTAACTAGTACGAAACAACATATCATAGTAGGGGGCTTGCGTGTGTGTGATGAACCTGTGCACGCGTTAAATGGGAAACAACAATACAAACGTCTTGAAGTCACGTTTCAGTGGGCCGTTTCACCACCCCCCCAGTGCAAACAAAGCATCGTATGTGTGCGTAATTACGTGCACATGTGCGTACAAATATTACCACAGAGATGTGCACGTTTGAGTGGCTACAAAGTGGTGAAGCAGTGTGAGAAAGAATGCTGTGCTTCCCTTAGTCGGTTGCTTCCATGGGACGAACAAATTTTAATCGGTGTAATGCGCTCCTCTTTTGTGGTGAACAAAACGGTAAAGTGGGTTTTTTTCCCTCGCTGGGATTATGCCCCTTGTTATTACCACATTTGATGCGCTTTGTTAAAGGTAAAAATTGCTATGCAACTCTGCCATGGCAAGCAGAAATATGGAAACAGATTTAACCGCCTTAGGAAGTTGGCGCAATTTTGGAGTCCGCGGACGGGTAAGGTAAATCTTTCCCTCTTACAAATCGCGGAAGAAGGACTTTTTCTTGATTCTGCCCGATATATGCGAACTATCCATATGAATTGGATAAAAATGAATGGAAGAATTGTGCGATATGCTGGCAAAGAGTTTTTTTTTTTTGTTAGTAGCTAACTTTTCAACGCTGTCACCACCTTCCAGCCTGGCAATGGCATCCCCCATTTTGTTGGGTAAAATATGAGCAACCTTTATAACCCCATCAGCCGTGCCAAACAGGATTGTATACTCATCCAGCTTGACAAATGTGCTTATCATATCTTTGCTGGCTTTCATTTTGCCCTCCATGTTACCCCAAGGTTGTTTTGAAAAAATGGTAATATTTCCATTCATAGTTGTACACACAATTTTTGCATTATGTGCCAGTAAATTGGCGCACAAAAATTCATCCTTGTATTCTTCCGATACATTATGGGTGACAATTTTTTTTCTATTTAGAATATCAAAAAGGGCTAAGTAACCTCCAGAAGAAACGATGACAGATTTCTCATCGGAATTTAAAGCCATACTTGAAATGGTATCATCAAATTCTTTTATTTTGTGAATCGGTTTTTTCGATTCATCTCTTGCATCCCAGTGTTTTAGAATCCCCGTTTCGTCAGCCGTTAAAAAGGTATTTACACTTGTAAAGAGGATTGAGCACACGGAATGGTTGTGACATGTATTGGTCCAGATGAGCTTCCCGGTAATGTCTGTCAGGGAGCATTTATTGTCAGACGATGCTGCTAGTATTTTCTTCCCGTTACTTGAAAAGGAGACACAACTTACTGTTTTTTTGTGATTGTATATGTTCCATTTTTTTTCGAATTTCTTTTTTTCTTCCTTTAATTTGTATAATAATAAGTTCCCATCGAATAGGCCGGCACATATTACGTCCAATTTGGGATGAAATTCTACGTCAAAAACGGTTGACTCACAGTCGATGGACGTGTATACTCTACTCATTTTGTACGTGTCCCTGTTTCTTTAAGAGCTTCCCCCAGTGGTGTGTCTGGTGCATTATTCAGTGCTTACTGGTTATGGGGAATTCCTTCCTACGGCGGATCAATATCCCTTTTGATGTCGTACATATGTACACATGTGTATAGGGTTATATAACAGCACGTTGAAATTTTTCGCCACAGGGACTCCTGCTATTGTTGAAAGTCCTTTTCACGTGACGACTCCCTCAGTTAGGATTTCATCCTTCTGTTTATGTCTCCTATGCAAACAAGTACGGTTTAGCTCTAGACCCATCAGCATTACTGCGCAGCGTCCTTATTATACTATGTAAGCAACTTCGGCATAGTGGCCCGTGTATTCCTTCCCCCACTTCTGTGAGCTTCCCAGTGAGGGAAAAAAATCAACTTGGTTTCACAAAGGAGGGGCTAAATTTGACCGTTTAAAAGGACTTGGGGTAAAAAATGCTACGCTAAGTACAGCAAAGCAGCAGTAAAATATGTATTCATCAGTGGCTAGCTGGAGAGCTGCAAAGGGGACCCTTCCCAATAATTTACAAATTGTTGTTTTTAAAAATGTTTTGGGAAAGAAAAAACCAAATTGGATACAAATGTACCACAAAATTTAGTAGATTTTTCCGCTTCTTTTTTTTTTTTTTTGGTGAAGGGGGAAAAAAAAGGCTGCGTAAAGTACAACATGGATCACTACGTTACACTAGTCCCTTGGCGTTCGCTCAGAGCAAGTGGAAATTTATCCCTTAAAATAAAGCAACAAAGTGGGTAACCGAATGTATATAGTTTCCTCCCCAATTTGCGTCCGTACTTGTTGGCGAATGCATGACTGATGGGAGGGGCCCCAAAGCTCGCGCCACTTTTGTTCACCAGAGGAGAGGGGTCCTCTCATCCATAACCATTTGCAGTGCCCGTTTTGAGGTAAACTAAGGCATGGGACAAGTGGCCGACTTTAGTGAAAGCATTGGTAGGTGCACGTGTAGGTAAATAATTCTATGTTTATGTACGAGCGGAATGCTCATCTTCATGTGTGAGGCAAAAATCCCGGAGGCCGCTCACCAATTTAGCGTCTCGCGCGAAGCCAGACCCAGGGGCGAGGAGAAACAATTTTGCGCGAAACAAACCCAAGAGGGAAGAATTCATTGCTTCATGGATTACGCAGCTTTTATCTTCCTGGCCGAAGGGATGAGATGTCCTAATTTGCGCATATTTGCAAAGGTAAAGCAATGCAATGCGCAAGTCTAGGATCAGTGTAACTTGTGTACATATGTGCTATATTATTGCCACGTATCTGTGTGTTCTTTACATGGCGATTCGTACACCCCACAGATGGTAACACTTGGGGTGTATATTTCTGCCACAAGTGCGCAACTTTTCTTAGTACGAAGGGTTGTATATTGGCAATCTGAAGTTGGCCTTTTTTTTTTTTTTATCATGCGTTCGTGTTGGGGAGAGGGCCACCGCACGGTAGAGCTGTTTTTAAAGCATTCCTCTGATAGGCGTATTCGTGTGTGACACTTTCTTTTGCGCAGCTTTTGTGTAAACATTGGGGAAGGTCCCTTTTGATACACAACATGCCGCATTGCCACATCGGGATGCAGGGCAAACACAATGATTTGAGAGGTACGTTTCAACCGCATTGCCCTGGTTGAGATAGGCTACACCGCAGAATTGGGGCGTCTCCCACCAGTATGGTAAGTCTCCACTGTGTGGTAACTCCCAACAGGGTGGTAACTCCCGACAATGTAATAACTCTCCACTGTGTAGCAGTTCGCCACTCCATAGTTCCCCACACTGTAGCGCGTCACCATCGCGGCGGGGGCGATACTTCCCCGGATTGAAAAAAACCAAAGACGCCGCACTGAGCGAGGTGCCCACAAGAATGGAGGGAAAGGACAGGAACAGGACGAGCGACGCGAACCTGTGTAAATACAAAAACAAGAAAATAGTGAAAACAATAGATGACATAAACGAGTTTGTAAAAACATACCCTCGAACCAACAGAGAATTAAATACGTACATTATCAAAAAGGACAGAGGAAGGGAAGTGTCTCTTTTAAAAAGTTTCGTTTTTTATATATTTACCCAAATAACGAGCATCCTAGCTATATGTCTGGTCATATTCTGCATTGGCTTCTTAATTGGGAATCACATTTCATCCAAATCGTCCCTAATAAATTCAGTCATCGATAATTTCTACGCAGCAAACGACATCGGTGCGCAGTTGTACGTGCAAACGGTTGCCAATCCGAATGATGGACAGGGGAGTGAAGTGCACCATGCACTGGCACTAGACCTAATAATCAATTTTAACTTTGACTATAATAACCTATTTATGGGAACGCTCATCGGAAAAGTTTTATTGTATTACTACCCAGCTAATGACATTGGTGTAAGGGATGAAGAATACTGTTATTACAATGGTAAAAATAATGCAGTGGCACAGTCCATGAGGAATCCAGGGAGGCAATTTCCCAAATGGCAGAAAAATGAGGAAGAACTGTTTGACATTTTTGCCAAAGAGAACTCGCTAATTTTTTTAAATTATGCTATGAAAATGAAGAAGAAATCTGAGATAACATACATCAATGATTTATTGTTTGAGAATTTAAATGCCTACCCCATTGGGGGGGCAGACATTACCATATCTCCGGGTATAATGCAGGGCATTAATTCGATTAACGCGCTGGTTAGCATAAATCACCTAATTACAGATAAAACCTTGTTAAATCACTTAATGAAAGATTGTGAAAAAGGGAGAATATATGTACAGCTACACTTTGCGAGTAATCAAATAAAGACGATCTTCTTTCGCTTCCAACCGCAAACGGGGATTTTCTTACCCTTTAGAATTCTCTGCGAGATCAAGTCGCACGATAAAAGTCCGAGCAATGAATTTCGCCTAAGTGTTATTAAGAATTATAATGTCCAAAAAACGGCCATAAAGAATATTAACTTTTTTATCAATTAGCCCCTCAGTGGGGTCATTTGCACTCACAACGATGGTATGCGTGTAAATAGGCAAGCAGCGCATCCCACATTGTTGCTCCTCGTCGTTGGTCCGCACAGTAGCGGCGCGTTATTACTCCAGTGTGTTTCTCCACCATTTCTGCTACCCCCAGTTCATTCTGCAGATCAGAACCGACGTGTGTCTTTGTGTGCCTTTGTGTGTCTTTTCTAGTCCGTGGGTCCAGTTGCCACCGTGTTCATACTCAAGGGGCATCCCGAAGTGGACGTCGGAAAAGGTCCTCTTAATGGCCGCTGGAAATGCACGTTTTCAACTCCACCGTTCGTGGCAGCAGGAAGATTCCTTCCATCTGTGCCTCACCCCCTTTGTGTAACCATGGTGATGTGAAAGTCCACCCTTTGGCGGAACTCATTATGCCACGTTCGTTTCACCGAGTTGTGTGCAGAGAGGTACGGCGCTATTTATATGTGCCTACGCGTGAGTAAAAAAAAAATTGTACTGCCGCTTAGGCATCTGCATACATAGTTCCGCGTGCATATTTAACTGTAACACGGGGATGTGCCTTACCGTGGACTTTGGTCACACATTAATAGACCGTTTGTGCAGCGGGGTGAAGAAATCCTGGCTCAATTTATCCCCATTTGGCGTTTAACCTTCCAGAGGGGTAAAAAGGAACGGTGGAGCGATGGAACATGCAATTAAGTGAAGGTCAAACACAGCGAAGTAATTCACCATGTATAAGCCATTTCTCCCTTCGTCTTCAGCGCCCATGTGATATACTGCTTGCATTGATAACAGTTCGGGAGGGGATTCCCCCAATGACCTTGCGTCAAAATCACACTTGTGTTATCACCCCGTTTTTTTTTTTAATTTTTTTTCCCTTTAACCTTTGCCACTTGCGCGGAGATTATACAATTTTTTTTTTGTACCCTTTTAAGGAGAACGTAAAACAAATCAGCACAAAAAGGGGACCCTTTTGACAATTTGAACTGAGAGGGGGACAGTCCAAAAGGTACACTGATGTTTGGCCCACTAGTGCTAAATGATGCTGCGCAAAAAAAACGCAGCAGAGGCACGCGAAGAAGTATGAGCAGCCGATGCATATGCGTATTTCTCCTGCCAAATGCTGTTGAAGGGGGAAATCATTTTGCACCCAAGCAGGTGTCATATATGCTAGTTGTGCATACATTTGGAGGGCTATTTTTTCTCCATTTTGTGTTCCCATTTTGTGTTCCAATTTTGTACTTCTTTAGGTGATGTTTTTATATACCCCTCTCTGGGTACGTACAAACACTGTTTTGTTTTCTTCATGGGGAAACATAATTTGGGGGACTATACTCCACGTATTTGTTAATATTTCTTAAGAGTATACAATCATTTCTTGCTGTGCGAGAAGCACCAAGGGGTGCACGAGAGTAGGGCGTATTTGTGTCCCTATCTGTATGCACGTACGTAAAGGCATGGGCCAGGTATTCACATGTGAAGGGGTAGATATCTCGTTTTATGTCGAGTTCGTTTGGGAATCTCCAAACTTGATCGAAGTTTACTGTAGGAGGAACGAAGCCCATTGTCAAGCATTTGTTTTTTTAAATCTACTTTAAGGTTTTGCCATTTGGGCGTTCCATTTTTTTTTTTTTGTTCCACAACTGGTACTACGGGAGGTGCCTGCCATGCTTTGGACGTGAGGGACGATCCGTTAGGCATCTTCGCATGGTGGCACGGACTTCTGGTTCTGTTTGCCCACGTTCGGCTATATTTTAGTGCTCCCCGTTGGACTTGTTTCACCCCCGAAATATGCCCATAACATGCTTAGGGGGGACGAATTAAAGGGCGAGCTAACCAGTGGGGCGGACAATGACGAACTGGTTACAGCGAAGCAACTCTTCGTGACGCATTTGAAAGTGGACGAGAGGACCAAGCAGCTTTACAGGCACTTCAATGTGGAGGAGTATGTGCTCGAGGTTATGCGAAGTAAGGGGGCGGAGAAGAAGGGCGATGGGGAGGAAGGACAAAGTGGCATATTCGAAGAGGCCAACGGAGTGGAAGGCGCGAATGGTAAAAATGGTGGAGCAGAAAACCCGAACGAGGCAAAAAAGGCAAATGACAGGAAAAACGCAAACGAATCCGATAACGCCAACGAAGCCGACAACGAGCACAGCGCGGGCGATGACACAGACAGTGAGCTCCCCAAAAGAGACGAACAGGCGTACAGAGAAGAACTGCAGTTTTTAAAATCTAATCCACTCCACCTGAGCAGGTGGTACGAATTTCTTGAGCTGTACCAAAGAGAAGAAGTATACGAACTGTTTCTCCTGATTTTCCCAAGGTGCACCTTATATTGGACTAAATATGCAGAACTGAAAGTGAAAAAAAAGGATTACACAGAAGCGTATAAAATATATCGCAGATGTATCGATGCGAATATCTATGATTTGAAATTAGTTTTCTCCTTTTTGTACTTTACCTATCACACTTCATCCATTCACGAGTACATCAGTTTTCTCTTTGACGGACTGAAGTGTGTAGGGATGGATATAAAGTCAGGCACCATCTGGGTTGAGCTCCTATACATACTAATAAAAATAAATAACACAAATTTGATTCTGAATAATGAGATTCCAAAATTACTGTTTGATCCATTTAAGAACATAAGCAGTAGAAAGAGGAATGAGGGGCCATTGATACCATCAGAAAAGGAGCAAGCCATATTTAGCTCCTCCATCCCAAATAAAAGTGGGAAAACGGTGACCTACACAGAGCATTACACAAGTGATGGGAAGCTTCAAAAGTTCTACCATTGCTGGTTTAATAATCCGACAAAATATTTAGATAAAGTGTGGAAGAACTTTTGCTCCTACGAAAAAATCATGACAGATAATTTTACCGTCAGCTCGTTAGGAAGCTACAATACGCAATATTTAAATGCCAAGAATGCCTATGGAGAGTTATATGCCCTTTACCAGGAATTAAATCTCGACAGGAAATTCAAAATTGATAAAAAATTTAAGTTAATCATACCTATTAGCAGGAAATATAAGGTAGAGAATCGTATTCTTCTTCGCAGGTGGGAAAAGATTATCAACTTTGAGAAAGAGAATCCTCTGAAGTTGAGCCTCCCCCTTGTACGGAAAAGAATTATGTATGTCTACGAACAGGCCTTGGTCCATTTACAGTTTAATGCTGATTTGTGGTTTTCCTACTTCCAGTTTTTGCTACTAAGTAAGAAGTTTACTTATGCCATTAGGATTATGAGGGAGGCCATCGAAGTTTACCTTCCCTTTGACGAATTGTTGAAGTTAAATTTCGCTTACTTCTTCGAAAGGCACGCGTTAATAAATCAGGCTCACTTCGTCTATCAGCTTATGCTTTGTGAAGTTTCCAAAAAGAGGAATCAGTTTTCTCTGCCCTTTTTGCACTCCAAGCAGGGCTTTAGGAAGGGGTCTTTCGGCCTTGTGAAGAGCAGGGCAGGCAAGAGGAAGAGAATGGGTGCAGCAAAGGGGGGGACGCGCAAAAATGCTGAATCCAGTGAGACGGATGGCCGCAACAGAGGGAATGACCCGCATAATAGCAGGACCGATGAGGAAAGAAAGGGGAGTAAAAAAAAGGTAAAATGGGAGGGCCCATCTCGGGGTAAGGCAATCCCCACCGATGATATCTACAAACCGGGGAGCGACGATGACAGTGGAATGAACGAGCAGGATAATGAAGGTGCTAATGAGGAAGAGGATATTAACGACCGCGGGAGATACCGCGCGAGTGAACCGGGCAGTGGGACCCCCCAGGGGGAGGCGAGCCAAGCCCTCGGCGCATGCGAAGACAACATTAGGAGGAAATTTCTGCACTGCGATTACGAAAAGATTGAGGAAAGGAAAAAATATTTCATAAATTACATTAACGTAAACAAGAAAAAAAGGAGAGATTTCGTCTTCACACACTTTTTAAACTTTGTTAAAAGGAATTATGATGAAACGATATGGAGGTACTACACAGGGATTGTGCTAAGCGAGAAAAGGTGTTCCCAACATGTATACTACTACTGTGCAAACATGGAAAGAACAATTTTCAAAAATGAAAAGAGGGCCATATATATCATGAATGAGGGTTATAAGAAGTATGCATCGAACAAACGATTCCTCCTACTTTATGTTAAGCTTCTACTAGAAAAGGGAAACATTGAGGAGGTGAGATCTTTGATCTACAAATTTATTCACAATTTTTATGCAGATTTTTATAGCAAGTATGACAGGCAACATAACAGCAGTGGAAGAAAAGCCTCCAGAGCGAAATCGGGACAGGGAGAATTTAACCATTTCGATTCCAACTATGTGAAATTGTTGAGGAAAAAAAATAAAGCGTGCGATAAAATGTGGACTTTACTGATGCAACTGGAAACGCTCTACGGGGACATAACCAATTTGAACCGACTTTGGGAAACCAGATTGAAATATGAGTCGGGATACAATTTGGAAGAAAATAAAAACGTCCTCATCGATTTTGACAACGTGTCGAATGTTAACGAACGTATGTTTGTGGAAGATTCTACGCTGACGGACATCCTTTGCAAGGGGTATCTGGAAAACTTAAAAAAAAATGACATTGATAATCTGCAGTTTAAGGTGAACTTAATCAGTTCGCAGCAGTTCGGCGGGGCTCCTCTCAAAAAGACCTTCTCCTTTTTTCAAGTCAGTGGCGCAAATGTTTTTACCGAGTTGTTAACTCGAAATGAATTTGTGGTTAAGGAGCAGGGAGGGGCGAGGAAGAAGAAAAAGGCACTGTGCCAGGAGGCGGAGCAAGAGCAGGAGGACGACGTTGCGACACCCCCCCAATCGAAAGCAAATAAGGACCTTGCAAGCGAAAGCGACGTGAGAAAAAGCCGCATTGCAAACAGGAATGGAAGTCAAAATAATCAAAAGGGGAAAGAAGGCGCAGAAGCTATAAATAACGACCAGCTCCGAAACGCACCTTTGAAGAAAGAAAAAAAACGTTCCACCAAAAGAGGCACAGTGAAATCCACCTACGATTCGTTTAACTTTTTGGACTCGCGAACAAGTGGAAAAAAAAAAAAAACTAGCAATAACGTTGCGAGAAGCACCAATAATGTGGAAAGTAAGGCCGAAGAAAAAACAGACATAATAGCCGACACAATGAGTTGTATCAGTAGACCAAATTTAAAGAAAATGCTTCTGTACAAGCCGCTAGAAAATTATAAGCATTTAGAAGTTGATGGGGGGAAATTACACGATGAGAAAAACACATCCTTGAGCCAATATCCCTATTGTGTTAGCGACGTGAACGGAAATGACGACAGGGATTATTTCTTCAAGCGAGAATATTTCAGTATGCCAAATATAATAAACGACTTTTTAAGTTTGTTGCCTGAAGAAAATGCAGGCTTAAATGTGTCAGATAGTTCCATCGATTACTTAATTACGTCTCTGAAAAATTTGACCATCCCCAAGTTGAAGACATTTCCCTACGAGCCGATACCCGTGAAGGAAATCCTACAGATAAAAAACGAGCTGATTGGTTAACAAGTTTTATTGCTTCTGGTACTAAATGTTTTGAGAGATGGAGGTGGAGAAGTTGGGGGGAGAGGCGTATGCAAAAATGAGCACCTGTTGACGGGGGGGAAATGACCCGAGGAAGGAACTTTAAACACTTCGAAGATAGAGCTGCCCTATTTTATTGCAAAAAATAAGATGTCGCATATCCGTGTCAAGATTCGTAACCGTGTGAACGGCCAGCACGGTCCTGTCTTTTTGTGCTTTCGCTCGGCGGTAGCTTCCTTTGGCCGCCGCTTTGTTGTTTCGTCGTTTTGTTTTGTTACTTTTTTTTTTCTTTATTTCTGATCTTTTGCATTTCGAATGACTGCATTTAGAATTTTTCCATTTTGGAGTTTTTCCTTTTTGAATTTTTCCATTTTGGAGTTCTACCCCTTCGAATTTTTCCATTTTGGAGTTTTACCCTTTCGAATTTTTCCATTTTGAAGTTCTCCCTTTTCGAATTTTGCCATTTTGAAGTTCTCCCTTTTCGAATTTTGCCATTTTGAAGTTCTCCAACCCTCACGTCCATCCGTTATTCGATTCGCGCTACTGGTCCCTCGGACATAATTCAAAGATTAAAGCGTAAAGCATAAATCATAGAAAATTTGAGGCGCAGTGGTGATTAAAATGGAAATATACCTGTTTGCGGGGAACTTATGTTTTAGGAAAGCACCACCATGTGGAGGCAACAAATGAGCCTCCCATTATATCAACACAAGGGGCAGCAGATGACCCGAATGTAAACTTATGGGGGAATACATTCGTGTCTTTTTTGGCCTCACTCTTTACGCGTTCAAATTTGGAAAGTATGAATATTCTCTACATTTGTAAGAAGGCAAATCCGTAAGGATAAAAATGGAGGGGCTGCGCATATCTTCGCTCGTTCATTAAGAAGTTGGTCCAAAGAGGGCCTCATTTTGAGAAAGTAAAACTGGGTGGTTTTGTTGTTGCTCTATTTTGGCAAGTCTCTTTAATCTGGGTTAAAATGTGTGTGTTTGGGTTGGAGATAGAGAGGTTAATTTATTTCTCGCTACTTTATTTTTCATATAAAGAGAAAAAATGGAACTTAGCTCATCCGTGATCTATGCTTAAGGAGGCCTCCCCCTCTTCTGTGCCAAGTGGCCATTTTACCCACTGGCAGACGACGACACACTGCATGCACAACGACGCGCGCATGCGAATGAGAATATAATATATACATATTCATATGGTCGTACAACTGGTCTCCAATGTTTTTGAGGCTAAATTGGCAAAAAAATTGGCTAGCAGGTTGAGGCAAAGAATTGTTTCGAGAGCTTGCAAAAGATGACGTGCGCAGTTTTTCTTTTGCGTGCATGCCACGGGGTGGTGTAACTTTGGCGATCATACTTGGCTATGTTTTCATTGTTTGACTATTTCGCCGTATCAGCAGGAACTTGACCCACTTGTGAGTACTCCCGTGATGTTTTCCTTTTAACGGTTGCACCTTATAAGGCAGGGCTGGGCATTCATTTTGAGCAGTTTTTACCTGTTCAAGCATTATTACTGTCAGGATGAGCGGGAGGATGTCTAGCAAAAGTGGCCAATTTGCCCACTTCATTTTTTTCTCCATTTCTTGATTGCTTTAGGGGCATGCCTGCCGTTTCACGCACATGAAAGCATCCATAAATCGGCATATGTGCATGTGCACGTACCCAAGCCTGCATGCACATCCTCATTTGCTGGCGCATGTCTATGTGCAGCAACACATATGTAGAGCTATATGTGAACGCATGCTAACGCCACATTAAGCATAGAACAAGTTAGAATTAGAGCGTCTCCCGCTTTTGACTGCAACGGCTGCTATTCCCGTGGTTACTTCTCCCTATATATACTCACTTATTTGGCTCTTCTTTTCATTTTCTCCTCTTGGGAAAAGTACCAAAAAGAGTGTTTTTCAAGGCCAAGGTTGCAAATAATTGTTTCTCCACCTCTCTTTTGTTGCAGCATGTAGAAGCAGAACGACACAAATCATATTGCCTTTCGAGAGAAAACTTCCTTTTCGGTCGTGATTTTTCCTTACATGCGGGGCTTTCTTACGCATAAGGATATGTACTTAGCCAAACGGCACATGCGCAGTGCACGCATGTACAAGTGTAAAAAAGTACAAATTCACATAAGAGAGTAATTATCCCCCCACCTCTTCGGTTGGTCTTTTTCCAGTTCCTGTTTCGAGGCCACAACCATTTATATGGTTTTTTTTTTTTAAAAAGTACAAAATAGTGAATTTAAAAAATAAATTAAAAAAAATATATATTTATACAATTCTACAGATATAGAAACAAAAACAAAAAAGTAGTGTGCCTTTTCGTTAATTTTATTTTCTGTCAAATTTTCCGCCATCCACAATTTTTTTTCTCTTTATTTTCTTACCCCTGCTAAGTGAAGATATACATATGCATATAATCGTATATGTATGTAGCTCCGCGCGGATGCAAACTTCAGATGCATTCTTAACAATCCCGTTTTGCAACAAAATTAAATGAAAAGTTACTTACAAGTAAAGATTTAATTTAAAAATTAAAATTTTATACGTTCGTACAAGATTTTTTCTCCTCCACTTTTTTTATAATCAACGTGGTTATGAAACAGAATCATATGTTTTTTTTTTTTTTTTAAGCTCTCTCTCATTGTTAAGTTTTTATCTGTATAGCAATTAAAAGTACTTTATAGATTTCTTTGTTTTTTTTTCCCCCTTACACCACTTGTGTAAACGAGGGAATAACTCCTTTACAGAATAGAAGCCAAGAAAATAAAGGAGCCAAGTATATAATATGTACACTCAAAATTGTCTATAAAAACGATCCAATTTTGTTCTGCATCGCGCAGGAACGTATAAGTACTTCCAAAGGTTGCTTGTCACTCCTTTTCTTTTTTTGTTTTTCCCAAAAGAATAAGGGCACGAATGGGACAGTATCCATACACGCGTATATATGTACATGTGCCGAGAACCTGCCTTTCCCCGAGACGTAACTCTGCACAGAGAACAAATAGCACAGCAGATGTAATCCTTGGGTGTACTTCGCATCACCCCCTGACGCCCCTTGCACAAGAGAAAAAAGGAGCATTTTGTGTTTACTAGACATGTCCATAGATATGCTCCACCTAAGCGACACACGTTGGCGCGTCATTCCAGTTGGGAGAATACACACCGCGGATTAGAAGCAGGGAGAAAAGGGAGTAGTTAGCCCGGTTTTCCTTGTTTTCCTTGTTTGCTTCCTCGCCAGGATACTCTGCCCACCCCCTCGCACCGTACCCCTTCCTTTACGCAACCGCGTATCAACCCGACCGCTGCGTAACCTATCGCGCCAACATGGATTATACCCTTAATGATGACTGGATCATGAGGAGGAACAAGATATTCTGCGACGTCATAAACAATCTAGTGACGACTTTCTACGAGATTCAGTACAAGTTCTTCTTTGTTAGGAGTGAACTCATGCACATAAATGAAAGCATAAGTCACGTGGAGATACTCCGGACCATAGAGTATAACCTATTTCACGTAATCATCACATTCGTCATTGATTGTAAAGCCTTGTATAATCTGAAGAATGCAATCAATAAAACATTCCAGGTGTCCGATCGAAGTCGTGTTTCATACTATTACTACCTCTTTGAACATGAGAAGTTTATGGAATTATTTAAAAAGTTGGAAGCCTGTATGCTGGGGTGTCAGAAGTTAAACACTTATCTGTCGCACCAAATCGACAGACTGAAGAATAACATCGCTATAACGAAATGCAACCATGCATGAAATAGCTACGGAGGAAGCGTTCTCGTTGCTGTTACGCGAGCGGAATGGGTCTTCATCTGGGAGAGGCCTCCAAATGGTTAAAAGAGGCAGCTGTCCCAGAGGGAGAAGGAACTGGAGGGACCACCTAGAAAGTATGAACCAACAGAGGAATGACAAGACAAGGGTGAACAGAAAAAGTGGTAAACGGAGTTAATCGCCCGACACGAATGGAGACGTGGATGGCGGTACGGACCGCGACGCGGATAGCGAGACCTGGGGTAACAGGGGCCGCTGCACGCTTGGCACCCCCCTCCTAGAAGCGTAAATCTGCAACGATCCCCCACTTGTTTTAAAGCCTCCCAAACTATAAACGTGTGCACAAATTTGTTCAGCACTTTAGTTTGCACGTATGTTTGTGCACATATGCATATCAGCCCACGTGCATATATGTCTATTTTAGTTTTTACGAATTAATTTTTGTATTTTTACTATGTTTTCTTTTCCTTAATTTTTTTTTTTTTTTAATTAAATTGGCACTTTTGAACAGACAACTACATTTGTTCCATAAAATTAACCACTGTAATAAAATGTATATCTCCTTTTCCTCCTGGTGTCAACCACTGGGTCGAATTTCTGCATAAATATGCCAATGTTGATATGGATGAGCTGTTTTTCGTAGGGTCCTCCAGGAGGGATTACTACGAGCATATCAGAAGGTGTCCATATCATAGGGGTACTCCCCAAAATGTGTTATAAAATTCCTTCCTTTAACGGCTTCAAAAAAGGGAAAGAAAAAAGCCTAACATGGTTGCTCTCTTTTCCATATGCATATGGCAGAGCGATCCATGATTTGATAACTTCCTGTTTTAAGGGCTAAAGTTTACAGTTCTGTCCCCCCCACCCTTGATGGAAGGGCACAAGCGGCAAGCAATCCAAGCCGATGGCGCGAAGTAATTGTTGAATGTGGTAGGGTGGGTGGTGATACAGCAACAATTGCTCCTAGGGATCATTGAGCGGATGCTATGCACAGGGAGGAAAGTGCTATATATTGAAAGGCATCTGTATGTACGGACATGCATAAGGGCAAAGTAGAGGCTCACCTTATGTTGTCTATTACGACTCGTGAAGAAGAAACTGATGAGTCTTACGCACTCAGAGAATACATCTGTGCCAGGTTAACTAAGCTATATAAATGAGGATATGGCCTTTCCCAATACAGGTAATTTATATGGCAGCATGCATGCGTTGTTATGATGTATCGATAACACCTTATCATGGAACACATGTACACATAGAGTTCCCCGTTTTTGCTGCATTTGCAGTATTAGGCCACCCAGTATAGCATTGAAAGGATTTAACCGGGTGCACTGTGAAGTGAAGTTAGCCTGGAGTCAGACCAAAGGTGGCAGCCAAAAAGGCACAGTGGGAAAGCTAAAGCGAGCAAGGCAAATTGGGAAAGGCTCTTTAGTAGGACTTCCCAAGATCGCTACACAGATCGATGCATACACTACCAACTAAATTGCCTGATATTCCCAGATTGAGACTGGAAAACAATTTTTGCAGACCTGAAAAAGGGTTTATATTTACTGAGCCCTTCAAATTCCTGTTGGCTATTTCATAGCTAAAAAAAGACGCAAAAAATGCTGTCTTGTAGATGAAAATATAACAGGGCAACTTCCTCTTCAAGACGAAAGCAATAGGGACGTCTTCTCCCTACAACATGCGTACACTTCTGTGAAAAAAAAAAAAAAAAAAATGCATGACTTTTTATGGTTCATATACATAAGTGCCCTTACAAGAGGAGTAACAAATGACTCAAGTTGATCTTCTTCCATTAAGAACGACTTTTTTTTTTAGCCTCAAAAAAAATTTAATGGCCTTCCGGAAAGGACTGAAGAAATTATCGCTGCCTGTCAATATGCTTATTATGCTTATTCCTCTTTGTGATAATTCTTGTGATGTATAATGGAAGGGGAAGATTCAGAGGCGTTAGGAAAGAATATCAGCTGATGGGCGTGCGTCAAATTATTTTTTGGGGTCCTAAACCTGGAGCATATCTACACATGGTGAAGATGCTCTTTTGCCTGGTGAACGATTTCGAGAGGAGAAAAAGGAAGTGCCTGGAGTTCCCCAAGCGAATCGGATGCTATTGCATGTTCAGTATTTTCTAATAATAATTTTTTTTATTAAAAAAAAAAAAAGAAGGAGTAACAAAAATGGCTGCATATGAGGCAGTGCATGTAGAGGGGCTTCTTCTGCCCACGAACGAGCCAAGGTGAAGATGAAAACAAGCACGACATTGGGCACAAATGGGAACATGACCCCTGATGCAAGAAAAGGGTTCAGATGGTAATAATACTACAAAAGGGGCCTTCAGGGAACGGAGCCCCCAGCGGGCACGAAAATGCGGAAAATGGGGGGAACTCCCCTTCCCCTTCACTTCATTGATAGAGAAGTATAAATGTACGTAGAAATATGTATTGTACATATGTGTACATGTTCTGCTCCCCGGCACGGTGGCTAGTTGCCCTTGAGATAATCGGAGAGTTCATCGCGAATTTCCATTTCCCTGAGGGTGTACCCGATTATCAACTGCCAGAAGCAGATGTAAGTGAGCACAGACCCACTTACATATATTAATTCATTGGAGGAGTTTTTGTTAATGTTCAGTGTCATGCCTTGTATTACTAATTCTACAATTTTTTTTGTTGCATCGAGGACCAATGGTCCGATGTTGTCTGTCAGTGAACGTAGCTGCACATCTGTTAGTGACTTTATGTAAGAAAGTAAGTCGTCATTTAGAATGGTTTTATTTTCTTTTAATTTTTTTAACTGCATTTCTAAAGACTTAATTTTTTTTCGTAAAAATATAATATAATTTTTTGTGTTAATTATTGGGAAGTTATCGCTTTCGCCATTTTTGCCGCTCGTGTAGGATGCGCTGTCGGATGGTAATTGGTGGCCCTCTTCATAACTATACGGGTTACCATCCTGATCAGGGAGATCATCATTGCTAAGATGATCCTGTAAGTTATTACTGATTAGGGTTTCCTCATCAAGGTTTGGGCTCTTTTGCATGACTTCCCCATCTTGGCTCGGCGCTTGTTGAGTGCCATTTTTCGGCTCACTTAACTCACTTGCGTTGAGCGTTTCTTCTCCACTTCTCTTGTGAATATCAGCAAATAAGCCATAAAAGGATTTTTTCAAATTGAAGAAGTCTTCCTCCTTTCTGTTTATAATACTATTTTGGTCGTAGAGAGACTCATTAAGGCTGAGTCGATAATCTGCGTTCTTTATCATGTACCCCGTGAGGATAATTTGCAGGAGAAAGTTGTAAATTTTATCGTAAGTAATCAGAATAGAAGTTTCGATAGTGTACTTTTGAATATTTCCAATGATGTTAAAAATGATATTCTTTACAGCTTCTTTAACCCTTTCGGATGTGTTTTCAAAAAATCGGTTAATGAGCTCATTTGGGGGGATACTGGAAATTTTGTCAAAATATTTATTGTTGCTATTTTCGAAGGGTTTATTGTTCAAGGGGAAAAAGAGGGGGAAATCTTTCGTCGTTCTTTTCGCTGAGAAGATATTATTTATGCTTTCGTTTATTGAGGGGGGGTTGGAGGCAGGCCCATCGTTTCTGTCGTCATAAAATTTCCCAGGCGCGTTTTCGTTTCTGTTGTTCGCGAAAAGGAGATTTTTCCCTTGTGCCTCTTCGTGGTTGTAGGGGTACTCCAGGTGAATATCCCTCTTGTCCTGTGTGTTGCGGTGTGCATGGAAGTCGTGCGTGTCTTCGGCGTCGTAGGTGTCGTACGAGTCGTAGCCCTCGTCATCTTCATCATCTTCATCATCGTCGTCATCTTCGTCATCTTCCTCATATTCGTCAGAATCTTCTCCATCTTCTTCCCCTGTGCGATCGTCCCTTCGTTCATCTTTGTCGCCATCTCGGCTACCCATCTCTTCACCCATAGAATCGTCTCCCCCCCCAGGAGTACTGTTCATGGATCGTTTTTCCCTTTTCCGCACACTGCTATCTAAATCTTTCAATATTTCTTTCTTCCTCTTGTCTTCGTAATATTTTTTCCATTTGTCGTCTTTTTCACTCATTGGATTTTCTTCATTCTGCTGCTCATTTTCTCCTCCATCTTCAGTATCATTTGAAAAACTGTCCTTTCGAATGTCATTACTGAATATTTTAAACTTGTTCAGTGTCAGGAGGGATTTGCGGTTTGCTCTCAACAGGGGAACGCCGTGGTTGGGCACTTCACTTGGTAGGTGGTTGATCTTGTGGTGCTTCAAAATGAAATCTTTTGAAGAGATCCTCTTGCCATTTGTGGACGAACTTGGGCACACAAATAGATACTTCTTTCTGTTTTTCACGTGGAGTTTATCTTTGTAGAAATCTCTGTCAAAGGTAACTGTTTTTTTGTGACCCCTCACATGCTCAAATAGGCAGGTGTACGTGACTGATAGGCCAAGGAAGCAATCGATGAGAAGTACGTAAATAGGTCTTGGCATGATATATGTTTTTTGCGGTGGGTCGGGGTGTGGAGTTCTCGTTTCAACTTGTTTGCCTTTTTTTTCGCTTCCGTCTGTTGAGGTTGCCTCCTTTCTTTCGCCCTGCTCTTTCGGCTAGCCCTTTCCACCTGCCTGTTCACTTCGCTTCCCTCTTTGGTTTGTTTATTTGGCTTGTTTTGGGTGAGGGGGAAGCCATGCGGATGTGAATGTGAACATGGTAGAAGTTGGTTATGTGTTTCGCTGCGCTTCGTCCGCTTCGTCGGCTTCTTCCACCTGTTCCGCTTCGTCCGCTTTGTCGCCTTCTTCCACCTGCTCCTCCTCACTTTTCGTTATGTCGTTCTGCACAAAAACACCCCAGCGCAAATACAAGGGTAAGAATATGCACGTTTGCAATCACTTGTATGCGCTTACGGTTCTGTGTCATTCCTTTGAAAATCATGTGGCTGGCGCGCCCTCTTTCTCCCTCTCCCTTGTTAAGAGTGTCGAAAAATGTCACCCAAGGGGGGGAAAGCTTTGGTATATTATAAATAAAAAAATGTTTAAAAAAAAAAAAAAATGAGAAAAAAAAAGTAACGTATAGCAGTAATTTGCCTATTTTTTCCCCCAAATGACGCGCAAAATGAGAATGCGTTTACAGTGTTGCAGTGGCCAAACCAGACGTGAATTATTTTAAAGAAAGCCACACTGGGAGTGCCTCTCCTTAAGCGCACACGAACGAATCTGTTTATGTTGAAATGTATATTTTTTTACGCATCCGATTTGCAAATATTAATAATAATGCGGGAATGATATGCACACAACGTGGCTTATATCCATGCGTTATAAAATCCCGACGCACGTACAACTCCATTCGCCGAGAATAAAAAAAAAAAAAAAGGGGGGGGAAAAAATAAAAGGTTATTCCCCAATGAGGTTAGCACTTTTAGATCGTTTAAGAGGAACGTAAGGGTGATCTCTGCGTTCACGTATTTAAACGCATGTCCCCAGGCTGTCCCAACATTTACAGAAAAGTAAAAAAAGGTCGTAAAAAAAATGTTTTAAAAAAAACGTTGCAAAATAAATGTTGCAGAAAAATGCCTTCCCTTTTGAAAGTATCCTTTTTTGTTTATTTTACGTTAAAGTGTGTACAAGTTGGCTAACTCGACCATAGTATATTCACACTGAGGGAGCACTCCCCATTTCGGTTGTACCAGTGGGAGCGCGATTCAATTCGTGGGCCGTGGAAATGCACACGCGTGGTTAAGCGTGCACCCGTCCATGCGAAGGCATAGGTACGGCCGTGATTGCTCCAGGGCCGAAGCAGACAAAAAAAAAAAAAAAAGGTGGAGCGAGCGATCAGAAGGACAAAAATGTCAATAAGAAAATATAACATGGTGCTACACACCGGCGTACACATAACTCTCCATTCCTGATGGCACCCCAATTCAGTGCCCCTTTTTGTCCTCCTTGTTAAAACTTTTTAATACAATTTTATAGTTACCTGAAACGACGTCACTTTTAACCATGTCACTTTTGTGATCCCTATTGCCCTTGGATTTTCTGGACTTGTTTTTCTTCTTCGCCACGGTCGTAGAACGAATAGTTGAGGAGTTCTTTTCAGCTTCCTGTGCTTTTAATTTTTTAAAATTTATTAAATTATCGGAATATTTTAATTTCCATTTCAGCAATTTCTCCGAATCTTTTATCGCAAGGGTACTTAAACTTAGTAAGGAAGAGCCCAAATTATTATTGTACGAGTTTGCTGAGCCTTCATCAGAGTTATAATCATACGTTGCCCATTTGAATGCATTTTGTGTTAAAGATTCATGAGGGTTCCCTCTTAGTATACGTTTTGCAATGCGTTTAAGACACCTTTTACTTTTTCGTAATCCTGTGTTGTAATTATCATCTGATGTGTTGATACTCGACCCTAGAATGTCTTTCAGGGTAACTTTATCATACTTCCAATATTGCTCTATGGTTACATTTCCTAAGGGCTGGAAATTCATGTACCATTTTTTTTTCCCTTTATAATAATAATTACTTAATAAGCTTTTTCGATTTTCAATTTTTCCTAAATCTACGTTTAAGTTCTTTACACGTAGTCTTCTAAAAATACGGCCCCTGAATTTCACCAATTTTTTTTTCATGTCGAAGCGGTAGTCCAGTCCGCTTATATTCCGCTCTTGCGGGTAAACACATGGACAGTAATTTTTGAAACTCATTTTTGTTAAGCTTTTTCTGTGCGCTCAGGGGGGAACGAACTACAATAAAATCTCAGATAATTAAAGGCTGATCAATGAGGCATATTCTACCCGATTTACAGCGTCTTCTTAAAGGGGTAAGCGTTTAACTATCGTCTGTTCGAATGGTACAACTGAAGAGGAGTCCATAGGGTATGTGTGGGGGGAATAACTGCATATGTATGTATACAACTGTGAGTACCTTTGTAGACGCCTTCAGATAGGCAATTTTGAACAGCGCAATATGTACCCTTCTCTGATAGCACCACAGGGCCGATGAAACTGTTTCGATTCGTCTTTTTAATCAAATGTGGGCTATGCACTTTGTGGAGGGGTGTATAAAAATGATTTACTTCTCCAGACGTTTTTTTCTTCCGTTCGTCTGAAGTGGCAAATGAGCCATTTACATGCTTTTGTAAGGTGGGCTCCTTTGGAGGGGGAAGAAGGATATTTCACGTGGTTCAATAAATGGGCCTATATACCAATGTATGCGATAAGGCATAAAATAGTGGCTTCACTTTTTCTGCTGGTCCTTTTTGGGTACGTTATTCACCGCGACGAATTTCTAGCCTTTTGCTGTGTGGCCCAATTTGGCTTCCCCCCCCGTGATCAAGCCAGGCAGAGGGGTCAATTAACTCACAAACGACTGAGCACGTTTGTTGTATGTGAGCAAACGGATCGGCTGTTTAAATGGGTTAGGGAGAAAACCCCGGGTGCGTCGAAATTGGGATGGAGTTGAATTGTGCCGTGCTGTCAATGGTTCTGATCGATTTGGCATGGTATGGTATGTTTCTCTTTTTTTTTTTCTTTCTTTTTGCACTTAACCCACATTTATTGTATGCTGTCATTTAAGGACAGTACTCTTCTCATACTTCGCTCCTTTCTTTTGCTTTCCCCTTCTGGAACAGGTTAATCGGCGCGAAATTGGGAGATAAGCAACGATTACATGCGGCTAATTAATCATGTATATTTTGACGTATGCGCGTGCACTGTTGCACATTTTGATGCACTTAAAAATGAGAAGAGTGCTCTTTTGCTTTTATATTTTACTTTGCTAATTCATTTTTTTTTTTTTTTTTTTTCTGCCCAGAACTGCAAAATTGCGAAGAACGAATTGTTGGAGTTTCTTCATCAGAGAGGTGAGGAAAAAATGCAATTCAGTTGACGCGTGAATAGCAGTAGAGGGTTGACCTGCGCGTTTGTTTGAGAGTATGTTAGGTTCATCCCTTGGCTTGTCCGTTTGATTGCCAGTTCACTGCGTCTTGGTTTGTACCCTTTTAGATATGTTGGCAGGCTACATAACTACGCAGAGAAGTGGTGGCGTATACATATCCATGTGCATATTTGCGTGAGCCGATTAAGGAGGCACACTGCATTCCCCGCGTTAAGGTGAAGAGCCTGGCCTGTGTACATGAGCATGTGGAAGGTTTTCCCTGTGTGCGTGTGTTAAAGTGTACACATAGTAATATACATACACATAAATATATGTACGTATGCATTTCTGGGGGTAGGGGGCTACAACTCCGGAGAAGCTGTGCATACACGTCGCCCGTGCAACCCACTGGATAGAAGCAAAATAGCTGATAACGAGTTTACCATTCTGACCACCCGCAATACTTCGAATTAGCTGTGAGGAAGAGCAAACGGACCAATTTCGACAGACGTATTTTTAAATGAAAATATATTATGTACGGTGAACTATTTTCCCCCCTTTTTTTTTTTTTTTTTCCTATATGAGCCAAATTGTTTAACCCATACAGAACTGCCCATCGTAAGGCAGATTCTTTAATGCTTTAACCAAAACGTGAGAAAAAAAACTAGAAAAAAAAGGAGAACAAATTATGGTACCTTTTATTCACATACTTTAACGAAATGGTGAAAGGAACCAAAATAACTTTATACCTGCTGCTGCTGCTGAGCTATACGTACGTACAAGCAGCGTACTTTTACGTGAAGGAAGGGGTCGATAAATGCTTCGTAGAGAGCGTCGCAAGCAATGTTGTCATAACGTCGTCCTATGATAATTTTGGATTAAAAGGCAAGGATGCTTTTGCACACAAGTGGAGATAGAAATTGCAGAAAGGGTGGGGTGGGGTTAAATGACTGTGTGTAGACTTCCCTCCCTCTGCGCAAGCTTCATTTGGAAAAGGAGCGCACCGAACATTTGGGTATTTTCCCATTTGGATATGTTCCCATTTGTGCAAGCATCAACTCGTTTAAAAGGGTACTTCTCTGCACCCTCCTTTCCCCATTAAACACCGTCCATTCGTATCGAAGCGCTAGGTTTAAAAAACAAATGCCTGCCTTTTTTTTTTTTATTACAGAACTAAAATGCCTTATCAGTATAAAGAACCAGCAGGGAAAAGTTGTGTATTCCCATGAGACGTCTAAAATTAGTAAAGGTAAAGTAAATTCCCCCCGTTTCTACATTATATTGGCATATAGATCATGACAAATAAATGTTGCGCAGATGTGCCCATGCAGACTAGACACATGACTTCACCTTACGGATAAAAACCCGCAGGCAAGGTATCGTACTTGACGAAAAAAAATGGGCTGTATTATATTTGCATCTCTTGCCCGTCTTCCAACTGGTTTAAAAGCGCGGCCATCAAATGGAGCCTATCCATAGAGGTTGGAGGGTCAGATATGGATATCGAAAATGTGGCAAAGAAATCCGAGTTGAGTGATACATTAGCTATTTTGCTGAATCTGAAAAAGAAATTCACCTCCATGAAGTTGCAGCAGATGTATCAAAAGCAAATGGTAAGGAAGGGGAGTCAGTTCGCAGCCACCTCATTCGCCGTTCGCGTCTCATAGTAGCGGCCTTCATTGCGCAAGTACGTATGTACACACGTGCATACCTATATCCTCGTGACCCCCCCTTGTAGGCGACGAATTTGTACGAACACAACAAATCGGTACACAACAAGATGTTCTACTGCTATATAGTCGAAATTATAATACTCGTGGCTATTACCGTTTACTCGATTGTGCATTTAAAAGATTACTTTAAGGCCCAAAAATTGATGTAACGAGAGAGTTCGGCACGCCGTCCAATGTGCAGTGGACTTTTTCCGCGCTCGCCAATTTTTTGCCAATGCCCTTTTTGGTGGGAAAAATTGACGCGTATTTTTACACGCACGTTTTTCTGTGAAATTTTTTCTCACTTGTGGAGCATTTTTGGTGTTTTCAATTTGCAACGCGAATGCCCCTTTTTCCATTTGGCCACTACACTTGCGGCAAATTCCGAAGCTACATAAAAACGTTAAAAAAATAATGTAAAATTGTTTGTATTAAAAAAGAAAAAAAAAGCTTGCGCACATAAACGTAGGTGTGTGCCGATTTAACAATTTTTAAAAAGGAGGAAGTCTTCCATAAAGACAACTAGGGTAAATGCGGGGCGAAGGAAAAGGCCCCTTGCAGTATCTTTAAAATGTGTGCGCTTTTAAATAGGCGAAGCGCAAAATGTGAAGCGTGCAATGTGAAGCGCGAAATGTCAAAAGCAAAATACCAGGGGTTGTCATAATGGATATTTCCAGAAAAAAAGGGGAGAAAAGCGCAAAATGAAATAAAGTTGAAGGGGCTCAACACTTGTACACAATTTTGTCCTTCTTCACGTAGTAAATTGGCGCCCCGTCCATTTCGTTCAGCGAGTTGATAATTTTGCGCAATGTGCTGATGTCCAGTTTTGCCAGTTGCGGCATTTTGTGCTTGTTCCCAAGGATTATCTGCAAAACGGGGGAAGCGGGCAGGGGAAATATGTCCAGTGTGTACATAAGTGTGTCCATAAGTGCCTGCATAAGTGTGTGCATATTGTTTCGAAAATGCGCCACTAGTCGACGGAGACGCATGGCGCGTACCAAATCCAACAGCTCCTCGTCCCGCAGGCCATCTCCGGGGTCATTCAAAGTGACGTTTTCCACGATGAGGCGTTCTATTTCTTTAACATCCAAGGGTGTTGACTTATCGCTTGCCTTCTGCGCATCGTCTATCATAAAACTTTCTGCATCGTCATCTTGGGCTGCACCTTTTCTCTTTTTCTTTTTATTTGCGGTTTCATTCTTTTGTCCCTTTCTCTTTTTTGTTGCCTTTTTTTTAGTCGATTTGTTGCCTTTCTTGAAAAGTTTACTAACGTCCTCATCATCGTCGTCTTCCTCTTCTTCCTCCTCGTCGTCATCATAAGCTTCGCCTTGTTCTCCAAATGTTTCTTCCTCTTCGTCATCGACATCGTCCTCCTCTTCCTCCTCAAGATCGTTAATTTCCTCCCCAAATAGGGTGTACATTAGAAGCTTCTTAGCATAATTGACATCCACACTTGTGACATATCTGTTGAGTTTCAATTTAGCATGTGATGAGGCGATTCGAATGATGGCTTCCAACGTTCTGGGAGTAACCCCCTGGATAATTTTGTTGTGTGAATATTTTGCTGCCTTTTCTCTCAAATCTGCATACAACTCGGTGATAACTTCGCATGCCTCGTCACTGACTTCTGGGTATGGTTTCCATCCATCAGTTCTCTGCTTTTCATGATAAAAGATATTTTTCACATAATGCAAATATTTTTTAAAAAATGGGACCGTTAAAATTTCATGCTCAATTCCATTTTTATCATAATAGATCATTTCATCTCTGTTGGCAAAGATTGGCGTTTCGTATTCTTCATTTTCTTGATTGTTATCATTATTTTTATTTACTTCTCTTTCGTTGTACACACTAATGTGTTGTGCCTTCGGGTTAATATCGTAGCTATCCGCTTGAATGACAAAATTTTTATGATTATTTCTGTTTTCGCTCATAATTGGTTTTGCCTTTTCTGTAACATTTCGCAAAACCGAATCTGCAATTCGTTCATCGTCTTTCTCAGTTGCACTGTCTCTTACTAGAAAGATGAGGTCAAAACGAGACAGTAGGGATGGCTCAAATTGTAGCTGCTGGCCCATATCGAGTGTATCATTCCAGCATCCATACAAGGGATTGGCAGCTGCTAATACTGTACACCTTGCATTCAGCGTGGTATGAATGCCTGCCTTCGCAACGGTGACAGTTTGTTGTTCCATAACTTCATGAATTGCTACTCTATCTGTGTGTTGCATTTTATCAAATTCGTCAATGCATACAACTCTTCTGTCCCCCATGACCATAGCACCTCCTTCGACAACTCTTTCGCCGGTATCCTGATCCGTAACGATAGCAGCTGTTAATCCGACTCCTGATGATCCCCTTCCTGTGGCTGAAACTGTTCCTGGCATGATACTCATGACGTAGCGTAAGAGCTGCGATTTTCCACAACTTGGATCGCCCACGAGCATAATGTGTATGTCTCCTCTGATGTGATGAGATGGCAATGCGCGCTCTGTCCCACCTGCTAACATTAAAACAATTCCTTTTTTTACAATGTCTTGACCACATATGGATGGGGCGAATGAGTAGCCGAGTACATCTATTGTATTTTCCTTCTTAGCAAAAGCGTGGAAATTTTTTTTATCCGCTTCTGATATGAATAAATTGGTATCATACGTTTCTTTATTTTTGACCAGCACATTGTTTGCAATTAGAAAGGATCTTCCTAACCCACTGTTGGTGCTGTTGGCTTGTCCACAGCTAGCTCGATAGACCCCCCAAACTCTTACTCTATCTCCACACTTGACAATATCACATAGGTCGTCTTCCACGATTACTTCTACCCATCTGGGCATCTGTCCTGTTGGAGCATCTTCCGGAGTTTCTTGGATGACAAATTTCTGGTGATTTTTATATTTGCACAATCCTATTTCGTGTCTATGCATAATTTTCCCCTCAGGATCTGAAACAGGTGGTCTTCCTGAATCTTTGGCTGTTTTATCAAAATCGGTAATGTCATAATGGGGTCTCAAATGGACTGTTTTTTCGTCGCTCCGAATATCTGCATTGATGTCATGTACTGCTTCTCCTATGTACACTGACTGGACCAGTTTCGGTTGGACGGTAGAACATTTATTAACCACACCTTCTACTGCCACTAGCTTGTTAATCATGGAGCTTTGCAATCCTCTTGGCGTCACATGGTGTCTACCTAGCCAACCGCAAATGCCAATTTTGGGGGCATCAATATCTATTTTGCTATCGTGCGATTTCCACAACTCTTTGATAGCTGCCTGGTACGCTGGAAGAGCCAAATAAGGTTCCTTTATTAAACACTTGGCAAGTAATTCAAATTCTTCATTGCCCGTTTGAAAGTTGTTGATGTTGCAAATTAATCGTTGGTGGATGATTATGTTGGGGATGTTTTTATTTTGCATCCTGTTATATTCGTCCGTTGCTTCTGCTCTCAGTTCATTTATCTTTTGATGGATGTATTTATTTGTCTGAACAAATAGTAAGAATCCATCAAGAAGCTGCTTATACTTCTGCTGTGTGAAAACTACACTTTGTCTACCCGATTCGTACTCACTTATGATATTTTCATTTAACTTTTGTAATCTTCTTTCCTTGTCGTCTTTTTCAATTCGCATCGAGCTGTCCAGAATTGACGAGTGGTTTATGGACGAGTCCATCAGCGTGTAGTTCAGTTCCGAGTTGATCGTTTGATACTCCGACCTTGCCATCGGCGTACTGTCATTTTCTAGGCTCATTCGATCCATGGTTTGTCAAAAGGGGAAACTGATTCAACAGAGGTGCGTGGGGGTGTAATATCCCAGGAGGTGTAATGTCCCAGGGTGGGTGATTTCCCAGGGTGAATGATTTCCCAGGGTGAGTAACGTCCCCGGGGGGGTGCACGTGTACGTAGTGAGTGGAAAATATATAATTATGCGTGCATTCGCGTGGACACGAGTTTCTGCTGAGTGACGCCCACAGGATGCTTCTCTCTCGAAGGTGATTCCTCGTGACTCCGTTTAGGTCTTTACGCAAAAGTGGTTTGCAAATGCGTAAGTAAGGAAGAAGCAAAAGGAGTGAAGAAAAAAATGAACATTTTTCTTGGCACCTAAAGTTGCTATGTACACACGTATAAGTGCATTTATATGTACATTCAGCGCGTTTTACTAATGCTTAGCAAATGGGGAGAAAATTGCCGCAATAAAATAAACCAGTGTAAGTGAAATGGAGAATTGTGACGATTGCTTAGAAATTAACACAACGTATATCACATTTTACACGCCGCGCTTTTGTACATTTGTTGTTGCAAATGTCGAAGCACGCTCGATGTGTATGTAAATTTTTTTTTGCGTTCATCACAGCTTAATGTGCCATTTTGCGGAAAAAAAAAAAAAAAAAAAAGAAAGAAAGAAAAGGAGAAAGTGATCAAAGAAGGGCGATGTAAGCTATGCAATGGAACTTACACAATGGAAGTTACCAGTGGAAACTACGCGAAACGAAATAAAAAATAAGCCATTTTGCGAATTCAAAAAGGAATGTCTTAAAAAAAAAATTAATTCGCGAAGAAAGGAAGTTCAAAAGGTACAGCTTGTCTTGCTTGACCGCATTACGAGGGGAGATGTATATCTGTGTATGCATAAGCGTGCATACGTATAGGTATGTGTACAAATGTCCATTCCGCATGTGCGTGCTTTCTCAAAATTATTTTTATTCACATGATGGAAGGAGAGAAGAGTTTCTCTTAAGAGGAATGTATTTGCACAATCTGATGGGGTGATACGAATTTTAAACGTTCAAATTTGCCTGAGTGGTTAGAAGGTTACGCGAAATTTTTCCTCCAACTAGTAATCTCGTTACGCACAATTGCTTCGCGATTACACTAAAGAGCGAGAAAGAAGGCTCAGTTGGTTAATTTTTTCTGTTACCCTTTTAATTGCATCTTTTTTTTTCTCTCTCATTTTTTAAAAAGCACTTCTAATTTTACATGGGAGGAACTGCTCTGCAGGAGTGCTCCTCTCTTGAAGTAGCACCCCAAAATTGTCATGTCCCTGGTACGTTGCATTCGAGCGATATGGGTGGGTAACAATCACGAGGAAGAGATTCCGCCGAAATGCGAAACGAGAGTCGCCTCCTAAAACGGGTTATACATATCCCCCTCTCATTTTTAAGCACATTAGAAATTAAAAAAAAAAAATTAAGTTTTCAAAGTTCATAGTGTACATAAGGGGGGGGGGAAGGCAAAAGGAAAGATTTTAAGTTAACGTATGGGGTTTTGTAGGGATAGGGGGAATGCAAAAGGTCTCTATATATTCATACATATTATACACATAATAGGTAGCTAACTCAGATGTGCGTAGCTACACACGGGCGCAAATGTGTACCGCGTTGTGCTTGGGGGAAAATTAAAAACAAAATAAACTCTTGATAAGTCTTTTTTTTTTTTTTTTTACTTTTTCTTCTCCGCAATTACAAAGAAGTATGGTTTGCGTACATTTTGTTCCACTCTCTTGCCACATTTTCTGCGTCACTTTTGTCCTGTTTAAAATGATCAGCTACCTTTGCGTCTAACGGATCATCGGGTTCGGGGGAAGACAGCAGGGCCTGGATGCTCAGCAGTACTGTTCGTATTTGCAGTGCAGGGCTCCACTTATCTTTTAGTATGTCGAGACATATTCGACCCAATTTATCCTGTCAAGGGAAGTACACAAGTAGTTATAAGGAGCATACAAACTTAGACTGTGTAGTGAAAGTAATAGAATGTGTATGATTAGCATAACACTGT
>NW_008481838.1:1106522-1109745 GCF_000524495.1 Plasmodium inui San Antonio 1
AAAAGGGGTGAAGATTGAGTACTAACCAAATAGCAGATGATGAAATGTTTTCTTTACAAACAAGATAAGTAAATCATTTAATTATGTTAAAAGGGGATATGCGCTATTGTTACTCTTAGTGTTATTGTAGCTTTTGCTGTTACTATTACTATTATACTATTGTTTTTTTTTTTTTTTCTTTTTGTTGAAGGCAATTCAAAATTCTCGGCTTTCTCTTCGCTATTTTCGCAAGAGGGAAAAATGTTGTACATAAAAACGGATAGTACTACATTTGTATAATATGCATATATATATACAAATTCGTAACGTACGCATAGCAGGTTATTAACATATGCATAGGGTTTCACTTGTACACGTGAGATGGTAATCTGCTACAGGGATTTTCTGCGCCATGTATTTTTATAAGAACTGCCATATAGTTTTAGAGGGTTTTCATTTTTTTACTGTTTTTGTGTTGAAGTGTTTACTTTTTTACAATTTTTTTTTTTTTAACATACGTTTTTTATCATTTGCGGGATGGCATTTTTCTACGCTCGGCGGCGACAAGGCGTTGCCTCTTTCGGCGTCCTCTTTATGTACGCGCATAAGCGCACATGACGCGGCGCGCACGCATACAGCTACCTGCTTGATTGCGACATGTTTTGTTTATGTTTTGCTCCTGCGCCGTCCCCACGTTGTCGCTACTTTGTTACCATTTGGTCGCAACTTGGCTACCTTCTTTATTCCCCCAAACTGCACAGACGCACCCCGTGTTGCAAAACGAACTGTTGTATTTTGCAATACCTTTCAACAAAGCGCTCACGCTAAACTGTTTAACATTTAAGTATACATGGTTCACCCTATTCTCATAATGACGGAACGGTTATAAGAACAGAAAAGGGGAGGGGAAAAATATGTGTATGCAACATTTAAATAAAATGATTTTTTTTTTTTTTTTTTTGCAATTGTAAAGGAAAGGTATCTGAATTGTATGAGAATTTAATTCTGACGCATCCACTTCGCGCCTTTGCAACTTTGCAACATTGTAACATTGCAATTTTTTTTGCGTTTTCCCGCGATATTTAATTTTTTAAAAGTTGCACAAGAAATATAATAACCGTTGCCAGTCTACACGCGCATGGCTACTGGTATATTTCGTGCGGACCATCCGTGTGGGTAGACACTTTCATAAAGAACTGCTGCCCATGAGAAGGTGCACGTTCGCGACTTTTTGCTCATCACTGAGAAAAGGGCATAAGCGCATTTGGTGAGGTATCTCCAGGTGCAAACATAACAGCGCGGCAAAATGGCAGTAGCTATTATTCATAAAATTAAAAACGGCATTAAAAAATAAAAAAAAACTAAGGAGAGAGAATACGTTTAACATTTTTCTTTCCTTTTCTAACAAAACAGTTTACACTTTCCCGTAAAAATCTTCTAAACGTTTTGCACATCGCGTAAAAGGTTAAAACTGCGTGTCCTCGGAATGAACACACCAACCATAACGAAACGCGGCAGTGGAAGCGGCAATGGATTACTAGCACGCACGAAGTTTAGGCATATGCGCACATAAATACAGAGAGAGAAAGAGGGGGGGGGGGCACATTTTTTGGTACAGTTTTGTAATGTCAAACATTACACAGGTAGGAAAGCAAATGCACACAACACCTGACGCGGTGATGAAAGGACCGGCCGTAGGATACACCTTGGGCGCACATGACATATATAGACATAAAAATACACCGCTCAGTTGTCATGCGGGTCCAATTCCTTCTGTGTGCATAACAGGGTCTTTCGCTTATACAGAAGCAATATAGCTATGTTAAAATCACTGCACCCTCCACATAAATCAAGGGAAGAAAATTTATGCGTACTTACCTTATCATCATCCATCTTATACCACAAGGAATCGTTTCCTTTTTTTTTCTTACTCGTTAGTTCTTCCTTGTACGTACTGCTATCTGCGCCTATGGAGCTCTTCATTTTTTTCCAGGCAATGTAATGACCACTTTCTTCGTTTCTCCCCTTGTGTGTGATTATTGAAATCAGTTCATATTCCCCAATGGGGATTTCCGTCAAATTTTGCGTTGGGCTGCAATCCTCATTATCCATCTGCTCCGCAGCCATTGCCTTATCGCTCGTCACGCCATTCGTGTATTCGTTGGTGGTGTCGTTGACACTATTATCGTTCACGCCCTCGTTTTTCTGTGCACTTATGGCAGTGCTTCCTCCAATACCTTCGGAAGCCCCGCGAGCGTTCAAGTCCGCTTCTTTCCTCTTCATCATAATATTTCGAGCTACCTTCAATTGAGTCTTCAGTTCATCTGAGCAGAAATCATAAATGTCAAACGTCTCTGGAAAGCTCACCTTTCGGCATATTTTGGCAGTAACGACGGAAATGGCATTATTCGACTCGGAGATCTTCTTCGATTCGAAACGTAAAAAATGAACAATTAGATATGGTGGGAGGGAGTTGATTTCTGATTTTTTTTCAAAAAGGGCATCTTCCTTACTATCCTCAGATCGCTGCTTTTGGATTTTCTCAATCAGGGATAGTCGTATTCCTTCATGCATGTGGTTCACAGGGGTGGTGTGTGTTCCCATGTAGCAAATTAGTTTATTGTGGAACTCTTCTGTTGTCTCTACTTCCTCTCCTGCGGCTGCACTGGGTGGATTTTCTTTTGGTGCGTTATCCCCTGAGGAGTTCTCCCCAGTTGGTTTCTGCTCCCCAGGAGCATCGTCCTCTATGCACCTAACCTTGCTGATCACCTTAAACGAAAACAACGTATCGCTAATTTTACACTCGGTCTGGTCATTTAATGACGTAAGAATGGCGCTCATGCATTCTTCTGCGTCCTGCTGTGCAAATTGTTTCGTCCTTAAATTTACAGTTCTAAATTTGGGGAAGACATCCCTAAAGGATTTTAACAATTCCAGAGGGACATATGGCTCGGGGGATTTTCCAAACGTTTGAGAAAAGTGAATATATGAATCGAATAAAATATCCTTTGTGGATTTCAATAAATGTTTTTCCTTTCTTTTTATGCTGCAAAGGAAAGCCCCTAAATCATCAAAGGATGTTAAGAATTGCAATACTGCGTTGAAGTAGCAGGTGTTTCCTAAATTCACAATTCCCTGGTCTTCAAAAAGGATATTTTCTTTTGCGTGTAATCTCTGTTTATCTTCTTTGGACAGATCCTCCACAAACACTACGGGGGATGGCCTTTCTATTAAACTTTCTGCT